>NC_092376.1:41257434-41599934 GCF_030028105.1 Mobula birostris | reverse complement strand
ACATCTTATTCTAACAGCACACATCTTCACAAATAACATCACAGACGTATTAATTTACCAAGGTATGCAGCATTAAGTTATTGATGTGATATAATCTATTGAATAAATTCAAACCTATCGATGTTACTCCACGTGAAATTGATTGTATAAAACTAAACGTACGATCATGTTGTCAGCTTCAAACAATATATAATATTCCAACAATTGGTTTAAACGTGAAGGGAAATACGATAGTATTTACGGCATTTCAACGTAAGCCGATCTACTTAGCCAAATAAGTGAACGTGTAGCACCAGGCACGTATATCTGTTAAATTGTGCAACATGTGGGGGCGTGACTTTACCGACATACTCCGTATAGTGTACAGAAACGGCAGGTCTCACCCAGACAATGGGCCTGTTTGTGTACAATGTGACAGAGAGCTTCTCTTAGATAATTCAGCATGTTTAGTTCACCCATCTTGTTGCCAGTGAGGGAGAATGCCCATGTTTTTACAAGGTAGTCGGGAATCACCAAGAGATGCTTCTAATGCAACAGTAAACTTAAAGGAGGAAGCTGAGGCCATTGCGTTAACATTATTGCTCAAATTACAGACCATGTTTCCTGAGCGTTTCGCGTTAGTTTTGTGTGAGGGTCTAAATGCGATGGAGCCTGTGGGCATACGGTTATGGGAGAGAAGGTGGGGTGGAAGACAAAATAAAACGGAGGCACTCATGTTTTTACTAACAAACGGTCATTTTCTTTAAGTATATTTCTGCCTCTTTCATTAGTATCCCGATTATCAGTCCTCTAGTGGATAAAGTAACTGCAGCTGTGTAAATGTTGCATAATAGCAGATAAATATAGCACGCTGAACTGCACACTTCAGGATCCTGACGTACTTGCCAATAATGAATACTTATGGCCTGCTATTGTTGAAACGCATAATACAATGACCTGTTTCCTGGGACTGGTTTGTCCGATAGGTGTGTATTACTGTACCTCATGCAAACCGAATTAAAAGTACCGGGTATAATTCAACAAATTTCATTTCACCTGCTTCAAAAGGTGAGGAATGTCCCTTTATAAAATGCTCCGACTCGGCAGAGTGCAGAACGTGGGCATTAAACAGAAGAATAGTTGAGCAATTTTGATTTTCTTGCTTTACAGACGGTTTCGTATACCCACAGCCTTTAACACCCGATGCCCACTGATACTAACGTTCAGCCAGTGGACTGAGTGAGGCTGACACACGCTTCACTGACGAACGTCCTGCGTACTTGACCACTGCAGGTGTCAAAGGCAAGCCTCAGGTGAGAGCTGAGCAGGATGTTTGGGCGGTTTTCTCCGTCACGTAGCGACGTATTCGAGTTCACCTCAACCAGGAAATCAAACATCAGAAAACCTTCCACTTTTATAAATAAATCGAGAAGTTTAAACTGTTTGGTCTCATCATTACGGGCTGCTAGATTTTTTTCAGTACTCCTTTAGGCACTTCATTTACAGAATTGCAGCGAAAGCTGTGGCATAATGAAAACTTGTGGATATCCAAACCTCCGTTTGATAGGTCAACCGAACACCGTGCATTCACACAATACTTTCAATATAACAAAACCTTACAAGAAATTTCACAGGAGGACAGGTAACAAATCGGCTCCTTGTAAGGAACTCCTTAGGAAACTGAAACGAGGTTTGGAAGCGGAGATGTTTAGCTGAGGATTTCAGGGAAGACTCCACTAATACTGAATGAACCATGTTGAAGACAGAATTTTGGTGCGTTTTGGTAGTTAACTGAAAAGACTAATCCTGTTAAATACGTTACAAGAAACTTTTACTGAAATTAGAATATTGAAATTCCCTACTTCTCTGAATTCGAATTTGAGGTACAGGGATATTTCCAGCAGGCCGGCCGAATATCGAATTTGATTATATCTTATGTGTAAGACCATAAGACCAAAAGATATAGGAGCAGAATTAGGCCATTTGGCCCATCTAGTCTGCTCCATCATTTCGTCATGTCTGATCCATTTTTCCTCAGCCCCAATCTCCGGCCTGCTCCCCGTATCCCGTCATGCCCTGACCAAACAAGAATCTATCAATCTCTGCCTTACATCTACATAAAGACTTGGCCTCCACAGTTGCCTGTGGCAAAGAATTCCACAGATTCACCACTCTCTGATAAAGAAATTCCTCCTCATCTCCGTTCTAAAAGGACGCCCCTCTATTCTGAGGCTGCGACCTCTGGTCTTAGACCCCCCCCACCACCACAGGGCCTAAGGAGGTGCGCAATGGTTTTAATCAAAAGTATCACATATTAAGCGCATTAGATTCCATTTTAGATCGCTATTTTGTAAACATTATCAGATATTTACACAAATCGCAAAGAATATTAAAACTGGTTATCACAACGTTGTGCGACTGTTATTTTATCCAATACAAACCTTTAGCTAATTTTCATATCATATGGCATTCGGTGGAATTGCTGTGTTTTGATGACAAAATCAAAATGTTCGAGGAATGTGAGGAAACAGATAAGTGATTAAGGTTTTTTGAGGGCAGCACAAGGATGTTTTATACATAAGAGAAATAGTCTAAATTAACATAAGTGTGATGGATTTTGAAAACAAAATTATTTCTGGTATGCTAGATATGAAATCTCTCAAGCACATGAATTGATCAGAAGTTTGCGTATAGGTTAGAACATTTCACATCTACTTTATTTTACAATAATTTACTTATCGATCGACCGAAGCAGTAGTTCTGTGTTCTAGAGCTGACGACAGGTGACATGATGACGCTGGAATGCCAGCCATGTCCCCGTTGGTAAAGCTGTGGTGCCCCCTCGCGTTTTATTGCTGTCAAAAAGTCGAGAGCGTTCTGGGATTTGTAGTTCTCGGCTCTCTGACTGTCACGCCCATTTTCATAATTAATAGGTTGAATGAAAAGGCAAGAAGAACAATGATAGGCTGAGACCCCATTCCCAAATCTTGTGCTTTGTTAAAGTCAAATCAACACTTCTGTTTAGCAGTTGTTTTATAAATGTCAAATTTTAACCATTTGAGGCACATATTTTGTTAAAATTCAAGATTAAAGAATTTGTACTTCAATTTAGTGGTGATGAAACATTTTACTCAAATTTTACTTTATTTTTAAGACACGCTATATAACCATATAACAATTACAGCACGGAAACAGGCCATCTCGGCCCTTCTAGTTCGTGCGGAACTCTTACCCTATCCTAGTCCCACCGACCTGCACTCAGCCCATAACCCTCCATTCCTTTCCTGTCCATATATCTATCCAATTTAACCTTAAATGATTACATAGAACCTGCCTCAACCACTTCTGCTGGAAGCTCATTCCACACAGCTACCATTCTCTGAGTAAAGAAGTTCCCCCTCATGTTACCCCTAAACTTTTGTCCTCTAACTCTCAACCCATGTCCTCTTGTTTGAATCTTCCCCACTCTCAATGGAAAAAGCCTAACCACGTCAACTCTATCAATCTCCCTCATAATTTTAAACACCTCTATCAAGTCCCCCTTCAACCTTCTACGCTCCAAAGAATAAAGACCTAACTTGTTCAACCTTTCTCTGTAATTTAGGAGATGAAACCCAAGCAACATTTTAGTAAATCTCCTCTGTACTCTCTCAATTTTATTGACATCGTTCCTATAATTCATTGACCAGAATTGTACGCAATACTCCAGATTTGGCCTTACCAATGCCTTATACAAATTCAACATTACATCCCAACTCCTATATTCAATGCTCTGATTAATAAAGGCCAGCAAACCAAAAGCTTTCCTCACCACCCTATCCACATGTGATTCCATCTTCAGGGAACTATGCCCCATTATTCCTAGATCCCTCTGTTCTACTATTATATGCACAAAACCATTGGAAGAGAGATTATTAATGTAAAATGAAATCACTAGTAACTGCTACAATTCATTTTCTTTTATCATTTGTATCAAATAAAAAGGTTCCTTATTGCAGAATTTCAGCACATGATATTCTGAAGAATATTTAGGCACAACGCTTATGCTTAAGCAACACTTTCAACTTTTCATTATATGCATGTATGAAAGAACATAATTAATAATGCTATTGCATTGTGAATAAATACAAATTTAATTAGTCACTACAGAAACACAAGAGTGGCAGAAGTATATTTCTTTAGCAGTTGTGTAGGGTTAAAAGTTGTGAATTAGACTGGCCCTTGAAGTACCACATTTTATGGTAGCAGGGTAATGTTCATTTCATTCACGAGTATGCAGTAATGTTTATCTTATTCACCCAGAAGGAAGGTCCCTAATTTCATGGCTTTGAATTGTGAGAAAAAGAGAAAGAAAAGAAAAAACTTTGGCAGGATCTGGGGTGGGGGCTAGAATTGACAGGCACTGGATAGAGGCGATTTACGGAAGGGGAGGCATGAGCATACCAAAGGTCAAGAGGCAGATAAAGGGTGAAAAAAGAGGAGGGAATGGATAATGATGTTCATGCCTGAGCCAACATGATATCTTGTGTAGTACGTAATGATAAACAGCTATGAACATATCCAACCTTGTGTGTGTATCAATGTCTATACAGAAGAACTTGGTTTCCAGTTGGTTTGGATCCCTTTTCCACTGGACCAAAACTTGGTCTGTCACGCACATGTAACAGCTTGACTGCAGTGGCCATGTTACATGAAAACACTGGCAACCTTTACCTCTGAATGTGAGCGAGAAATAACAGATAGCTCAATAAACCAGGCAAGCTCAACCAAAGAGGAGTTCTGCCCTCATGGGCTGGGATCTGCCACGAACAATGAACTTGCCTGGCATCTCAGTGATTCACCTTGTGGGATTCATAAACAATGTTGAACTCGGGGTTCACTCTAACATGGCACTCTTGTGCTATAGCCATCAATGCACCAGCACCAAACCTAAACGTTACGGATGAAGTCCAGCAGAAATTCTCCTCAGACCTTGCAAAAACTCCAACAAGCATCCAATCACATCAATACCAGTGCTTTCTTCCATTCTGGGAAGGAGTTCAAAATACAGGAAATGTAACATAAAATAAAAGGAATAGAGTAGGTCTAAAAGAAAATAACTTGGAATTCATTGGCTCTACTAAAACTCCCCCAAAATATTATCAATAACAATTTGTATTTATTTTGCACCTTTAATATAGTGAACAAGGAATTTTACCAAAAAATATTATCAAGCAAAGTTTGGAACTAAGTCACATGAGAAGAAACTAGAGCATACAGCAAAATGCTTAATTGGACAGCTACAATTTAAAACAATACAAAGGTTTTGACCGAATAATGCTGAAGTTTAGTGAAGGAATTCCTAAGCTTAAGGACAGAGTTTCTGCACAAGTAACAGGGGCAAAGTGGGACAATATTGCAGAAGAGAATGTAAGGGTTCTTGGTGTGTTGGGTTAGGAGCTCATCTCTGAGTTGAAAAATGACACCAATGTTTGAACAGACGGGTACCATTCAAAGGGAAGATGGACAGAACCTGTGACTAGGGGACAATGTTTATGATGAGAATCATTATTTTAGCCAATATTTGGATGGTAGATAAGGATTCTGTCAGATTATATCAATTAAAGGGTTTGAGAGAGGGGATTGTGGTGCAGAAATAAGTACTGCTCATAAACAGACCCAAACAGACAATGTTTTCAAAGGATGCAATTGTGGGTACGCTATGTTGGCGCTGAGATGTATAGTGACACTTGTGGGCTCTCCCCCAGCATATCCTTGGGTGTGCTGGTTGGCAAAGCAAATGATGCTTTTCAATGGATGTTCTGATGTGCAGATGATAAATGAATCTGAATCAACTGGAGCTCACAATGTAGACGACAAATATGGGACACACTTTTGGGAGTAGAGGGGGAGGAAGATTTTCTGTATATGAATGGATAATATAAATGAAACAAAGTAGCTCAGCCCCATCCAGCTGAATGGAGAAGTAGCAGGGGGAGGGGGTGTGTTGTGATTGCCATGCCAGAGTTTACTACTGATGAGGGCTGTGAGTGAGAGGGAAACCAAGACTGAGGTATTCAAACACGTAATAGATTTGAGAGCCATAATCACATTCAAAATTTTGCACAGGAAAAGTATGTTGGAATTGAGATCTTATCTCAGGAAAATAGAATAGTTAAGGATTATTTTTCTTAAGAAGGGCGTTGATGACAGCAGATTTGAAGAAGGGGGGTAGGATGCATGCATCCGTGACAATGGGTTGCATCATCATCTTCTAAACTTGACCACTGATCCTTGTACATAACCTGCCCTAGGGCTGATATCACTAGCCTTCAGCATCTTCAGTCAAAATGATAGTCCTTGACAGCAAATGACCTTCATCTGATGTGCTGCGGAGACCGCTGCCCTTGGAACCTTTGACAGGAGACAAGTTGGGATGGAGAGCTCTCACTTTGAACTATGGGGGAGTCATGGCAACAGGATCAAGGGTTGGGCTGAGTGGCCTACTACAGCTCTCATTCTATGACATCTTACAGTATATCTCCTGCCAAATTTCAACTGTTCACAATGAATTATGTATAGAGAAATCACAAAGAAACAGTTAGTTCTGAAGTTTAAAAATTCTACAATCTTAGACAAATAGGACTGCCTTTTACATTTTATATTTATAATAAGGCAAAGGCTATTCAGCCCACTTGATCCAGTCTAGCTTTTCAGGGAGAGTGATTCCATTGGTCTCATTACTTCTCTCCATATTTCATTATGATTTGTAACTTATTCTCTGTCCACATGCCCATCAACTCCCCTTTGAATCATTGGCACTGTTGAGAAATGTAAGGTAGCCATTTCTTCGTTGTTTTTCAGGGTGCGGCAGGAAATCAGGGTATCTAGAGGAGACCAACATGGTCACAAGGAGAAGAAGTAAATGGAAAGCATCTGAGGTCAGGACAGAGCCGCAGTTCCCGGAGATTTGATGCAGAAACATTAGCTGGTTTTAGAAACCTGTGATAAATGGTTCTGTTAATTCAGGTTCCCCCAGTTAAAGTTCAGTGAGTCCTAAAGTAATCAATAGTAATTTAACAGTTGAAAGTTGACTAATATAGAATATAAATCATTGAACAGTACAGCACAAGAACAGGCTCTACAGACCATGATGTCAATTCCTGTCTGTTCATGTGCTTGACGTATCTCCATTCCCTACCTGTTCAAGTGGTTAACATATCTCCATTCCCTGCCTGTTCATGTGGTTGACATATCTCCAATTCCTGGCTGTTAACTTTGTTGACATATATCCATTTTCTTCCTGTTCACGTGACTGACATATCTTCATTCCTCCCTGTTAATATGACTTACTTATCTCCATTACCAGTCTTTTCATGTGGTTGACTTATCCCCATTCCCTACCTGTTCATGTGACTGACATTTCTCCATTTCCTGCTCACATGTGGTTGACATAATCTCCACTCCATGCCTGTTAATATGGCTGACATATCTGCATTCCCTATTTGTTCATGTGACTGACATATTCCCATTCCCTGCCTGTTCATGTGACTGACATATCTCCACTCCCTGCCTGTTCATGTGGTTGACATATCCTCATTCCTGGTCTGTTAATGTTGTTGACATGTATCTATTCCATGCCTGTTCATGTGGTTGACATATCTCTATTCCATGCATGTTCAAAGGTTGGATATATCTCCAATCCCTACCTGTTTATGTGACAGACATAACTCCTTTCTCTGCCTGTTAATGTGACTGAAATATCTCCATTCCCTGCCTGTTCATTTGGTTGTCGTACCTCTATTCCCTGCTCACATGTGGTTGACATATCTACAATTCCTGCCTGCTCATGTGGTTGATATATATGCATTTCATGCTTGCTCATGTTTTCTAAGATATCTTCATTCCCTGCCTGTTCATGTTGTTGACATATCTTCATTCCCTGCCTGATGATGTGGTTGATGTATCTCCTCTCTCTGCTTGTTCATGTGAGTGACAGATCTCCATTCTGTTTCTCTTAATTTTGTTGACATTTCTCTATTCCGTGCCTGTTCATGTGATTGACATATTTCCATTCCCTGCCTGTTCATATGGTTGACATATCTCCATGCCGTGCTTGTTGATGTGACTGATATATTTACATTTCCTGTCTGTTCGTGTGACTGACATATTACCATTTCCTGCCTGTCCATGTTGTTGACATATCTCTATTCCATGCTGTTCACTTTTCTGACATATCTCCATACTCCGTTCCCTGTCTGTTAATGTTGTTGACATATCTCCATTACCTGCCTGTCATGTGGTTGGCATATCTCCATTCCCTGCCTGTTCATTTGGTTCACATCCATTCCCTGCCTGTTTTTGTGACTGAGATTTCTCCATTCCCTACCTGTTAATTTAACTGACATGTCTCCATTCCCTGTTTGTCCTTGTAACTGACATATCACCATTTCCTGCATGTTCATGTAGCTGACATATCTCCATTCCCTTCCCATTCAAGTCGTTGGCATATCTCCATTCCCTGCTCACATGTGGCTGACATATCTCCATTTGGTGCCTGTTCATGTTGTTGACTTATTTCCATGCCTTGCCTGTTCATGTGATTAACTTATCTCCATCCCTCCCTGTTAATATGACTGACATATCTCCATTCCCTATCTGTTCCTGTGAATGACATTTCTCCATTGCCAGCTGGTTTAAATATCTGCATTCCCTGCCTGTTCATGTGACTGACATATGTCCATTTCCTGTCTGTTCATGTGGTTGACATATCTCCATTCCCAGTCTGTTAATGTTGTTGACATAAATCTATTCCCAGACTGTTCATGTGGTTGAGCTATCTTCTTTTCCTGCCTGTTCATGTGACTGACATATCTCCATTCCATACCTGTTCATTTGACTGACATCTCTCCATTCCCTACCTGTTCATGTGGTTGACATATCTCCATTCCATGCCTGTTAACGTGGCTGACATATCTGCATTCCCTATTTGTTCATGTAACTGACATACCTCCATTCCTTTCCTGTTCATGTAGATGACATATCTCCATTCCCTGCTCACATGTGTTTGACATATCTCCATTCCATGCCTGTTAATGTGGTTGACATATCTCCATTCCCTGGTCCCTTATGGTTGACATTTCTTTGTTCCCTTCCTGTTCATTTGATTGACATATCTCCATTCCCTGTCGGATAATGATGTTGATATATCTACTATCCCTGCCGCTTCATATGACTGACATATCTCCTTTACTTGCCTGTTCATATGACTGACATATCTCCTTACCTGCCTGTTCATTTGGTTGACATATCTCCATTCCCTGCCTGTTCATGTGGTTGATGTATGTCCATTCCCTGCCCATTACTCTGGTTGCCATGTCTCCACTATCTGCTCATTTATGGTTGACATATCTTTATTCCATGCCTGTTCATTTGATTGATATCTCCCCATTCCCAGCCTGTTCATGTGGTTCACATATGTCCACTCCCTGCTTGTTCATGTCGTTGACATACAGTATCCATTCCCTGCCTATTCCTGTGCCTGACATATCTCCATTCCCTGACTCTTCATATGACTGTCATATCTCCAATCCTTACCTGTTAATGTAACTGATATATCTCCATTCTCTGCCTGTTCACATGGTTGACAAATCTCCATTCTCTGCCTCTTCATGTGGTTCACATATCTCCTTTTCTGGCCTGTTCATGTGACTGACATGTCTGTATTACCTGCCTGTTCATGTGGTTGACATATCTCCATTCACTGCCTGTTCGTTTGGTTGACATACCTCCTTTCCCATCCTGTTCAAGAGACTGACAAATATCCATTCCCTGCCTGTTAATCTGGTTGCCATACCTCCATTACCTGCTCACTTGTGGTTGACATATCTCCATTCCCTGCCTGTCAATGTGGTTGACATATCTTCATTCCCTGCCTGTTCATGTGATTGGCATATCTAGTTTCCCTGCCTGTTGATGTGACTGACATATCTCCACTCCCTGTCTGTAAATTTTGCTGACATATCTCCATTCCCTTTCTGTTCATGTGTTTCACATATAGTATCTCTTTTCCCTGCCTGTTCATGTGACGCACATATCTCCATTTCCTCTTTGTTCATGTGACTGACATATCTCCATTCCCTGCCTGTTCATCTGGTTGACGCATCTCCATTCCGTGCTCACATGTTGTTGACAGATCTTCATTTCCTGCCTGTCGTGTGGTTGACATATTAAGGTTCGTCCATCGTCATTGATGAAGACCTCGACACTCAACCTGGCACGGATGGAAAGCGTGCCCGGGAGTGGCCCAACTGGATTCGAACTCGGGAACCTTCGCTCCGGAATCCAGCGCTGCTGTCACGGGGATATGATGGTGCCGAGACTAGCGCATGATTTGGATTTAAGTGAGGGACAGTTGCACAGCATCAGCCTCACTCTCTTCCCAATTCCCATCTGGATCCAGTGGCAAGACAGAGTCGAGATGGCTGGAGGTGGGACTAGGCACAGTGGATGACCAGGACATCTTCTGTGTCTTGTCCTGCTCTACACGTTCCACGATGCTTGCAGAGGCCGCCTTCTTGACCGTTGGACCTTCCATTGGTCTCATCCGCTCAGTCCGCTGGAGTCTGTCTTCACATGCTGGGATAGACAACTCCCTATCTCACCAGGGTTTGAGACCCGTCGGCTACCCTCACCTGGTTTAGCCGGCTTGTCGAGGCCTTTGCCCTGGGTGTGGCCGCTGTCGCATGCAAACAGCTACGGGGAGCCACAGGTGAGAGCTGAGTTCCAGGTGGGGACCAAAGGTGGACAAACTGCCCTGAAAGGACACGACATGTTCCCCCACCAGAGGAGCTACCCCTCCCTGACACCCCATACACTCCATTGACATATATCCATTCACTGTCTGTTAATGTGGTTAACATATCTCCTTTCTCAGCCTGTTCATGTGAATGACATATCTCAATTCCCTGTCTCTTATTCTCTGCCTGTTCATGTGGTTGACATACCTCCATTCCCTGCCTGTTCATTTGGTTGACATGTTTCCTTTCCCTTCCTGTTCATGTGACTGACATATCTCCACTCCATGAACATTTGTGGTTGACATATCTATGTTCCCTGCCTGTTAATATCATTGACATATCTCCATTCTGTGCCTATTCATGTGGTTGTCATACCTGTGTGCCCTTTCTGTTAAGGTGGTTGACATATCATCATTCCCTGCCTGTTCATATCGTTGACATATCTCCAGTCCCAGACTGTTCAGTTGGCTGACATATATCCATTCCCTGTCTAATCATGTGACTGACATATCTCCAATCGCTATCTGTTCATTTGACCTTCAGATCTCCATTCCCTGATTGTTCATGTGGTTGACCTATCTCCATCCCTGCTGAAATGTGACTAACATATCTCCATTCCCTACCAGTTCATGTGACCGACATATCTTCATTCCCTGTCTATTCATGTGACTGACAAATCTCCATTCCCTGCCTGATAATGTGGGTGACATATCTGCATTCCCTGTAAGTTAGTTTTGTTGAAATCGCTCTATTCCCTACCTGTTCATGTGACTGACATATCTCCATTCCATGCCTGTTCATTTGAGTGACGTATCTGTATTCCTGTTCTGTTAATGTGGGTGATATTTTCCCTTTCCCTGTCTCTTCATGTGACTGACATACCTGCATTCCCTGTCTGTTAGTTTTGTTGAAATCGCTCCATTTCCTGTCTGCTCATGTGACTGACATACCTCCATTCCCTTCCTGTTCATGTACCTGACAAATCTCGATTTTCTGCCTCTTCATGTGGTTGACATATTTCCTTTCCCTGTCAGTTAATATGGTTGACATATCTCCTTTCCCTGTCAGTTAGTATTGTTGACATAGCTCCTTTCCCTGCCTGTTCATGTGGTTGACACTCTCAATTCCCTGCTCTCTCTCTGTTCCCTTTCTGTTAAGGTGGTTGGCAGATCTCCGTTCCCTTCCTGTTCATGTAGTTGACATATCTACATTTCCTGTCTGTTATTGTTGTTGACATATCTCCATTCCCTGCCTGTTCATATGGTTGACATATCTCCATTCCCTGCCTGTTAATGTGGGTGACATTTTCCCTTTCCCATGTGACTGATATACCTGCATGCCAGATGTTAATTGGAATTCCAATAGCTTGTTGCCTTGTGGAAGATACCCTGGTCAAAGTAAGATGATGATTGAAATAGCACTTGATCATAATCTTCATCAATGTGTTACTCAGCCTATGAGAGACCAGAGTCTACTTGATCTGTGTTTCACAAACAACCTAGCTTTTGCTAGTAAAATAGAGGTCAAACCAGGGATTAGTGACCATGATACTGTTATTGTGGATGCCTCAATCAAACCAAAAATAGTCAAAAAAAAAACCAAAGCGTAAAATGTTTGTTTATGCCAAAGCCAATTACCAAAACATATGAGGACCTCAGCACCCTCAACAGTCAGCTTACTGATGATGTCATTGTGAACTCTGATATTGGCAGATTATGGACTAAGTTTATTAGAACAATTCAGAAATCGCTGGATGCCAACATTCCTCACAAATGAGCTCTTCCAAACCAAGCTTACCATGGGTTAATGCTTCGCTTAAGAAGAGTATCAGGAAGAAAGCTGTACAATCGTGCCAGAAAGACAGGTGATTTTTCTACTTGGGATGAGTTTAAACTCCTTTGGAGAAAGGTTGACAGGCAGATGAGAAAACTTCACCGTGATTATGTGTATGATATTGGTACAAGTCTCCAGAGTGAAAATACCAAACCTTTCTGGAACTACGTGAAAGCTATACGTTGGGAAATATTCGGTGTCTCCCCGTTATCATCTATGGGAAGGATTGTTTCTGGTGCAAAGGAGAAAGCGGAAGTACTCAACCAACAGTTTTGCTCTGCTTTCACAAGGAAAGACATCTCATTAATACAGGACTTAGGACATAGTAGTGTTCCAAATATTCCAGATAGCAACACTACCACCACAGGTGTTGAAAAATTATTGAAAAACCTCCAGGCCTACAAAGCCGTAGGACCTGATAACGTGCCAGCCCGTATTCTCAAAGAATGTGCTGCTAGTGCTGCTGCAATACTCCAAAAAATCTATCGATAATCTTTGTCTACTGGAACCTTGCCTAAAGACTGGCTCAATGCCAATGCCTCTTCATTTGACTGTCATAGCTCCATCCCCTACCTGTTCATGTGACTGACATACCTCCACTCCCTCCCAATCCGTTTGGTTGACATATCTCTTTTCCCTATCTGTTCATGTGAGTGAAATATCTACACTCCCTACCTGTTCATATTTTGACTTATTTCCATTCCCTGCTCTATTGTGGTTGACAAATCTCCATTCCCTGTCCACTAATATGGCTGACATTCTCCATTCACTGCCTGTTCATGTGACTGACATATCTCCATTTCCTACCTGTTCATGTGGCTGTGACTGACCTATCTCCATTCCCTGCCTGTTCATGTCATTGACAAATCTCCATTTCCTGTTTGTTCATGTGGTTGACATATCTCCATACCGTGTCTCTTCATCTGGTTGGAATATCTCCATTCACTGCCTGTTCATGTGGTTGAAATACCTCCATTCTCTGTCTGCTATTGTGAATGACAGATCTCCATTCCCTGCCTGCTCATGTGGTTGGCATATTTCCTTTCTCTGCCTGTTTATGTGACTGACTTATCTGCAATCCCTTCCTGTTCATGTGGTTGATATATCCACACCCTGTCTGTTCGTCTGGTTGACATATCTCCATTTTCTGCCTCTTCATGTGGTTGACATACCTCCATTCCCTGACTGGTAATGTTGTTGACATATCTCCATTTCTTGTCTGTTTAAGTGACTGACATACCTCCTTTCCCTACCTGTTCATGTGACTGACATATCTCCAGTCCCTACCTGTTCATGTGACTAACATATCTCCATTCCCTGCTCAAATGTGTCCGATATATTTCCATTCTCTGCCTGTTCATGTGGTTGATATGTCTTCCTTCCCTGTGTATTCATATGACTGACATATCTCCATTCGCTGCCCGTTCATTTGGTTGACATAACTCCATTTCCTGTTTGTCCATGTGGGTGGTATATCTCCATACCGTGCCTGATCATCTAGTTAGAATATCTCCATTCCCTTCCTGTTCATTTGCTCAACATATCTCCATTACATGCTCACATGTGACTGACATATCTGTATCCCTACCTGTTCATATGACTGATATACCACCATTCCATGCACATATGTATCTGACATATCTCCATTCCCCATCTGTTCTTGTGACTGGCAAATCTCCAATCCCCGTCCTTTCATGTGACTGACATATCTACATTCCCTAACTGTTAATGTGGTTGAGGTATCTCCATTCCCTGCTCAGATGTGCTTGAGATATCTCCATTCTCTGCCTGTTCATGTGACTGACAAATCTCCATTCTCTGCCAGTTCATGTGTCTAAAATATCTCCATTCCCTGCTTGTTCTTGTGACTGACATATCTCCATTCCCTACCTGTTCATGTGACTGACATATCACCACTCTCTGCCTATTCATGTGTCTGAAATATCTCCATTTTCTGCCTGTTCATGTAACTTACATATCTACATTCCCTGCACACATGTGATTGACATATCTCAATTCCCTACTTGTTCACATGGTTGGCACCTCCTTTCCCTGCCTGTTCATGTGTCTGACATATCTGCATCCCCACCTGTTCATGTGACTGATGTATCACCATCCCTGTACACATATGACTGTCATATCTCCATTCCCTCCCTGTTTAGTTGGTCGACATATCTCCATTCCCTGCCTGTTCATGTTGATGGAGAAGATCCAGAGAGGCAGGATTTATGAACATTTGGAGAGGCATAATCTGATTAGGAATAGTCAATATGGCTTTGTCAAAGGCAGGTCGTGCTTTACGAGTCTGATTGAATTTTTTGAGGATGTGACTAAACATATTGATTAAGGTAGAGCTGTAGATGTAGTGTATATGGATTTCAGCAAGGCGTTTAATAAGATACCTCTAGCAAGGCTTATTGAGAAAGTAAGGAGGCATGGGATCCAAGGGCACATTGCTTTGTGGATCCAGAACTAGCTTGCCCACTGAAGGCAAAGAGTGGCTGTAGACGGGTCATATTCTGCATGGAAGTCTGTTCTGGGACCTCTACTCTTTGTGATTTTTATAAATGACCTGGATGAGAAAGTGGAGGGATAGGTTAGTGAATTTGCTGATGACACAAAGGTTGGGGGTGTTGTAGATAGTGTGGAGGGCTGTCAGAGGTTACAATGGGGAATGGATGCAAAACTGGGCTGAGAAGTGGCAGATGGAGTTCAACTCAGATAAGTGTGAGGTGGTTCATTTTGGTAGGTCAAATATGATGCCAGAATATAGCATTAATAGTTAGCCTTCATCAACTGTGGGATTGCGTTTAGGAGCTGAAAGGTAATGTTGCAGCTATATAGGACTTTGGTCAGACCCCACTTGGAGTGCTGTGCTCAATTCTGATTGCCTCACTACAGGAAGGATGTGGAAACCATAAAAAGGGTGCAGAGGAGATTTACAAGGATGTTGCCTGGATTGGGGAGCATGCCTTATGAGAATAGGTTGAGTGAACTTGGCCTTTTGTCCTTGGAGTGACGGAGGATGAGAGGTGACCTGACAGAGGTGTGTAAGATGATGAGAGGCATTGATCGTGTGGATAGTCAGAGGCTTCTTCCCAGGGCTGGAATAGCTAACGCGAGAGGGCACAATTTTAAGGTGCTTGGAAGTAGGTACGGAGGAGATGTCAGGGGTAAGTTTTCTATGCAGAGAGTGGTGAGTGCGTGAAATAGGCTGCCGGCAGCGGTGGTGGGGACAGAAATGATAGGATCTTTTAAAAGGCTCCTGGATAGGTACATGGAGCTTAGAAAAATAGAGGGCTATAGGTAACCCTAGGTAATTTCTAAAGTTAGCACATGCTCTGCACAGCTTTGTGGTCCAAAGGGCCTATATTGTGCTGTAGGTTTTCCATGTTTCTATGTTTCTATGACTGCCATATCTCCATTCCCTGCTCACATGTGACTGACATATCTCCATTCCCTACCTGTTCATGTGGTTGAGGTACCTCCATTCCCTGCTCAGATGTGGTTGACCTTGTCCTTTCCCTACCTGTTCAGGTGTCGGACATATCTCTATTCCGTGTTTGTTCACTTGGTTGATATATCTCCATTCTCTGCCAGTTCATGTGTCTAAAATATCTCCATTCCCTGTCTGTTCTTGTAACTGATATATCTACTTTGTACATTCCCTGCACATGTGTGATTGACATATCTCAGTTTCCTATCTGTTCATGTGGTTGACATATCGCCATGCCCTGCCTGTTTCTGGGACTGACCTATTGCCATTCCCTGCTCAAATGTGACTGACATATCTCCATTCCATGCCTGTTCATGTGGTTGACATCTCTCCATCCCTACCTGTTCACTTGGCTGATATACTTTATCTCTATTTCCTGTCTGTTCATGTGACTGACATACCTCCCTTCCCTACCTGTTCATCTGACTGACATATCTCCATTCCCAGCATGTTCATGTGACTGACATCTCCTTTCCCTGCCTGTTAATGTGGTTGACGTAGCTTGCAGGTTGACTCTGTGGTTAAGAAAACATACGGTGAATTGGCCTTCATCAATCTTGGGGTTGGGTTTAGAAGCTGAGAGGTAATGTTGCAGCTATATAGGACCCTGGTCAGACCCCACTTGGAGTACTGTGCTCAGTTCTGGTCGCCTCACTGTAGGAAGGATGTGGAAACCATAGAAAGGGTGCAGAGGAGACTTACAAGTATGTTGCCTGGATTGAGTAGCATGCCTTATGAGAATGGGTTGAGTGAACTCAGCCTTTTTTCCTTGGAGCTATGGAGGATGAGAGGTGACCTGATAGAGGGGTATAAGATGATGAGAGGCATTGATTATGTGGATAGTCAGAGGCTTTTTGCCAGGGTTGAAATGGCTGCCACAAGAGGGCACAGGTTTAAGGTGCTGGGGAGTACAGAGGAGATGTCAGGGGTAAGTTTTTTTACGCAGAGAGTGGTGAGTTTGTGGAATGGGCTGCCGGCAACGGTGGTGGAGGCAGATCCGATAGGGTCTTTTAAGAGACTTTTGGATAGGTACATGGAGCTTAGAAAAATAGAGGGCTATGGATAACCGTAGTAATTTCTAAGGTAGGGGCATGTTCAGCACATCTTTGTGGGCCAAGGGCCTGCATTGTGCTGTAGGTTTTCTATGCTTCTATGTTTCTATGACTCACTGGTCTATAATTCCCATGATTACCCCTATTAGCTTTTTGGACAAAGAAATAACATTTTCCATCCTCCATTCTTCTGATACTGCTCCTGTAAAGATTAGCACCAATGGCACAGCAATCTCTTCCATCACTTCCCTAGTAACATGGAGTATACCTCATCTGGCCCTAGGGACTTATCTCTCCTAACATTTTTCTGAAGTTCCAAAACATCTTCTTTCTTAACCTTAACATCTTCCAGCACATTAACCTGTTCTATATACTGACCTCAGATTCATCAAGGACCCTCTCAATGTTGAATACAGAAGCAAAGTATTTGTTGAGAACTTCCCCTACTTCCTCAGATACCAGATATGTTTCTGCTTTTATTCCTGATCAGCGCTACACTCACTCTTGTCATCCTCTTCTTCTTCACATATGTGTAGTACACCTTGGGATTTTCCTTAACCCTTCTCAGCAAGGTTTCCTTTTGTTCCCTTCTAGCTCCCCACATTTCTGTTCAACATTTCCCTGAGAAAATCTGCTCACAATTTATGCTTCCAAGTTCTTACCTAATAGATCATAATTAGCCCTCCCCATTAAATATTCTCCCATACAATCTGCTTCTATCTCTGTCCAAGGTTATGCTAAAGTTAATGGAGCCGTGGCCACTGACTGACATGCACACCCTCTGAGAAATCTGTCACCTGACCGGGTTCATTGACTAGTACTAGATCCAACTAGATCCAGTATGGTCTCCCCTCTAGTCGGCCTGTCTACATATTGTGTGATGAATCCTTTCTGGACATACCTAAAACATTCTGCTCCACCTAACTTTCTTGCATTCAGGAGGTGCCAATCAATATTAGGGAAGTTGAGGTCAACCATGACATCAACTCTGTTATTTTTGCATCTTTCCAAAATATGTTTAACAATCTGCTGCTCAATGTCCCATCCTTGAAAAAAGACACTGACTCTCTACCCTGTCTATCCCTCTCATAAATTTATATATTTTGATTAGGTCACCCCCCTCAGCCTCCAACACTCCAAAGAAAACTAATCTGTTACGAACCCACAGATTTCGCTTACTGTGGACTGTCGCTTTAAGCGCCTGAGTGAGGTGGGACTATGACGTCAGTCACAGGCTGAAGCAATTTGCTTCAGATTTTTACACAGACAGAGAGAGAGAGAGAGAGAGGGAGAGACCTTCAGTCGTAGTAGAGAGAGAGAGAGAGGAGACCAGCTGTCAGGACTTTGGCTGGTCACTGCGATGGTTTGGAACTCTTTAAAGCCCAAACGTTTGGGTTAGACATCAGCACACGGTGCACAACAAATGTGTGACTGTCACTTTGTACAATCCATAGGAGTGGATTTTGGGGATACCCTGTGGGACCACTTGTGTCATCCCTTGCCTGGGTATGTTTTGTGGTAACCACAAGAAGACAATATTCCTGTGCCCGGTCACTTTTGGTGATAATTCGTATGTGGGTGGATTCTACAGACAAGATCTTCAGCGACTATTACTTTGTTTATCTGATGTGGAACCCGTTGAATACATCGTATTTACCTTTTCTTTACATTACAGCATGGATTACAAAAGTCTCTCTCCCATTGTTTATTACGTGGATGACTGAACTTTCCTACTTTACCATCTCAAGACTCTAAGCCTTGTTCCCCCAAGCTCAATAGTTTGGGAGCTATATTTACACATGTATACACACAAAACACTGATAACTTCTGTTTATTTTGTTTAAGTTACTATATGATGAGTAGATACTAACAAAGATAGTGGTTTGAACACTAAAACCAGACTCCATGTGTAATCTATTGCTGTTGGTACATAACAAATCCAAGTTTGTCCAACTTCTCCTTAAAGGAGGCCTCGTCCTAGTGAATTCTTAACGGATGCTCTTCATAGCTTCCACATTATTCCTGTAATGTGGCAATCAGGACAGCATGCAATTCTCCCAAAATGAGACCAAAGCAAAGATGTGTACAACAGCAACATGATGTCCTAATTTGCAGACTCAACAGCCCGACCGATGAAAGCAAATATGTCATTCACTTTTTTACCACACTATCTACACGTGCTGATACTTTCAAGAAACTATGGACTTGCTCTCTAAGATTCTTCTGTACAAATTGCCCTTCTTTCATTTCCAGTGCCCATTGTGAAGAGTGAATCATATTTGCCACCTTGCAGACCCCAGCACAACTGTCTTTTCCAAGAATAAAATTTAAAGCCATACCCAGGCCATCCAATATAACTCCCCAGCTTATTTTGGTATCCTCCAAATTAAACTAACTCACAATTTACGATTTTTGATTTCCATCTGCTATTCTTAAACACAATTCTACAATAAGATGGAATGATCTTTGTGAGCAACACACATTAAATTGCTGGAGGAATTCAGCAAGTCAGGTAGCATCTATGGAGAGGAATAAACAGACGGCATTTTGGGCTGAGACCCTTCATCAGGACTGGAAAGGAAGAGAGCAGAAGACAGAATAAGAAGGTGAGGGAAGGGAAAGAGTACATGATAGATGAAGCCAGGCGGGGGAGGGGGGGTGGAGGTGATGGGTGGGGGAGTGGGGTTGAAGGGTCTGGACCCAAAATATTGACTCTCCATAGATGTTGTCTGACGGGCTGAATTCCTCTGGCATTTTGTGTGTGTTGCTCTGGATTTCCAGCATATGAAGAATTGCTTGTGCTTACATATCCATGTGAAGTTTTTAACACTGTATCACAACCAGAGGTGTTCAGAGGAGCATAAGCAAACAAGACACCAGGTTCCATTAGAAATAACAGGACAAAAGCCCAAATGCCTGTCAAAGAGAGATAGACCTGCAAAATGCCATGATGCTGCTGAGATGGTGAGCTTTGTGGAGATATTTCCTGAGCCTGGGGTGAAGGAACATAATTGGTGGCACAACAATTATCAGGAAAATGAAAGAAAAACAGGAGTACTGCAGTGATCCTGGCAGGGTCATAAAAACTAGAATGTGTATTTAAACTGGTGATATTGCTAAACTGGTAGCCCAAAGCAACAGAACAGGAGTAATGAGGGAACATACATTGCTGCAGGCCTGGATATGTACTGCAGGTTATGGGTCACACTCAAATTTGTGGATGATGGGGAGTGTCAGGTGTTGAAGACTGATGAATGAGCAAAGTCTGGAGTTAGTATATGATTGTACAAAATTGATGAGGAATATAGAAGGCAACTTACCAGCGAAGTAGCCTTAAAGACTGGTCTGAGGCTTCTATTATGTCATGTTCTTAGCTAGTTGAGGAAGTGGATGATAGGAATATGATAAAAGATTGGGTGGAAAGTGAGGAGAGAACAGTAGCTATTTCAGGAACTTTGAGTTTTCAGATAAGAAAATTAACTGTAGCAACCAGGGAGAGGAAGCTAGTGTAATTGGAAAGGAGGGAGTAACCTTCTGTGGCCTTTTAACATGATACTGAGGGAACTATTGCTGCTCTTCCTGGTTCCTTCTTCAGGGAAGTATCCTTTAGAAATCGCATGCAGGTTCTGACTTGCTCGGTGGTCTTGAACCAATGAGAAACAATATCTTGCACTGTTTTCTCAGGACAAACTCATCTTTCAGTCAGGACATGTTAATTTTCTTATCTGAAAACTCAAATTTTAGACATGAACAGTGTACATTAATAGTTCAGACATCATCAGCCTTGTGTACGGTACCTTGTTGCTTTTAACAACATTTTGCTTTCTATCCTCTGCTTTAAAGACTTTGGAGATGATTGAGAACACAATGTCATAGGGAAAAGTGATCAGAGATGGTGTCAGGGCTGCAGAAAAGGAGGAAGTCATGGAGGGAATGTCTACTGAGTCTCTGTGGGTGAAAGTTAGAAACAGGAAGGGATCCATAATTCTACTGGGTGCTTTTTATAGACCATCCAATAGTAACAGGACATCAAGGAGCAGATAGGGAGACAGATTCTGGAAAGGTGTAATAATAACAGGATTGTCATGGTGGGAGATATTAATTTCCCAAATATTGATTGGCATCTCCTTAGAGTGAGGGGTTTAGATGGGGTGAGGTTTGTTAGGTGTGTTCAGGAAGGTTTCCTGACACAATATGTAGTTAAGCCTACAAGAGGAAAGGCTGTACTTGATCTGGTATTGGGGAAATGAACCTGGTCAGGTGTCAGGTCTCTCATTGGGAGAGCATTTTGGAGGTAGTGATCACACTTCTATCTCCTTTACCATAGCATTGGAGAGGGATAGGAACAGACAAGTTAGGAATTGGAGTAGGGGAAATATGAAGCTATCAGGCAAGAACTTGGAAGCATAAATTGGGAACAGATGTTCTCACGGAAACGTATGGCAGAAATGTGGCAAATGTTCAGGGGATATTTGAGTGGTGTTCTGCACAGGTACGTTCCAATGAGACCGGGAAGGGGTGGTAGGGTACAGGAACCATGGTGTGCAAAGGCTGTTGAAAATCTAGTCAAAAAGAAAAGAAAAGCTTATGAAAGGTTCAAAAAACTAGGTAATGATAGAGATCTAGAAGATTATAAGGCTAGCAGGAAGAAGCTTAAGAATGAAATTAAGAGAGCCAGAAGGGGCCATGAGAAGGCCTTGGCGAGCGGGATTAAAGAAAACCCCAAGGCATTCTACAAGTATGTGAAGAGCAAGAGGATAAGGCATGAGAAAATAGGACCAATCAAGTGTGACAGTGGGAAAGTGTGTATGGAACCGGAGGAGATAGCAGAGATATTTAATGAATACTTTGCTTCAGTATTCAGTACAGAAAAGGATTTTGGCAATCATGGGACTGACTTACAGTGAATTGAAAAGCTTGAGCATATAGACATTAAGAAAGAGGACGTGTTGGAGCTTTTGGAAAGCATCAAGTTCAATAAGGCTCTGGCACAGGATGAGATGTACCCCAGGCTACTGTGGGAGGCGAGGGAGGAGGTTGCTGAGCCTCTGGCAATGATCTTTACATCATCAATGGGGACAGGAAAGGTTCTAGAGCGTTGAAGATGTCGTTCCCTTATTCAAGAAAGGGAGTAGAGATAGCCCAGGAAATTATAGACCAGTGAGTCTTACTTCAGTTATTGGTAAGTTGATGGAAAAGATCTTGGTAGGCAGGATTTATGAAAATTTAGAGAGGCATAATATGATTAAGAATTGTCAGCATGGTTTTATCAAAGACGGGTCGTGCCTTACTAGTCTGAATGAATTTTTTGAGGATGTGACTAAACACGTTGATGAAGAGAGGGCAGTAGATGTAGTGTATATGGATTTCAGCAAGGCATTTGATAAGGTACCCCATGCAAGGCTTATTGAGAAAGTAAGGAGGCATGGGATCCAAGGGGACCTTGCTTTGTGGATCCAGAATTGGCTTGCCTACAGAAGGCAAAGAGTGGTTGTAGACGGGTCATATTCTGCATGGAGGTCAGTGACCAGTGCTTTGCCTCAGGGGTCTGTTCTGGGACCCCTTTTCTTTATGATTTTTATAAATGACCTGGATGAGGAAGTGGAGGGATGGGTTAGTAAATTTGCTGATGACACAAAGGTTGGGGATGTTGTGGATAGTGTGGAGGGCTGTCAGAGGTTACAACGGGACATTGATAGGATGCAAAACTGGGCTGAGAAGTGGCAGATGGAGTTCAACCCAGTTAAGTGTGAGATAGTTCATTTTGGTAGGTCAAATATGATGGCAGAATATAGTATTAATGGTAAGACTCTTGGCAGTGTGGAGGATCAGAGGGATCTTGGGGTCCGAGTCCATAGGACACTCAAAGCTGCTATGCAGGTTGATTCTGTGGTTAAGAAGGCATACGGTGCATTGGCTTTCATCAACTGTGGGACTGAGTTTAAGGGCCAAGAGGTAATGTTACAGCTATATAGGACTCTGCTCAGACCCCACTTGGAGTACTGTGCTCAGTTCTGGTCACCTCACTACAGGAAGGATGTAGAAACTGTAGAAACTGTAGAAAGGATGCAAATGAGATTTATAAGGATGTTGCCTGGATTGTGCAGCATGCCTTACGAGAATAGGTTGTGTGAACATGGCCTTTTTTCCTTGGAGCAACGGAGGATGAGAGGTGACATGATAGAGGTGTATAAGATGATGAGAGGCATTGATCGTGTGGATAGTCAGAGGCTTTTTCCCAGGGCTGAAATAGCTAGCACAAGAGGGTACAGTTTTAAGTTGCTTGGAAGTACAGAGGAACAGAAGAAATGTCAGAGGCAAGTTTTTTTACACAGAGAGTGGTGACTGTGTGGAATGGGCTGCCGGCAACGGTGGTGGACGCGGATATGATAGGGTCTTATAAGAGACTCCTGGATAGGTACATGGAGCTTAGAAAAATAGAGGGCTATGGGTAACCCTAGGTAATTGCTGAAGTAAGTACATGTTCAGCACAGCTTTGTGGGCTGAAGGGCCTGTAGTGTGCTGTAGGTTTTCTATGTTTCTATGAAAAACTATTTTATTTCTTCAGTCATCTTTCAGAAAAAAACCATGACTGATCTATGCACAAACGAGAAAATCTACAGATGCTGGAAATCCAAGCAACACACAGAAAATGCTGGAGGAACTCAGCAGGTCAGGCTGCATCTATGGAAAAGGTACAAGTGACGATTTGGGCCGAAACCTTTCAGCAGGACTGGAGAAACAAAGCTGAGGAGTAGATTTAAAAGGTAGGGGGAGAGGAGAGAGAAATGGCAGGTGACAGGTGAAACCTGGAGGGGGAGGGATGAAATAAAGAGCTAGGAAGTTGTTTGGAGAAAGAGACAGAAGACCGTGGAAGAAAGAAAAAAGGGAAGGGGGGAGGAGCACTTGAGGGAGGTGATGGGTGGGCAAGAAAATAAGGTGAGGGAAAAGGGGATGGGAATAGGTGAAGTGGGGGGGTTTGGGAGGCATTGCCAAAAGTTTGAGAAATCGATGTTCATGTCATCAGGTGGGAGGCTGCCCAAACAGACTTAAGGAGTTGTTCCTCCAACCTAAGTACGGCCTCATCAAGACCATAGGAATGTGAAGTAAAATTAAAATGGGTGCTCACCGGGAGATCCTGCTTGATTTTCTCTTGTTTGCGCATAGATCAGGCATGCATTTTTTGAATGATGACTGAAGAAACAAAATCGTGATTCACAGGTGAAGTATTGCCTCACCTGGAAGGACTGTTTAAGGCCGTGAGTGGTAGTGAGGCAGGAGGTGGATACCATGTCTGGTGCTCCCGGTGTGACCTCCTGTATATCAGTGAGACCCAACGTAGATCGGGCACCTATACTCTGTCTTCCAGAACAAGTGGGATCTCCCAGTGGCCACCCTCTGGTGCTCCTCCCCACCCCCACTCTTTTTTCTTCCATGGTCTTCTGTCTTTTTCCCACAGACGCTGCCAGGCCCACTGAGTTCCTCCAGCATTTTGTGTATATGACTGATCTATGAATCAATTCCACATTCACACCTTTGTCCCAATTCCTTTAGTTGCTATGATTAACAAAAAAAAGATTAATTACAGATTTTAAGTGAGTAATTGATCCAGAATCAATTGTCTCTTATAGAATTCCTGCCACCTTCTATGTGTAGGAAAGTTTCCTAATTTCACACCTGAAACACCTGGCTTTGGATTTCATTTTAAACATCTCAATCATAGAATTCCCTGTTGGCATTAACAAATTATCCCCTGCCTGGAAAGGAGGTATTGCCTTAAAATACATAATACCTTGGACTACTTTCAATAGTCCAACGGAGAGCTGAAAAGAATTCTATCAGAATTTTTTCTCTTTATCAATTTTATCTGATTATTCGCCTCTCCTGGGAGAGATTGCTTGGGGGTGATAAAGTGGTCACTAGTGTCTTTTGTCAACTGCCATTGTTTAGGACAGGATTAAAAAAATGCACAATCTTTCTCATCATCTCTTTTATTTCTTCCCATGCTGAGTGATTACAGTAATTGCTGATAAAGAGAGAAGGCAGCCAAATATATTTAAATGGCTACGTAATCTCTGGAATGGAGTTGTGGCTCCCCATTATTTTCTTCCCTTTTTTAGAAAGCATCATACTTGCTGCTCTCCTTGTGTGTTGATTGGGATGTAAACATTATTGTAAATTGTGAGGAAGTATCTGTATTCTTCTTGTCTTTAGCAGCATGATGTTATCACATGTGGATTATAGCCTGATTTTTGATGCTATGACTTATACAATGTACTAAAATGACGCAGCTTACTTATGCCCACTACATTGTCATTCATCAAGTTATGGAGTACACCTTTACTGTATTTGCTTCAGGGTCATGCAGGTAAGTTGTACAGGAAATCCACATAATGACTTAATTGAGACAGTAAGAGAGAGAAATTGCACAAAAGTTCTGAAATTAGGGCAGTGAGAGAGTGAGAACGCAGAAGAACATAAAGGTCACAAAATGAGGGGCTGTAGGATAAGCTCTGCAGGCCAAGCTGTGCTCAGAGAGAGAGAAAAACTGAGCCAATACCACAGAAACATGACTTCCAGGAGAAATGGGAAATTCCGACAGAAGCAGAGAAGGTAAGTTACTCACAGATGTTGAATTTGATATTGAGTCTAGAGGTGGCGATGAGCCCAGACGAGAAGTTACTCTTAACAGTACAGGAGGTCACAGAGAGTTAGGTCAAAGTGGAGTGGGGTGGAGAATTAAAGTAGCAAGCAGCAGAAAGCTCAGAATGCCTCTGAAGATTGAACACATGTATTCCACAAAGTAGTCACCCCTGCATTCATTTGGTTTCTCCAATGTAGTGGACAACACATTGTGAACAACCAGTACAGTAGACTAAATTGAGAGAATCACTACTTCATGTGGAAAGACTGTTTGTTAATCCGCATGTCAGGAAGAGAAGTGAAGGGACAGGTGTTGCATTTCTTGCAGCTGCATGGGAAAGTGCCATGAAGGGGGGAGTGGTTATCAGGGAGAATGAACTAGGGAGTCTATCTATCTTTCATCTATCATCAAAGATCCCCACCAATTGGTTTGCACCATCTTTTCACAGCTGCTAGCTGAACCTAAGGTTCCACACCATCAGCTTCAGCTACTTCCTATAGAGTCTTGGAGTCATAGAACATTATAGCACATATACAGGTCCTTTGGCCCATCTTGTCCATACTGAGCTACTATTTTGTCTTGTCTAATTGACCTGCACCCAGCCTAATGTCCTCCAAACCCTTCCCATCTAAATACTTACCCAAGTGTCTCTAAAAATGTTGAAACTGAGCCCGCATCCACCACTTCTGCTGGCAGACCTACTTCCCTTCAATTACTTAGTTCTGGAACCGGCCAGTAAGATCCTAATCAGGACAGTTTGGCACCACTCTGAACACTCTGACCGCTTTGCACTAAAATGAACTGGGTATATTTTTTTCTCAGTGTACTTTCTTGTAAAAAAAAACTATTTCTTGTGAATACTGCTTATATGATGCAATCTGCCTGTGACTCTTCTGCAAGCAAATTTTTCATTGCACCTGTACATAAATGTACTTGTGGACATGACAATAAAGTCAACTTTGACTTTGATTCACCTTCATAAAATTCCTTTTTCTTCTCTTGCCTGTTAAACTCATTTTGTGGGTTCTGGAGATTGTCCCATTAACAAATTCCCTGACATCCCATGCCCACACTTTGAAAAGTCTGATCACCTGGCTGTACTTCTAAGCCCTTTGTATAGGCAGCAATTAAAGTCTGCAGTGTCAGTGGTGAGGACCAGTAAAGTATGGTCAAGGACAGTGGAGAAGCACTTACAGGACTGCTTTGAAATGGTGGAATGGATGATATTCAGGGATTCACTTTTGAGTCAGAATGACTACACCACAGTTGTCACCCATTTCATCAAGACCTGGGTGGATGAAAGTATGCCTTGGAAACTATACCGGACATACCCAAACCAAAAGCTATGGATGAACCAAGAGATTTATAGTCAGCTGAGGGCTAGATCTATGGTATTCAAGACCTGTGATCCATTACTATACAAGGAGTCTAGTTACAACCTATGGTAGACTATTTTAAGGACAAGATAAAAACAATTCTGATTGAGGTTAGAGACAGAATTGGATGCACATGGGCTCTGACAGGGTTTGCAGACTATTACTTCTAACAAAGTGAAACCTAACATCATGACTAGCTGTGATGCTCCTCTCCCAGATGAGCTCAATGTCTTCTGTGCACGCTTTGAAAGGGAGAATAAAACCACACCTGTGCGAATCCCAGCAGCATCTGGTGACCCTATGATCTCTGTCTCAGAGGCCGATGTCAGAACATCTTTCAAGGGAGGGAACACTCACAAGGTGTCAGGCCCTGATGATGTACCTGGTAGGGCTTTGAAAAGCTGTGCCAACAAACTAGCAGTGGTGTTCAAAGACATCTTCAAACTCTCACTGCTGCAGTTGGACGTTCCCACCTCCGTCAAAATGGTGACAATCATATCAGTGCCCAAGAAGAGCAGGATGAGCTGCCTCAATGACCTTCACCCAGTGGCACTCACATCTATTGTGATGAAGTGCTTTGAGCGATTGGTCATGCCAAGAATTAACTCCTGCCTAAGAAAGGACTTGGACCCTGTGCAATTTGCCTAAAACCACAATTACAGTAGATACAATCTCATTGGCTCCCCACTTGGCCTTGGATCACCCATACTTATTTCAAGTTGCTGTTTATTGACTGCAGCTCAGCTCATACCCTCAGTTCTAATCAACAAGCTCCAAAACTTGGGCCTCTGTACCTCCCTCAACAACTGGATTCTTGACTTCCTTGCTGAGATATCACAGTCCGCGCAGATTGGAAATAACACCTCCTCCTCACTGATAATCAACACTGGCACACCTGAAAGATGTGTGCTTAGCTCACTCGCCTACTCTCTTTACACCCATGGCTGGGGGGCTAGGCACAGCTCAAACGCCACCTATAAATTTGCCAAAAATTAGATGGTGACACGTAGGCATACAGGAGAGAGATAGATCAGCTGGTTAAGTGCTATCACAGCAAAAACCTTCACATGCTGGAGGAACTCAGCAGATCGGGCAGCAGCCGTGGAAAAGATTGGTCAAAGGGTTCCAGCCCAAAACGTCGATCGATCTTTTCCACGGATGCTGCCTGACCTGCTGAGTTCCTCCAGCGTGTTGTGAGTGTTGCTTTGACCCCAGCATCTGCAGATTGTTTTGTGTTTACAGCAACAACCTTGCACTCAACGCCAGTAAGACAAAGGAATTGACTGAGGACTTCAGGACGGAGTAGTAGAGGGAACACACACAGCTCCTCATCGAGGGATCAAAATTGGAAAGAGTGAGCAGTTTCAAGTTTCTGAATATCAACACCTCTGAGGATCTATCCTGGGCCCAACATATTGATGCAATTACAAAGAAAGCACGACAGCGGCTATATTTCGTTAGGAGTTTGAGGTGATTTGGTATGTCACCAAAGACACAAAAACATTTCAACAGGTGTACCATGGAGAGCATTCTAACTGGTTGCATCGTCATCTGGTATGGAGAGGCCACTGCACAGGATCAGAAGAAGCTGCAGGAAGTTGTGAACTCAGTCACCTCCATCGTGGGCACGAGCCTCCCCAGCATCCAGGCCACCTTCAAACGGCAGAGCCTCAAAAAGGCGTCATCTATCATTAAGGACCCCCATCACCCTGGACATGACCTCTTCTCATCAAGTAGGAGGTACAGGAGCCTGAAGACACACCATCAATGTTTTAGCTTTTTCCCCTCCACTATCAAATTTCTGAAAGGACAGTAAACCCATCAACACTATCTCAGTATTTTCCCTCTCTTTTAGCACTATTAATTTAAATTAATTTTCTTTTTATATTCATTTATTATAGTTTATTGTTTTTATTAATATGTATTATAATATACTGCTGCCGGCAAAGCAACAAATTTCACAACATATGCCAGTGACAGTAAACCTGATTCTGCCCTGTACCGAAATAACAAAGGCTTTCCTTAAATCTAGAAATTAAAAATAAAACGAGTTCACCTGCATCCACTCCACGCACATATTCTTATCCCAAGCTAAAGGGCACAGCCTCAGAATACAAAGTCTTTCTTTAGAACAGAGATGAGTAAGTAATTTCTGTAGGCAGAGGGTAGTGAATCTGTGGAAGTCATTGTCACAGATGACTGTAAAGGCCAAGCCGTACGGCGTAGGGTATATCCTAAGCGGAGGTTGACCGGATCTTATCTAGTAAATGCGTCAGAGGTTACGGAGAGAGGGCAGGAGAATGGGTTTGAGAGACTTAATAAATCAGCCAGGATGTAATGGTGGGGCAGAACGCCCCCACTCTACTCCTGTGTCTTATGGTTTTAAAAACGTAATCGTTTATTGTTCACTGAAAGCATGGCAGAAATTATTGGTTAGGGTCAAGTGTGGAGCCAGCACTTTTGGCCAAAAAACCCCAAAGACTATAAAGTCTGAACAAAACTACTTGGTGAGAGTTGGGGTACAGAGTATATTATAAAACTGATTCCCGAAGACATTTCAATGCTACAACCGCCCTTCAGTTTACACCTTCTGCATTCTTAATGTGATAACATAATTTCCAGTTAGATCAGATGATTTTGTCTTTATTGCCATGTATATTTTCATTATTGCGCTAATTAGAACATGGATCCAATTTGTTGGAATATTTCTCTAAATGGCTGTTAAGACATTTTGTTGTTATTCTTAGCAATCCAGCAGTTTGCATTGATAGAACAGTACATTGAACGACGTTCTCACTCTAACAGCGCACGTTCCTGTCTGCAGTAAAAAACTTACCCGCTGTTCACCTGAGCCGGCCGAATGTTTCACCACCCTCTTCACCCACGGGTTTATCGCAATCTTGCGAAGTATGACACCATACCAATACAAGTAGCTTGCTTGCAAATTCCGCTTTTATTCGCCCTATATTTACCGTACAGATGGAGCATATTCAGCTTTCTTGAAAATAAAACAAAGTATTCAATACAGCTATGAAACCCATTTCCTTGACTGAGAAATGCTACTATATAGTTTGTTTAGTGCATGGTACCTTTTGAGAGTTTATCAAAATAAAGCATAACAGTTCCAGGTCTTTAAGCTGGAAGAAGTCTGCAGCACTAAAGGGGGTGTGCCGTTCCTGTTACTTGGTTTGCACTTATCGCAGTCTGCTTTCAGTTAATCGCTGATAGTTTAACTTCTCGAGGGAAAATGTCTGTATTTCGGGTGCACAATTTTTATGCGTCTCACACCTTCAGAGTCTCATCCATGCTACTGTAGTTGGGATGTTGGTACACGCGATCACATCAGTGACAGCACAGCATACATGTTCTTGCCCTGAGGGCCAAGCCCAATTCAATTGCTTGCCACTCACAAGACTGGCCCTACTGACCATGAACCCATTTATACTACCTCATTTTATACTCTGGTTAGGCCACACTTGGAGTACTGTGTCCAGTTCTGGTCACCTCACTATAGGAAGGATGTGGAAGCATTGGAAAGGGTACAGAGGAGATTTACCAGGATGCAGCCTGGTTTGGAGAGTATGCATTATGATCAGAGATTAAGGGAGCTTGGGCTTTACTCTTTGGAGAGAAGGAGGATGAGAGGAGACGGGATAGAGGTATACAAGATATTAAGAGGAATAGATAGAGTGGATAGACAGTGCCTCTTCCCCAGGGCACCACTGCTCAATACAAGGGGACATGGCTTTAAGGTAAGGGGTGTGAAGTTCAAGGGGGATATTAGAGGAAGGTTTTTTACTCAGAGAGTGGTTGGTGCGGGGAATACACTGCCTGAGTCAGTGGTGGAGGCAGATACACTAGTGAAATTTAAGAGACTGCTGGACAGGTATATGGAGGAATTTAAGGTGGGGGGTTATATGGGAGGCAGGTTTTGAGGGTCGGCACAACAATGTGGGCCGAAGGGCCTGTACTGTGCTGTACTATTCTATGTTCTACAAACGTTTGTATGTTCTATACTCTCTCTTTTTTTGCACTATCCATTGATCTGCTTTATTTATTTATATTTCTTATTGTAGCTTACAGTAATTTTTATGCCTTGCTGCTGCAAAACAACAAATTTCACAACATACGTCAGTGATAATAAACCTGATTCTGATTCTGATTTCACACACAATCGTCTTCAATTTGGGTTGGAGAGAACATAAAATGAAGATGAGGAAAAGATAGGTTATAATAAAGTGCGTGCCTGGCGTCAGCATGAGCATTCCGTGGCAGCTGAGCTGAGCATTCTCACAGTCAATGGACCAGATTAAAGTCCTGTGGTCCTACCACATCAAATTATTATGTTCAAGTTTATTTGTCATTCAACCACACACTGCATACAGCTAAGTGAAACAGAATCCCTCTGGGGCCAAGGTGCAAAACACAGTTCATACGGTCACACACAGCACATAGCACATATAGTTACCAGAGCACATACAGTCACAAAATAATATTAGCACAAGTCCCTGAGTGACATGGTCTGAAGATTGATGGTGCATGGGATTTTGTCCTGGAGCCACGTTTCTCCAAGAACAAGCACAGAGCAGTTTCTCATCTCCTGCAGCCACAGAAAAGGGCAGCCCAGCTTGTCTTCCAGTGAACGAACGCTGGAGAGCAGCATCAACAGCAGCGCTGACCTGCTGGAGCCGGTTCCTAACTCAGCACAGATTCCAACATGAGCAACGGGATGAAGAAGCTGCAGGCACATCCCCATCCTCAATGGAGGCAAGGCTGAAGTACTTACAAACCTGATTGGCCAGAAGTGGTCAATCTATCTCAGCTTCTTTCCGAGACGCCCACCATTATAGATGCCAGCCTTCAACCAATATCAATTACTCCAAAAGATAGCAAGTGATTGCTGAGTGTACTGGATATAGAAAAGACTATAAAGGTAGACATCACCACAGCAATTATACTGAAAACATGCACTTCACATAGCAACTATGCCTCTGACCAGGCAGCTTCAGTACAGCTGGAACCACTGACATCTACCTAATAATGAGGGAGATTATTCAGTTATGTCCCATTCACAAAAAGCAGGACAAATCTAATTTAACTAGTTAGCATTCAGTCTACTCTTTATAATGTATAAAGTAATGGAGTGCCCTGCGAGCATGCAGTACTTGTTCGTTGATCACTGATGGACATTTTGGGTTTTGCCTGGACTACTTGACACCAGGCCTCATAAGAGCTGAACTGAGAGATGCGTTGAGATGAGAGTCACTGGCCTTAATAGCAAGGCATCCTGATAAAACTAATGTCAATGGGCACCAAAGTTGGAGATGTACCTTACACAAAGGAAGGTGGTTGTAGCTGTTGCTGGTTAATCCATCTCAGTTCCAGAACACCACGCATAATTTCCTCAGGCCAAAGTACTGAGCCCAATCATTTTCAACTGCATCATAAATTACCTTCCATTCATCATAGGACTGGAGTGATTTTAAAGAGAAAAAAGATTAACTTTATTTGTCAGTGTGAAACGCATTGATTGTGTCAAATCAAATCAGCAAGGGATTGTGTTGGGCATCTCACAGGTGTCACAACACTTCCTGCACCAGCAAAGCACGAGCACCACAATGGAATGTGGGAGAAAAGCAGAGGGAGTTCATGTGGCAATGGGGAGAGCATACGAACTCCTCACAATCAGTAATCAGTGCTCACCTGTGCTGTAGAGTGTTGTGCAAACCACCATGACTCCGTTCCTCCTCCTGAAGAGATTCGCTGATGATTTTCAGTTTAACAACTCATCAGCAAATGAATCACTCCATAACTAGATTCAAAGTTCAGCATGATCAGCGACAAATTCCATTTGCACCACAGAAATTACTGACTTGATTCTTCATTGTCATTGGTTCTGAATCCTGAAACTCCTTACCCAAGTTGCCAAGCAATAATTGTCTTCAACAAGAGAGAATTTAACCACTTGCCCTTGATATTGTATTTATTTATTTTATTTTGGGATACAGTGCAGAATAGGTCCTTCTGGCCCTTCAAGCCTCGTTGCCCCAGCATCTCCCAATAAACCCAATTTTACACTAACAAAATCACGGGAGAATTTACAATGACCAATTAACTTACCTGGTATATCTTTGGACTGTGGGAGGACCTACAGAGGATGCAGGGACTGAACTCAGAGAACACTGATGCCCTGAGCTGTAATAGAGTCACACTAACTGCTATACTACTGTGGTGCCCATATGCCACCATATTCGATGGCATTGCCTTTGCCAGGTCCTCCACCCTTACATCCTCGCAGTACTATTGATCAGAAGCCTGACTGGACCAGCCACATAAATAATCTGGTAACACAAGCAGATCAAAGTAAATGGAAGTAAAAAAAAACACATGATGTAAATCAAAAATAAGAAACTTTTAAGCTTGGAAATGCTTGGCAAACCAACAGCACAGTTTTTTGATGTGAAATGCTAATTGTTCCCTCTCCACAGATGCTACCTGAACACCTGAATGTTTTTATGTTATGTTACTGCAGATCAGAGACTGGGTATCCCATGGCAAGTGAATTACTTCCCTACATTCTAAAGCCATTCTACCATCCACAAGGAACAAGCCAGGTGTGGTACTGTGGTGGGTTACTTTTGCTTGGATAAGTGTAACTCCAGCAACCCTCAAGAGACTCAGCACCATCGAAGGCAAACCAACCCATTTGATTGGTATCTATGCATCTCTCTAAACATTTATTCCCTCAACCTACACAGCGTGGCAGTGTACATCACTTTCAGAATGCATTGTAGTTACTCTCAGGCTCCCCGATGACAACATCCAAACCTATAACAGTGAGCATCAGGAAGGATAAGAGACTGCATACAGCTTCCCCTCTGTACTATTCTGACTTGGAACTACATTGTTGTCCCTCTCTGTAGCACTGTCTACAACCATATATTCCTTATCCAGTGCTGTTGGAGTACTTTTACCAGCAGTATTTCAAAGGTATTTCTTTTGGATCGGGACTACAGAGCGTCGTGGGAGCTGAATTCTGAAGAAAGGCAGATTTTTGAAAATCCTCTTCGAGTGCAAGGAGGACGAGACTGCGCAGACGCGTGACGTCAACAGGACAGCGCAGAGAGTTTAAGATTCTTGGATAAATGGAATCTCTTCTGGGGGAAGTATGACCTGTTCAAAAAGGACGGGTTACACCTGAACCCGAAGGGGACCAATATCCTGGCGGGAAAGTTTAATAGAGCTGTTAGGGAGGGTTTAAATTAATTTGGCAGGGGGATGGGAACCGGAATGATAGAGCGGAGGAAGGGGAAAACAGAAATAAATCTAAGATAGTGAGCAGTAAAGATGTCAGGAAAGACAGGCAGGTGATGCAGCAAATTTGTAGCCATTGGGATGAGTTGCAGTGCAATAAAGTTGCAGTGAAATCAAAGCGGAAAGTATCAAATCCTGGTCTTAAGGTGTTATACTTAAATGCACGCAGCATAACGAATAAGGTGGATGATCTTGTTGCACAGCTACAGATCGACAGGTATGATATTGTGGCCATCACTGAGACGTGGCTAAAGGATGCATGTCTCTGGGAGCTGAACATCCAAGGATACACGGTGTATTGGAAGGATAGGAAGGTAGGCAGAGGGGGAGGCGTGGCTTTATTGGTAAGGAATGATATTAAATCATTAGAAAGAGGTGATATAGGATCAGAAGGTGCAGAATCTTTATGGGTTGAGCTAAGAAATAGCAGGGGTAAAAGGATCCTGATGGCAGTTATTTATAGGCCTCCAAACAGCTGCAGTGATGTGGACTACAAATTACAACCAGAAATAGAAAAGGCTTGTCAGAAGGGTAGTGTTATGATAATTGTGGGGGATTTTAACATGCGAGTAGATTGGGAAAATCAGGTCAGCACTGGATCTCAAGACAGAGAATTTGTAGAATGTCTGCGAGATGGCTTTTTAGAACAGCTTGTTGTTGAGCCCACTAGGGGATCGGCTGTACTGGATTGGGTATTGTGTAATGAACCGGAGGTGATTAGAGAGGTTGAGGTGAAGGAACCCTTAGGAGACAGTGATCATAACATGATTGAGTTCACTGTGAAATTAGAAAAAGAGAAGCCAAAATCTGATGTGTCGGTATTTCAGTGGAGTAAAGGAAATTACAGTGGCATGAGTGAGGAACTGGCCAAGTTGACTGGAAAGAGACACTGGCGGGAAAGACAGCAGAGCAGCAGTGGCTGGAGTTTATGCGAGAAATGAGGAAGGTGCAAGACAGGTATATTCCAAAGAAGAAGAAATTTTCGAGTGGAAAAAGGATGCAACCGTGGTTGACAAGAGAAGTCAAATCCAAAGTTAAAGCAAAAGAGAGGGCATACAAGGAAGCAAAAATTAGTGGGAAGACAGAGGATTGGGAAGTTTTTAAAACCTTACAAAAGGAAATCAAGAACGTCATTAAGAGAGAAAAGATTAACTATAAAAGGAAGCTAGCAAATAATATCAAAGAGGATACTAAAAGCCTTTTCAAGTATATAAGGAGTAAAAGACAGGTGAGAGTAGATATAGGACCGATAGAAAATGATGCTGGAGAAATTGTAATGGGAGATAAGGAGATGGCAGAGGAACTGAACGAGTATTTTGCATCAGTCTTCACTGAGGAAGACACCAGCAGTATACCGGACACTCAAGGGTGGCAGGGAAGAGAAGTGTGCGCAGTCACAATTATGACAGAGAAAGTACTCAGGAAGCTGAATAGTCTAAAGGTAGATAAATCTCCTGGACCAGATGGAATGCACCCTCGTGTTCTGAAGGAAGTAGCTGTGGAGATTGCGGAGGCGTTAGCGATGATCTTTCAAAAGTTGATAGATTCTGGCATGGTTCAGGAGGACTGGAAGATTGCAAATGTCACTCCGCTATTTAAGAAGGGGGCAAGGAAGCAAAAAGGAAATTATAGACCTGTTAGCTTAACATCAGTGGTTGGGAAGTTGTTGGAGTCGATTGTCAAGGATGAGGTTACAGAGTACGTGGAGGCATATGACAAGATAGGCAGAACTCAGCATGGATTCCTTAAAGGAAAATCCTGCCTGACAAACCTATTACAATTTTTTGTCTACCAGTAGGCTAGACAAAGGAGATGCAGTGGATGTTGTATATTTGGATTTTCAGAAGGCCTTTGACAAGGTGCCACACATAAGGCTACTTAACAAGATAACAGCCCATACATACGTGGATAGAGCGTTGGCTGATTGGCAGGAAACAGAAAGTGGGAATAAAGGGATCCTATTCTGGTTGGCTGCCGGTTACCAGTGGTGTTCCACAGGGATCAGTGTTGGGGCCGCTTCTTTTTACATTGTACATCAATGATTTGGATTATGGAATAGATGGCTTTGTGGCTGAGTTTGCTGATGATACGAAGATGGGTGGAGGGGCCAGTAGTGCTGAGGAAACGGAGAGTCTGCAGAGAGACTTGGATAGGTTGGAAGAATGAGCGGAGAAGTGGCAAATGAAGTACAATGTTGGAAAGTGTATGGTTATGCACTTTGGCAGAAAAAATAAACGGGCAGACTATTATTTAAATGGGGAAAGAGTTCAAAGTTCTGAGATGCAACTGGACTTGGGAGTCCTCGTACAGGATACCCTTAAAGTTAACCTCCAGGTTAAGTCGGTAGTGAAGAAGGCGAATGCAATGTTGGCATTCATTTCTAGAGGAATAGAGTATAGGAGCAGGGATGTGATGTTGAGGCTCTATAAGGCGCTGGTGAGACCTCACTTGGAGTACTGTGGGCAGTTTTGGTCTCCTTATTTAAGAAAGGATGTGCTGACGTTGGAGAGGGTACAGAGAAGATTCACTAGAATGATTCTGGGAATGAGAGGGTTAACATATGAGGAACGTTTGTCCGCTCTTGGACTGTATTCCTTGGAGTTTAGAAGAATGAGGGGAGACCTCATAGAAACATTTCGAATGTTGAAAGGCATGGACAGAGTGGATGTGGCAAAGTTGTTTCCCATGATGGGGGAGTCTAGTACGAGAGGGCATGTCTTAAGGATTGAAGGGCGCCCATTCAGAACAGAAATGCGAAGACATTTTTTTAGTCAGAGGGTGGAGAATCTATGGAATTTGTTGCCACGGGCAGCAGTGGAGGCCAAGTCATTGGGTGTATTTAAGGCAGAGATTGATAGGTATCTGAGTAGCCAGGGCATCAAAGGTTATGGTGAGAAGGCGGGGGAGTGGGACTAAATAGAAGAATGGATCAGCTCATGATAAAATGGCGGAGCAGACTCGATGGGCTGAATGGCCTACTTCTGCTCCTTTGTCTTATGGTCTTATGGTCTAAGACAGTTAGCCACCAACTTCTGGAGGAGAATAAAAGATAGGAAAGAAATGCTTTGCTTACCAGAGACAACCAAATAGCAAAAAGTGAAACTTCATTCAATGCATTTACATAATACCTTGCCACTGATTTCTGCTTTGCTACTCCTGTAAAGTAATTTACTGTAATTGCTTAAATAAAATTTCTGACATCACTCAGCAGGGTAATGAATGTCCACATTGTAACAGGTTTGTTTGAGGGTTGTTATATATGATTGCCTAGGACACACAGCACAGAAACAGGCCATTTGCTTAAATAGTCCCATCCACGTGAGCCTTCTCCCATCTGCCCTCGGCTACATTTATCACTATAAACCCTCTATTCTCTTTGCACTACCTCCCAAGCTTGTCCATCTTGCTTTCAAATGTATGCATATTCTTTCCATCACCCACCTGTGTGGTATTGAGTTCAACATTCTCACTGCTCTTTGTGTACAGAAGTTTCTTCTATATTTCCTGTGGATTTCCTGGTGGCTATCTTACATTGTTGCCCTCTTTTATGCCCTTCCCCTCGACTGTAAATATTCTGTCTGCATTCCCTTTATAAATGCTTTACATCATTATAAAGACTGCTGTTGGATTAGATTTTAGCCTTTATTTCTCAAGGAAGGAGACATTCGCCAATTTATCCTTTCTTGATTCATACTTCCTCACATTTCTGATATCATTTTTGTAACTCTTCCCTGAGGCCTCGAACTTTTCTGCAATATGGTGCCAAAATGCAACATCCCATGTGTGATCGAAACAATATTTGATGTTGATTTAGCAGAACATTTCTATTTTTCATCTTTATCCTTCTGAAAATAAAAGTTCATGAATTGTTTTCTTTCTATATGGCCTTGTTAAACAGTGACACAGCTTTCAACAACTAGCATATTTATACCCTGGAATCCCTTTGTCGTTATACCCCATCTAAATGTGAATATTGAAGTAGCAATGTTGCCTCTTTATTCTTTCCATCAAAATGTAGCTCTCATTTATTTGCATTAGACCTCATTGTCTAATTATTTGACTATTCTGCAAGGGTAATGGTGGTGGTCTCACCATTTGTCTTTATGAAACGTTAATATTTTCTGTGTCTGGGAATTTTTACCCTTTGCTCGCACTCTCTCTTTTCCACAAGATCATAAGACATAGGAACATAAATAGACCACTTGGCCCATCAGGTCCTCTTCACCATTTCATCGTGGCTGATTTATCATTCCTCTTGACCCCATTCTCTTGCCTTCTTTCTCCCCATAACCTTTGACACCCTTACTTATCAACAACCTATCATATATAACATTATTTCATATATGTTAACATTTTTATACTTGCTTTCATCTGTCTCAAGAAATCAATGAGATTAGCCAAACAAAAATTCCCCTTCCAAGATCCATGCTAACTACTTATTATTATTGTTTTCATGTCCACACATGCACCAACATTATTCAGCATTCTCTACAAAAGAAATGAAGCAATTATTTTAAAGAACAAGCTCTGATGCTTTGGAACTCCAATACCTATCTTCAGTGAATAGCTACATTTTACCCATTATCTGCTGGAATCCAACCTACCCAAATGAAGCACACTGTATTTCTGTTTAGCAAATGTTACATTGAATAATAACAATAGTAAGAAATAGAAATGGAACAAAATATTTGGTTTTCAAGCCTGCTCTCACAATGTTTTAGAATATAACTGATCAAAGTTTTCAACTCAGGCTTCACCCACGATAACAAAATTCTTTCATGTCCTTGGTATCCATAAATTTGTTAGTCTCTCTCTTAAAGATATTAGCAAATGAGCTTTGGCAATTCTCTAGGGTAGAGATTTGCAAAGATTTGTAACAACATGGGTGAAAAAGTTTCTCCTCATTTCAGTGCTATTTCAACCCCTGTTCGAGTCAGCTTGAGGCTCAATGGAAATAGGCAATGCTCCAAAAGAATTTATGTATTCAAATATATATAGAAAACAGTATATACCTTCTTATTCTTCAAAACTGTACAGAACTTAGACCTAGTCACAACAAGTAGTTTGGAATGCCCATTTAATTCCATACAAGAAATTCATTATGTTTCCCCTATTAAGGAGACTAAAACTGTTTTCTACAGTAATGTTGTGATCCTATATTTCTATAATATAACTTCTTCACACTAATGATTCTGTAATAGAGACAAATTATTATAGACCAAATGGAGAATAATTTGCTTTTTTAGTTGTTTGTTAAACCTACATGGAATCTCTCTGATTGATGTCCAGATTCGCCATATAAATATTATCACCTAATTTCTCACATCAGAGTGCATTGTTACTCAATCTCTCACAATTCAAAACATAAATTCAAAAGATAACTCCTGACAAAATGGAAAACTTAACTTTTATCTCTATTCTATTCTTTCTCTCTCATCCATGCTACCTCATGTAACCTATCCATATTCCTCTGTACCCTTTTTTGAAGACTTCCACGTTCCCACTTTTGTACCATATTACACATACCTATTACACTTAATTCTATCTTGCCCTTAGACATAAATTGCTTAAGGCATAATAATCACTGAACATTATCACCAACTGGTCATATAATTCCTACTTCCAGTTTACAGCCTGTTAATTAGTCATCTGTACACACCCTTTGGCCTATGAGCTCTAATTCTGAGTTATAATTTTTTCTTGTTTAGTTAGTTCATCCAAAACCAAAATAAAATTACCAGATTTGATTTCTTTATCATAACTTCATGTTCATGCTCTCCAAATGTGTTATGAATTCCAAAGTGCCTTCCTATCATGGCCCTGATCATTCTCCCATTACTGATCTCACTCAGCCACTGTTCCACACATCTGTAGCTCCTGCTTTCGTGAAAAACAAATTGTATCTGTTTTCACCCACTTACTGGGAGCATTCTAAAGTCTGAGGAATAACTAAAGATAATTCCATCCACTTTCCGTGAAGAGACCTCATAAAAACACTAGGATGTAGAATTCAGAGCTTGACATTATTTAATCTCAATAACTTTACAAGATTTAATGAGGCACTCATAGTAATATAATGAGGCCCCACCTGGAAAACTGTGTATGGGGTCTGATTATATCTAAGAAACATTCGAGGCAGCTCACAGAAGGCAGATTAGGTTGATGCTTTGGATTATGATACTGTTTTACAAGAAATAACTGAGCAGGTTTGGTCTATAGTCAGTAGAGTTTAGAAGAATAAGAAGTGAATTGTAAAGCTTGATACATGTAAGATCCTGGGGAGGCTTGACAAAAACAGATGATGGGAAGAGGCTTTCCTATTTTGCAAAATCTCGTAGAAGGGGCATAGCTTCAGAGCAAAGAGACAACTATTAGAGATGGATAAACAAGAATTTATTTTGGAGGTTTGTGAATCTTTGAAATTCTTCATCTTAGAGAAGTTTAAGACTTAATTATTGAATATATTCAAGGCTATAATTGAAATGCTTTGGCCTACAAATAAGACCATAAGATGTAGGAGCAGAATTAGACGATTTGGCCCATTGAGTCTGTCCCACCATTTGAACATGGCTAATTTATTTTCCCTCTCAACCCCATTCTCCATAACCTTTCATGCTCTTACTAATTAAGAACCTATCAACCTCCACCTTAAATATACCCAATTACTTGGCCTCCACAGCTGTCTGTAGCAAAATATTTCCTGGACTCACCATACTCTGGCTAAAGAAATTCTTCTTTCTCTCCGTTCTAAAAGAACGTACTTCTACTCTGAAGCTGTGCCCTCTGGTCTCAGACTCTTCCACTTTTGGAAACATCCTCTCTACATCCAATCTATCTAGGTCTTTCAATATTCAGTAGATTTTAAAGAGACACCACCTCCCTCCATTCATCTAAACTCCAAATAGTGCAGACTCAGAGCCATCAGACACTGCACATACATTAACCTTTTCATTCCCAGGATCATTTGTGTAAATCTCCTTGGACCCTCTCAAATGTCAGCAAATCCTCTCTTAGACAAGGGGCCGAAAACTGCCCACAATATTCCAATGTGGTCTGACCAGTTCTTTATAAAGTCTCAGCATCACATCCTTGCTTTTATTTTCTAGTCCTTCAAAATGAATGCTAACATTGCATTTGCCTTCCTTACTACCAACTCAACCTGCAAGTTAACCTTTAGAGAATCATGGACTAGGACTCACATGCCCCTGTCCACCTCTGATTCGTAAATTTGCTATCTCTTTAGAAAATAGTCTGTGCCTTTGTTCCTTCTACCCAGGTGCATGACCATACACTTCCCTAGTCTGTACTTCATCTGCAACTTCTTTGTCCATCCTCCTAATCCGTCCAAGTCCTTCTGCAGACTTCCTGCTTTCTCGACTCCATGTGTCCCTACATCTATCTTTATATCATCTGCAAACTTGGTCACAAAGCCCTCAGATCATTAACGTGTAAAGTGAAAAGTAGCAGATCCCAACACAGACTCCTATGGAACACCATGAGTCACCGGTAACCAACCAGTAAAGATTCCCTTTTATCCCCATTCTTTGCTTCCTGCTGGTCAGCCAATCTTCTATCCATGCTAGTATCTTTCCTGTAATATTATTGAATCTTACCTTATTAGCAGCCTCATGTGTGCCACCTTGTTGAAGGCCTTTTGAAAATCCAAGTAAACAACATGCACTGACTCTCCTTTGTCTATCCTGCTTGTTATTTCCAAGTGTTCCATATGTGAAATGAGGCAATGTTAGTTACAGGCTGAAAACTATTCTGAAGCTGAGGTCAGATCAGCTTGGTCTTATTGAATGAAGGACAGTCTGTATGATTTGACAACATTGAGAACATCTTCAAAAGGCGAGGACTCAAAAAAGTGACATCGGTCATTAAGGGCTCCATCACCCAGGACATGCCCTCTTCCTATTAGTTCCATCAGAGCAGCGGTACGGGAGCCTGAAACACACACTCAACAGCTTAGGAACAGCTTCTTTTCCTGTGCTATCAGATTTCTGAACAGAAAAAGAACCAAATCATCGACACTACCTCACTATTTTTGCTCTCTTTGCACTACCAGCTTAATTTTAAATGTATATAAACCTATTTCTTTATAGTAATTCTTAGTATTGTCTATGTATTGCTCTGTACTGCTGGTGCAAAACAACAAACTTCACTACTTATGACAATGATAATAAATCTGGTTCTGATTCATTTGGCCTATTCTCGCTCCCATTTTCATATATTCTTGTAACCTATAATTATAGAATTATTAATTCTATAATTCTTCCCTTAACCCAAGTTCTGTGGTCAGACATGAATGGAGTAGGTTTCATGAGGGTATAGCAGGTACCTTTGCTGAAAGTACATTAACCTGCAATAAAATATGTTGTCATCCTTTCATCTGTAGAAGGTGGTGAACATTGTAAATTAAGACATAGACGGTTCACTATATAACATGTAGCTAATAGTCAAATTCAACATTTGTGTGAGGTACAGAATACTGTGCTATATTCAGATGGATCAGAAGATATACTGTATACTTCTTACAGACTTATTTAACTTAAAGTTTTGGAGCAAAATCCTGTTGTAGGCTTTGAACTAGAATTACTTTAATAAAAGAACAAATTTTATTATTTATCTTTAACCCATTTTCAGAATCCACCTCAACCAATTCTTCCTTCATAGAGGGCTATCCTCAAATTTATGAAATCAGCTCGAGACATATGTTAATATCGAGTTCCATCTTATTATGCCAACAGCCCCCTACAGTCATCTTCACTACAAAGCGATTTGTTCCCAGTGTTTTATTGCACAATACTGTATCGCACCAAGAAAGGCCTGCGCGGATTAATTAATCAACACAGAGCCCGGAAAACTCCTTTGAATGTATTCGATGACTTGTCCTCCCCGCTTCCATTGCGTATTGTTTCATCCAATCATATGAATTTTTGAATCCCACAATATCACTGTATTAGCCTTTTTTAGCAGACACCTCTAATTTCCTGTCTACAAAAATCTGCCAACACAACTCTTAGGTAACTAACCCCATACGATTCCATCCAGAGATACATACTCTTCGTTATTTCTTAGCTCTACTCAAATGGATTCAATTATTGTTTTTATGGAATTAAGGTCATCTTTCTCCACTCTCGTTAACTTTCCTTTATTATTGGAGTTATAATACAGCGCGCATACAACTCCTCAGTTGCCGAACTCTTTTCAAAACCAATTTTCCTAGAATATTTCATTTACAAACTTGCAAATTTGCGTTGGCTATTAGATTCTTAGGCCAATAAGTGAAGATACCAATTCACAGATCAACTCCAAACTAAAAAAAAATATTGCATACATCATTTTAAACATGTATCAGTCTGCCACTAACTGATTAATCGCGCTTAGCCGTTGAGCGAACGAGCGCACTGGAAGAAATGTTAAATATGCGACACCTGAATTATTCTTAATAAACGTTAACTCTCGCTCTGCTGCTACTGATCCTCCGAAGAGCTTCACATTCCCAGTTATGGCAGTTTCTACGTGCGCTGATATTATTGCAAAAGTTGTTATTGCCTCCCGACTTTAGCTTTCTAACCGGCCCGTCCCATTTCCTAAGATTTCTATTATAATTTGCTCATTGCTATATTTCTGTCTCCTCTCACTTTACAGCAGCCATACTGAGGCTAGGCACGGCTCGTTAAAAACAAACATATTTGGAGATAAGTCACATTACGACTGCCGCAAGGCCAACAACTGTGTTAAACAGTACTCATTGACCAGCTGAACCAAATTTAACATGTGGTTCGCCACATTTGACCTTTTTGTTATCGCCAGCTTAAAATTATACATTATTCCTTTGCCAATAGCGGAGATATTAATTCACAGATCACCTCAAGGCTTTGCAAAATATATCGAGCATAACTTTAACTATATGTCATTTACAATACTGCGCATAGTATGAATATGAATCTAAATTGGATAGAATGTTAACGGTAGTGTTCTGTGAGTGTCTCAAAGTATTAATTTTATTTTGTAACTGGCCGAGTAATAAACATTGTAACTGGATCCTGTATTCTAACAAGCAATGTTTAATTCTTTTTAAGTGCAGGAATAATTTCTTAGAAATTTTCTTCTTCATCATCGAGCGAGAGAAGAATTGTATAGAATTTTCCCTGGAGTGGCTGGCTATCTGTAATTCGTGCTAATAAAATACTTTTTTACTATCCTCTGTAATTGGTTTACGACCTTTACTGTTTATTTATCCATAAGAGCTGCTGTTTAATGGCTCGGGAAGGCAATTGGTTAATGGGTCAATACTGAGTCAAATGCTCAGTGTCCCGTTTTATAGGGAAGCAGAATGGAGTAAGATGGCTCAAACAGACTTAGCCATAATGGGCTGGACTTTTATGATCGCATCAAACTGCAAAATACAACGTAAGATTACAATTCAGAGCCTGAAGCTTTCGTGTAAATTCGCTAAAGAAAAGTACATTTCCGAATGTAGTTTCAAAATATTCTGTCAGCATGCAGGGCAGGAAGAACAGATACCTCGCAAATATTTACTAACTCATAGATAAAGCTTTTACAGAGAGAGGTATGCTTTCCTGAAATTGCCAAAAAGTATTTGATCTGATGGGATCTTGATCAGGCAGAATGGCGCAAAATTTACGTCAAAAGCATCATTTAATACATACTGCCTTAATCAGAAAAACGACCGACTAAAAGTAAACAAAATAAAGCTCTAAAATTTGCTTTTTTTTGAAGGAAGAATATTATTTTAAATAAAATGGTTCATTTTTATTCGTTAGAACATAGAGTTAAATGAAGCGTTTAAATGGGTAAAATTCTGCAGAAATGTGCAATTACGGCAGGAGTGCAAAGTAAATAATCTCTGTGTGAGAAAGCATGAGTGATCACAGGTAGTGAAACGATCTTTGTCCTTTCCAGTAGCTCCCCGCCTCCTCATAGCCTTGTCACCAAGTCAACCAGCAGCCGGTCCTACCATATCAATCAGAAATGTCAACATGCGCTGTGAATTATAGAGAGAAAAAAATCTCTAAATAATCAATCGGCCTCTAACGGATGCCAGGCGATTTGCGTTTCAAATTTAAAAACTGCTATTTTGAAAAGTTCTCATGAATTGATGGCAAATTCTGTAAATGTCATCAGATAATATTCTTGACAGGATTTCTTTACCGAATCTTCTAATCAAAAGTCAATATTTAATCTGGTCGAAGTTTGAAACGGACGTTGAATCATGTGATAGCTAAAGTGAAAGAAAAGTTAAAATAAGGCGGTATGAAATAAATGAATTCTTCGGTAGAAATGTTAACAAGGAGATTTGCTGAGGAAGTAGAAAGGCAAAGGAAAGGGCAGACAGAATTAACCTCCGTGTTGCTAAAAATGCAAACATAAATTTAAGAAGAAAACTAAAGTCTAATAATAGAACGATACGAACATAACACGTGATTTCAAACACGACTGAAGGGGACAGAACGCGCGCAAAATGCCATGTGGATTTGCCGTTAAAGGCATTTATCCTAGACGTGTTAATCCCAGTCACTCACGTAGGATCAGTGAAGAAAACAGTAGCTAATCTACATTTGGTAGAAAGAATACTGTGCATTGCTATCTGTGGTTCCCAGGCCCAAGTCGCTGAGAAGGTGATAAGACTGCCCTGTCTAATCTATCACTGATACTATTCACATCTGGTCATACATTCTCCAAGTTAAATGTTTAAAATTCAACATATTTGTGTAACTTCTCTGATTAAACTGGAACAAGGTAACGAATTAATTCTAACCAAAATACCTGTCTTCGATTGAGAAAACACTGAAATTGTTCTTGAATGAACCAAGTATTTCTTGGAAGAGAGAGAGGGACATCGCCTGGCACTCACACAAGTTTCCATTGTTACTAAACTACATGAAAAGTAAATGGACTCTGCAAGCAGGTGAAGTTGACCAAGTGTTCTTATCGTGAATTTACAGTCCAATCGGCTGTGGGGCTCCAGTCACGTGACATGACCGTAATACTCCACGGAGCATAACAGAGTGTCAGGTGCTATTTTGTTTAGTGAATCAAGCTAGGCAGAGCTATTAAACTGTAAAATTACAGTAGCACTGTATGTTTCGGTTGCTGATCAACTAGCAGCATGAATAGCGAGGAACGTTATTATGCGCCGGCTCAGATTTATAGCGAATCATGTGCTTACCAAAGATCACAAGTCCAGGAATATAATCAGAGCCCACCAGCGTGTCTCTACGTAGGGAGACAACCGCAGACTTCATATGCTAATCCTTCCTTGTCAGGACTTGAACAAGGAAGCCCCGCTGACATTTCACCTTTCGAAGTACCTGCGATTTCGGAGGATCCTACAGTCTCGCATCTTCACCATCCACAGCAACAGCACCCGAATCCGCACACCCACCAAGGGGCTTGTTTTGGTAGCAGTTCCGAAATCAGTAACCTGGAAGAGCACACCAGAACCCACTTGCCCTTCCCTTGGATGAAATCTACCAAGTCGCACGCTCACCTCTGGAAAGGACAATGGCCAGGTAAGTGCCAACTCTCCTCAGAGAGGCAATTATTTTTCTAATGACGATGAGAGTTTTTTTAAACCGATGACAACTCAAGAAAATAATTATACCTCGAATTAGGGCATAGATGATTGGAGAACATGCCATAACAGGAATTCCTGTATCTCACTTTGGTCAATGATATCGGTATCTCTGATATGATATACATGTATTGATGTTCTAATTATCGCTGTTGGCATTGCTTAGTACAATCCATTAATACTTCAGTTTGACAATGAAAATGTCACTAGGCCATCTTTCCACCACATCAGAATCAAAATTTGTACCTACTTCCTCTCCTTTGAAAACGAATATATTATTCTATCCCTATGATTAGGACGTTTTAAACGAACTTCTCCACCTTTTCATAAGCAAAGTTAATCGAGTCTGTAAACCTGTTGTGAAATAACAACAGTAGCATGAGATATTTCAATCTCACTTTTATTAATCAGCTCTTTTTTCAACCTTCAAATCCCATCAAAACGAATACTTCCAAATCTGGGAACATTTTCTAAGGAAATTAAGGACATATTTTCCGGTAACATTTTTTTTAAAGGAAACTAATAGAATAGAGGCGTGTAACCAATATTGCCGCAACAAAATCAAAGTTGCAAGAAAATTTGTATGACGAAGAATATCTAACAACATCGTGAAAAGGTCAGCAGGGAAATGGCCGCCTTGTGCGAACACGTGGTAATATTTTATATTGAAATGAACGTTTCATTTTGTGCTAAAAGGAATTTCTACCTCAGACAACGTTTAATTCAACACACCTATTCTTGCTTGGTGTTAAGTTGAGACCCAGACGAGACAAATGCTTTGAAATAACATAAAGCACAAAATTAAAGTGTGCCCAGAGCTAATTATTAAAGTGCATAGGGACTGCAACAAACCATTACATTTATAAGTGTTTATAGTGAAACCTCCAGGCTTATTAAATGTGAACGATAACTTAAAGTCTAGTTGTGGAAAACTACGAGATGAACTCAGCGACGAGTATCTGCGCGCCTGGTTGATGATATGATTGCAGTCGTAAAGGGATCTATCTGGGCATAATTACTCCAGATTTGTTTGTATTAAGTTGTAAAAGTGAAATCGCAGGCCATTACAGGTAGACTGGAACACGATTCCCAACAAATGCTTAACATTTCACCAAACAGATAAATTACGTTATTTATTTATCGTCATATAAAGAGATTTGAGTAGTGCCAAAGCAATTGCAATAATTCTTATAACCTTTCTGGAGCAAATTATGAGTCTTCAAAAGAAATCTATCGCCAAAAAAAAAGATCCCCTCCCCCCCCCCATCAAACACTGTTCTGGGAGGTAATTTGTCTTCTAAGATTCTAGGTTAAAAATGATTTACGGCGTAAGTAAAATTAGTGCATTTTTTCTTCTGCTCAATTATACTCGGAATATGTTTCTCAACCCGTAATTTGGTTTACGATGAGAGGACAGGACGGTATTAGGTAAGCGTAAAGCTATAGGGCGGGGGGGGGGGTACAGTTTCCAATAAAGACAAGGGTTTCGGCAGTAGTTACCATGCCCAGCAGCACAAGACTACATTTAGAACACTCTTTTCTGTGAATTACAAAAAAAAATTGTAAAAATTAAAAGTAATTATAAAATTAATTGAATCTACAAATTTGTTTGTGAAAATGTATTAAGCTTGATAAAAAAATCTGAACGCCCATACTTCATTAAATTAATTTAGTTCTAAAGTGTTGCCATCAAAATATATCGAGAAATTCATGATATTTTTAGTATATTCATCGCGGAATGAACAGTATATATTACAGTAAACTCGAGATTTCAAGTGACAAAAATTAATTTTGGTATTAAAGTCTTTCTAAAATGTTTCGAGGTGAATATATTTAAATTGCTTTAAATACAGAATAAATAAAAATTGACATCGATAAGTTGCTTTTACTCTAAAATATAAGTTTTTCCCAGTTGCTGAAACTGGCAAAATATTATGAATTTAAATGTAATGTTTTTATTCTTACAACAAAATTAATAGCGTATATATTAGACCCCCCCCCGTAGCAAATGAATACTTCAAAATTGGTAAACTGTTACATGAACAATAATAAACGGAGACAATTTTGGTTTTGGAAATAAAATGTAACGAATGATTTAAATCTAATGTGGCGTATAATTTACCTAATTCTGCGAATTATAGTCAGACAGGAGTGTTTAAGAAGTTATATCTGCCTTTATCTCAGCCTTACATGAAGTGTTTTTTAAAACTTGGGGTAGGAAACAAATAGAAACGGTAAGACAACGCATTGTTCCGCGGGGCTTTTAAAAAACGAAATCTTCTCACTGAAACACCTCCCGTTATTCAATTCAATATGCAATGCAGATTTCTCAGTATAAGTATATTTGCAGTGGTTTGAATTTAAACTCTTTTAAAGCCGGAGACTTTTTTTAAAGATTACCCTTGGTTGTTAAGGAAATTCAGGAATGGGTTATTCTGTCAGGCACTTGATGATTGACTTCAAATCATTTCAGCACTTAGAAGTTGAAATGAAAGGAAATATTTCGACAAAATGGGCCTTCTACTGAATGAACAATTCTCATGTAGTAATATTTATCCCATTTCACCGTGAAAGGTCTACTGTGCGGCAAGAACCGTGACCTTTTTTAAATAAAATTCTCTTTCCGGCAAGTAACTCCAGCTTTTCAAACAAAAAGAGTATTGCTATGGTTTTCGGTTATAATTTGCTCAAATTTTATACTGATTACATCATTAGGACCTAAATCGGAAATTAAGTTCCCTAAATGAAATGTTATTTTGATACTTGCCGCTTGAAATGTTGGCTGAATCGGTCAGTTTTACATTCTTCAGCTCCCCGATTTTAACCACAAACCACGCGAATGGACAACACGTCGTCTCCGAGTAAAATCTTCTGGTGGAGTTCTTTATTTTCGAAGTAATTTATATGGTCGGAAATGAGGAGCTGGTGTGCTTCTAAAACCGTGTTATCACCAGTGAGTTATCTGCATTTCGATAGATAGAAGGCTAGTTGGAGGAAGTGCCATTAACCTGCAGGTAGCTACCTCCACCTACACTCCCGACAGGCTTAAGCCGCAATTCCGTTATCTCAGGTGAGGTGGAGCCAGCAAGTGATTATTTCAATTCTTTTTGTTGAGAATTGTTTGCTATAATTTTGTGTGTAATTTCCTGTAACACTTAATTTTAAAAATGTGCCGCATTAAACGGAAACTGTGCGTATGTTAACGCTTTCTCTCTCTTCAGGTGGTCCGTTCATGGCGGAGCAGGAGGACAGTAAGCGCACACGTACTGCCTATACGCGGGCCCAGTTGCTGGAGTTAGAGAAAGAATTCCTATTCAATAAATACATCTCCAGGCCCCGAAGGGTGGAGCTGGCCGTCATGTTAAACCTAACCGAACGACATATAAAAATCTGGTTCCAAAACAGGAGGATGAAGTGGAAGAAGGAGGAGGATAAGAAAAGAGGGAGAAATGGTGCCCCTGAGCAGGACTCGGTCGTCTCTTCTGGGGATCTCAAAGAGGATTGCTGTGCTCCCAATACTCCATTTGGAAGAGATCCATTATCTGTCAATGTCTCCTCGTCGCAACCAGTCAACATCTCCGGCTCATCTTTAAGGAGCCAAGGCGCAGGAGCGAGAGACTCCACGAAAAATTCATAAAGTCTTTCCACAAGGCCAGCATCATTTAATCGGTACTCATAACAAGAAGAAAAATTCAAAAGGTAAATCCACTCTGCAAATCACGACAAATGCCACACCGACAACGTTTAATGACAATTATATTCATTGCATTAATGGCCTAATGCAATGATATACTGAAATGCAATGTTTAAAATGTCAGTAATTGAAAGTGACTGGAGTCAGTCAGAAATAAAAACAGTCATGTGATGTCTTTGTTTGTATTATTAATATCGTATACACCTGTAGTTAACTGTTTCTAGTTCTCTCATTTTGCCAGTTATGGAACTGTTATTGTAAAGGCCTTAGTCATTGAACATTATGCGTTCAATAGTTTGCATGGTACGTATTTTTTCCTGCGGTAATAAATCAAATTTCATATCGAGTTAAAATAATTATTGTATATTTGTAGTCGTATGTATACAAATATTGTAATGTCTTGCGTTTTGTCTTCAAAGTGTGTATTTTCCATTGGATGTTAAGACGAAGATTTTAACTAATCCTTCCAAAAAAAAAACCAGCCTGCTTGTAACGATTAAACGTTTTGTTGCATGCGATTCCAGTATAGCTGCCCAAAAATTCAACAGCCATTTCAATAAAAGACGCTTCAAAACTGGAGCTCATCGTGAATGTATACGCGGATAGCCTTGACTGAATTTAATGCGTTTCTACTCGAAAGGTTTTTGAAATTGCAGAATGAAACTTTACTCACATTTTAGACTCTCTGAGCTTGGAAAATTAAGGGGAAAAAAAAACACGCCTCCTGTCTTGAATCAGTACAACGACTCCAGCAAGCTGTCTAAATGGGATCGACAAACTAGCGGAAATGCTGTGCCATAAACATTTTACTGTCGATAATTAGGTTGACACTGACGAATTTGATTTCACTGAAGAATCTTAGACTTAATGTAAAGGGATATTTTCGACTGATATAATTAGAGTGGACCAAAGCTAGGATTTGAATTTCTTAACGAATCCACTATGGTATGTATGATCGATGAAATGAAATACTCATTTGATGGGTATAGGGAAAATAGACAACAACTGGCAATCTGCTTTGATTTATTGTTGGAATTTGTTATATCGTCTAACAGAATGCGAGTTAATTGAATTAAATTTGATCGTGGTCCGTCTAACTTGAAGATGTATAGTTGATTATTGGCTTTTTTTGTTGGGAATTTCTATTTCAACAATGCTTCTCTAAGTGCAAAGTGCGTGGGGAAAGTTTGAGTTCATTTTCTGGAACTTGCACTTTAATTTAATTCTATGGCTAGGTGTTCGGGCAATATTTTGATACTGTTGGTATACTGGAAGTTTAGAATCAGCCAAGATCTGTGGAATTTTGGAAATAGGATGAAGTTCTTCCTCGTTGTGGAGGTAGTGATATTTGACGGTATTGGGAGGCTGCAGAAAATTATCCTGTTTTCAGACACACATTATTACTCGCCTGGGGTATTTACTCTGTGTTGATGTGAAAGGTGTGATTGATGTGATGCTTGATGGAAATGTAGTATTCAAAGCTGCAAATAGTGCCCGCATCAGGATGGGTCCATATTGCAGCCTTGGACATTCCAGCAGTCTATTCCACGATTCTTACCCCATCACTGTCGTTTGGCCAATAGTTATGGAGATGTTGATAGTTATGGGAAGTTCAAGCTAGATTATACAACATAGATCAGATGTAACCAGCAGGTTACCAACAATATATCACCTCTCTTTTGTCTGTCAAATACCTCGGAACCACAACTATCATTCACACCTATACAGCAAATAAAAGGTATGAGAAATAAACTTCTTTCAAGCTGATTTCCTCCATTAACTACTGTAAGATGTAGAACTACTATGTCATTGTGTTCATTCTGTATTTCACTTCCTTAGACTGGAATCGGCAGTTCCACAGATAGGTGTCTCGCTAGATCTTTACTACGTTCCTTGCACGGACGCTTACTACAAGACTTATTTTGTTAGATCTAACAGGAGTTCTTATTAAACTGCACGATAGCAATGAAGCTGAGACTAGATGGCATAGACTGCGCTTCATTGTGCTCAGTAAGTTGAACCAGGATAATAGATCTTTCGGTAGGGAGTTCAGTAGATGCCCCACATGTGTAGGTTCTAGGAACATAGTCGCCAGACAATTTGCTCCCTGGTATGTAGACACAGAAAAAAAGAAATTGCACATAACTGTAGATGTAAATTTAAAAATAAATTGCAGAATTTATAGAAATATGAAGCTTATTTGCTTTCATCCCCCCTTTCCTTTCTTCCATGGTCCACTGTCCTCTGCTATTAGATTCCTTCTTCAGACCTTTACCTCTTCCACCTATCCCTGCACAGTTTCTTTCTTCACTCTGCCCCTCCCCTACCAATCTCCTTCTCCCTCACATGGTCTCACTTATCACTTACAAGCTTGTAGTTCTTCCCCCTCCTCCCACTTTCTTATTCTGGCTTCTGCCCCCTTCCTTTCCAGTGCTGACGAAGGGTCTTGGCACAAAATGTCTACCATTTATTCTCCTCCATAGATGCTCTCTGACCGGCTGAGTTCCTCCAGCACTCTTGTGTGTGCTGCTCAAGATTTACATCATCTGCAGAATCTCTTGTGATTAAGATTATTCACTGCATTTTTGATAAATAAATATTATAGCCAAATATTGTAGAGATACCAAGGAAGTGAACTATTTAGCATAATTGTATAATTGCCATTATTATGAGTATTATGGATTCTATAGAATGCTAAGTGTGAACATAAATACTTTTAGAACAAATGTGCTACCAAGATGTTTTATATATTTGAATAATGAATCTGTTATCACAGTCAATGGTCACTTAAATTATCATAATATCACTATCATATTTAGATGACGGACAGCAAGAAATATAAACAAAGCATAAGTAAGAATATGATTTGCTGGTTCTTTAATAGATTGTCTTTGTCCCAGATTTTTGCTTTTGAGGTTGACATTTAATAGCAGTGTATATGAATCTCAGTCATGGTGAAGACGCCAATTACTGGAAACTGGAGCAAAATATAAAAAAAAGCATGCTGGAGCAACTCAGGGGATCAAGCAGTATCTATTGAGGCAAAGGGATAATCAGAGGGATGCAGGGTCTCAGTTGAAATTGTTAACTATCCCTTTGTTTCCACAGATGCAGTCTAAGCTGCTGAGTTCCTCTAGTAGTTTGTCCTTTAATTTGTCAACGATGTTCCAATTATAATCCCTTTTGTGACTATGGTTTTAAAAATTTCAGAAATATTATTCACAATGTTTTCAGTCACTTTTGTTCACTTAAGTGCATCAAATGATGCTGACCTGTCAGCTGCAGACCAAATTATCTTTTGTTGAATTTATGTCTATCTTCTGGAAACTCATTTATGGGAACATTTACCTAAACAAGCTCGAAAATATCACTCTGCTTCAATAAATGACAAGGAACTAGTTGAAGATAAATCTGTACATGCTTAAAAAATCATAAGAGTTTATTGAACAACAGGTTCCCATATGAACTGAAAGAATTACACAAATACAGAATGAAACCAAATTACAATTGTGGGGTATGTAGGAGGAGGTTGGAAACTCTGAAATAGCAATAAACATTAAAAGGGCTAAATTTAAAAGAAAATGAAGCCACACTTAAATAAAAAAGATGGAACTAAGAGTATAAATGTCACTTATCTCAAATAGTATGCATTCCAGAATAATGTATGAAGCTAGTACAGATATCCAACATAATTGTTTAATTATATTTGGAAGCAATAATGAGCTGACGGAGTTAAAGTTAGGTGTTAACGGGAGCATTTTGTCCTTACTAAAAATAAATCCCTAGATAGGAGGTTAATGCTTTTGGGAGATTTCAAAGGAGATTTAATAAAATGGAGCAAGATATGAGCAACTAATTATGTCAAGAAAGTAACGAGAATTGTTTGTCCTCCTTAGAGTACTAGTTGATTGTCCAAGTACATTCAGGTGCACCACAAGTCCAACCATTCGGTGAGACTGAATTTATCCAACCCAATCATGACTTTAAAGACCTCCGTCAATCCAAGTCTCTTTACTCAAGAAAATGAAAGTGGCAAAGCATACACCGAAAAAAATTGCGCCCACTAGCAGCAGGTTCCATAACTATACAACACTTATTCTTTGCCACCCCTCAGAGTTGAGGATGCCTTCACTCCAGTTGTGAGGACTGGATGGTGCCTGTGCTAGAATTATTTTTACTGTGCGGTAGCTGTTGTGCACGAGTTTCCATTGGGAGTTGACAGTGAGGTTTTGGTCCTAAAACATGAGGATCACGATGAACAGAGCAGCCTGAACAATCTTCTCTCTTAGCGTCATAAACACAAAAGATTCTGCAGATGCTAATACTGTTGGGGAGGATTTAAACTAGTTTAGCAGGGAACTTGAGTGATAGGGCTGAGGATGGGGAAATTGGTATACAACTAAATGCAGTGTGTAGTGAGGCTTTGAGGAAAGACAGGTAGATTATAGGGCAAAATTACAATCAGTGGGATGAGTAAAGTATAACAGGTGGCCAATATCAAAAAGGGTAAGGAATACAGGATGGAAGGTGTTATATTTGAATGCACACAGTATATGGAATAAGGTAGACAACCTTGTAGCACAGTTAGAGATTGGCAGGTATGATGTTGTGGGCATCTCTGAGTCAGGGCTGAAAGAAGATCATAGTTGGCTTAACATCCAAGGATACACATTGTATCAAAAGGACAGGCAGGTGGGCAGAGGGGTTGGGGGTGGCTCTATTGGTAAAAAATGAAATCAAATCCTTGGAAAGGAGTGACATAGGATCAGAAGACCTTGCAGGTAGCGTTAAAAAACAGCAAGGCAAAAAGACCCTGATGGGAGTTATATACAGACCTCTGAACAATAGCCAAGATGTCAGCTACAAATCACAGCATGAGATAGAAAAGTAATCTGAAAATACACAATGATTTAGATGAAGGGATTAAAAGTAACATTAGCAAATTTGCAGATGACACAAAGCTGGGTGACAGTGTGAAATGTGCGGAGGATGTTGAGATAATGCTAGATGACTTGGAGAGGTTGGGTGAGTGGACAGATGCATGGCTGATGCGGTTTAATGTGAATAAATGTGAGGTTATCGACTTTGGTGGCAAGAACAGGAAGGCAGATTACTATTTGAATGGTGTCAAGTTAGGAAAAGGGGAAGTACAAAGAGATCTCGGTGTCCTTGTTCACCAGTTACTGAAAGTAAGCATGCAGGTACAGCAGGCAGAGAAAAAAGCTAATGGCATATTGGCCTTCATAACAAGGGGAGTTGAGTATAGGAGCAAAGAGGTCCTTCTGCAGTTGTACAGGGCCCTGGTGAGACCACACCTGGAGTACTTTGTGCAGTTTTGGTCTCCAAATTTGAGGAAGGACATTCTTGCTATTGAGGGAGTGCAGCGGAGGTTCACGAGGTTAATTCCCAGGATGGCGGGACTGTCATATGTTGAGAGATTGGAGTGACTGGGCTTGTATACACTGGAATTTAGAAGAATGAGAGGGGATCTGATTGAAACATATAAGATTATTAAGGGATTGGACACGCTAGAGGCAGGAAACATGTTACTGATGTTGGGGGAGTCCAGAAACAGAGGCCACAATTTGAGAATAAGGGGTAGACCATTTAGAACGAAGTTGAGGAAAAACTTCTTCACCCAGAGAGTTGTAGATCTGTTGAATGCTCTGCCTCAGAAGACAGTGGAGGCCAATTCTCTGGATGCTTTCAAGAAAGAGTGAGATAGAGCTGTTAATGATAGCAGAGTCAAGGGATATGGAGAGAAGGTAGGAACGGGATACTGATTGTGGATGATCAGCCATGATCACAGTGAATGGCGGTGCTGGCTCGAAGGGCCAAATGGCCTATTCCTGCACCTATTGACTATTGTCTATAAAAGGTCAATGTTGTGATAATCATGGGGGATTTCAATGTGCAGATAGATTGGGAAAATTCTGTTGGTGGTGGATCCCAAGAGAGTTTGTAGATGCCTGCAGGATGGCTTTTTAGAGCAGCTTGTGCTTGAGCCCGCTAGGGGAATGGCAATTCTGAATCGGATGTTAAGTAATGATGCAAATTTGATTCAGAAACTTAAGGTAAAGGAACCCTTAGGAGACAGTAATCATAATATGATAGAATTCACCCCACCTTTTGAGAAGGCGAAGATGAAGTTGAATGTAACAGTATCACAGTGGATTAATAGGAATTATAGAGGCATGAAAAAGCACCTGGCCAAAGTTCATTGGAAGGGGATACTAGCAGGGATGATGGCAGAACAGCAATGGCTGATGATAATGGGGGAAATTCGGAAGCCATAGGAAAGATACATCCTAAAGATGAAGAAGTATTCTAAAGGAATGATGAGGCAAATATAGTTGACAAGGGAAGTCAAAGACAGCTTAAAACCAAAAGAGAGGGCATATAAAGTAGCAAAAGTTAGTGGGAAGGTAGAGAATAGGGAAGCTATTAAAAGTCACAGAGGGCAACTAAGAAGCCATAAAGGAAGAAAAGATGTGATATGAAGGCAAGCTAGTCAATAATTAAAAGAGGATACAAAAGTTTTTTTTTCAGATAATGAGTAAAGGAGATTTGAGAGTGGTGATCAGACCACTGGAAAATAATGAAGGAGAGGTAGTAATGGGGGGCAAAGAAATAGCAGAGGAACTTAAGAAGTATTTTGTGACAACCTTCACTGTGGAAGATACTAGCAGAATGCCAGAAACACAAGAGTGGTGTGGACAGAGCTGAGTGTTATTGCTATCATTAAGGAGAAGGTGCTTGAGAAGCTGAAAAGCCTGAAGGGAGATAAGTTGCTTGACCAGATGGACTACAACTCAGGGTTCTGAAAGAGGTAGCTGAAGAGATTATAGAGGCATTAGTAACAATCCTTCTAGAATCCCTAGATTCTGGAATGGTTCCTGTGGACTGGAAAATTGTGCACACCACTTCACTCTTTTCAAAGGGAAGGAGGCAGAAGAAAGGAAATTATAAGCCAGTTAGCCTGACTTCAGTTGTTGGAGTCTATAATTAAGGATGAGGTTTCAGGGTACCTGGAGGCACTTGAGTCAGCACAGTTTTCTAAAGGGGAAATCTTGCCTGACAAATCTGTTGGAATTCTTTGGGGAAGTAACAGGCAGGATAGACAAAAAGGAGTCAGTAGATGTTGTGTACCTTTGACGAGGTACCCCACATGAGGCTGCTTAACATGGCATTACAGGAAATGTACTAGCATGGATAGAGGGGGCAAAGAGTGGGAATAAAAAGAGCCTTTTCTGATTGGTAGCAGGTAACCTGTGGTGTGCTGCAGTGGTCGATGTTGGGACTGCTCTTTTCACGTTGTATGTCAATGATTTTGATGAAGGAATTGATGGCTTTGTGGCCAAGTTTGCAGATGATATGAAGATAGATGGAGGGGCAGGTAATGTTAAGGAAGCAGAGTGCCTGCAGAAGAACGTAGACAGATTGGGGGAATGGGCAAGGAAGTGGCATATGGAATATAATGCAAGGAAGTGCGTGGGCAGAATAAATAAAGGTGTGGACTGTTTTTTTAAACCAGAGGTTTAGAAGAACTTGGGAGTCCTTGTGCAAGATTCCCTAATTTTTAACTTGCAGGATGAAATGGTGGTAGGGAAGGCTAATGCAATTTTAGCATTTATTTCAAGAGGGCTAGAATACAAAAGCAACAATATAATGCTGATGCCTTATAAGGCATTGGTCAAAATGCTCTTGGAGTATTGCGAGCAGTTTTAGACCCCATATCTAAGAAGAGGTGTGTTGACATGAAAAGAGTCCAGAGGAGGTTCATGAGAATGATCCCAACATATGAAGAGCACTTGATAGCTCTGAGCCTGTACTCGCTGGAGTTTAGAAGAATGAGGGGGATTCTCATTGCAACCTATCAAATATTTATAGGTCCGGATAAAGTGGATGTGGAGAGGATGTTTCCTATAGTGGGGAGTCTAGAACCACAGAGCACAGACTCAGAATTTGAGGGACATCCATTTAAAAGGGTGGTGGGTCTGTGGAATTTGTTGCCACAGACAGCTGTGCAAGCCAAGTTATTGGGTATATTTAAGGTGGAGGTTGATAGGTTCTTGGTTAATCACGGCATTAAAGGTTACAAGGAGAAGGCAGGGAGATGAGATTGAGAGGGATAATAAATCAGCCATGATGGAATGGCAGAGCAGACTCGATGGGCTGAATGGCCTAATTCTGCTCCTATGTCTTATGTCTTATGATCTTATGGATTCTGTAAATTCAGAGTAACCCACACAAGATGCTGGAGGGTGAGTAAATTAGGCAACATCCATGAAGTGGAATGAAGAGCCATTGTTTCAGGCTAAGACCCTTCATCGGGACAGTAAAGGAGGGGGACGAAACCAGAATGAGAAGGTAGGGGAGGAGAAGTTTAGGTGAAACCAGGACAGAGGAAAGGTAGGTGGGTGGGGGAGGTGAGGGGGAATGGTGAAAATCTGGGATATGATAGGTGGAAGAAGTAAAGAGCTGATGAAGAAGGAATCTTCTGGGAGAGGAGAGGAGACCTTGGGAGAAAGAGAAGGAGGAAAGACATCAGAGGGAGGTGATAGGCAGGTGAAGAGAAGAGAAGTGGCAGGAGGGGAGCCAGAATGGAGAATGGAAAAAGGGGGGAGAGGGGGAGAAATCACCAGAAGTTAGAGAAATCAATCTTTATGCCTTCACTTGGAGGCTACCCAGATGGAACATGAAGTGTTGCTCCTCCAACCTATCTCTCAGCATGCACAGATACACTCTGCCCATGCACCACGCATGGGCACACACAAGATCTCTCTCATCCTCTTCCTTGACATCACTTTCCCTGTCCACTGTTTCTATGATAATCCCCTCTTTACTTCGGCAGCTCGGTATACCTGGTGCAAATGTGGTTATCTGGGAGGCTGGAGATCCTCCAGGATTCTCACATCTCACACACAGAACAAAACATGGCCCCTGGAGCCATTCTTACTGCCCTAACTATACACTGACAGATGAATAATGAGCAAGAAAAAGCTTAACCAGGTACATGTGTTGTCCACGCCTCTTATCGCCCAAGTTAAGTGGATGTGCTAATGTTTCTTCCTGTTCACTCAGGTTCTGGATGCCCTAGAGGGGGTGCTGTTGTTTCTTGATATGCCTTTTACTGTATTGCCTTGAGAAGCCAATCAGACAGACGATGGTGACAGGAAACATGGTGTGGGTGGTGTTATTTCTTTACTTGTGACCTGACATGGACTTTTGATGGCCACCATCTCAAATTTCATTCCAGCTCAAGCAGAAGCTATCCAGTGTCCTGGTACAGCAGGTGAATGCTCAAACCTCAGTCACACAAACTCAGTTTGAACTTCTAGCATCTTCTCACTGGATACTGACAATCAAAATTGTGTGTGGGTTTAGTATCTGTTTTCCAATTGGATATTAGGCCTGCTGAGGTTCAACCTTGGGAAGCACCTCAGTGGAACTGAAATCCGTTGACATCTCTCAGGATGCCAACATTTGTGATCCCATCATCGCCACTCCATGGGATGGCCTTAATTCCCATCAGCTAATCTGCCAATGAAGTACAATCTGAACCTAGTCCCCAAGCTGCTTGAGGTGGTACTGCAGGCCATTCATAGCCTCCACCATTGAAAGTCAGCATGTTTCCACTAACCACTGTGAGAGCAATGCACTGGAGCAAGACTTGGAAAATGGCCACAAGAGACACGCACATGGATGGTTACAGTAGTTCCTCTTGGTTCCATGTACAGCTGAAGTTAGAAAGGAACATTTAAGCATCTCCAATTGTACTGGAAAGAATATTCATCCCCAGGGGAAGGAAATATCAGAATTTAATGCATAAACCATCAGGATCAAATCTCTCAGATAGATAAACTAGTTGGTCGTATCCTAGTAAGCCGTTTATTATGTTTATATGTAGACCTTTTTGTTTTCACTATCAATAATTTTGAAAAAATTGTTCAGGAATTCCTTGCAAAAAATTATTCTGTCTCAATTTATTAGGCTGAAATACAACGTTCCATAAATAGCAATAGCTACAGATTGTACAGACCCAATGTGAATATGTACAAGAATAAATTGATCTATGAATTAACTGAATTTCTTGACATGACAATATATTGAGGATCATTGGCTGTTTTCTGTAATAAAATTATTGCATGAGCCAATCCTCATTTGTATTCTTAGAGCAAAACTTCATCTTTTCCTTAATAATTCAGGTTACTCCCTGGGTGCAAACTCATCTTATTCTGTTTGCAGATAATTTCAGTACTCAGTTAACTTCAGAAGTGAATTTTCAGCCATATGTTCCAAGTCCTATCCAAACTCTCTCACATTATTGGCCACCTTCATTTGCACTGTAATCCCACTGTCAACAAACCACTCATCTATAATTTCATTACCACCTGATAACAAATCCAATGGCCTAATTCATAAACCCGTATCCCTTGCTGTTCATCAGTTTCAAGTTAATTGAATTATAACCTCTCACATTACGCTACTGCTGAAAGGCTACAATTGGAAGAGGTCTCAGCGATACAGAGGGCTAAAGTCATGCAGGCGTTTGAAACTGGTGACCCTGTGATCTCTGTCTCAGAGGCCAATGTTAAAACATCTTACAAGAGGATGAACCCTCGCAAGGTGTCAGTCTCTGACAGTGTACCTGGCAGGGCTCTAAAAACCTGTGCAAAACTGCTGGTGGAGAGCTTAAGGACATCTTCAATCTCTCAATGCTGCCGATGGAGGCTCTCACCTACTTCAAAAGGGCGACAATCATACCACTGCCCAAGAAGTACAGACAAACTGCCTCAATGACTATTGCAGAGTAGCACTCACATCTATCGCGTTGAAGTGCTATGGGAAGGTGGTCATGGCTAAAATCAACTCCTGCCACAATAGGACTACAGCAGATTCAAGCTCACTGGCTATTCATTTGGTCTTGAATCACCTCGATGATAGTAATACTAAAATTAGTCTGCTGTATATTAAATACAGTTCAGTGTTCTACACAAATCATACCCTCAGTTCTAATCAACAAGCTCCAAAACCTGGGGTACTGTACCTCCCTCTGCAACTGGATCCTTGACTTCCTCACCTGGATGCCACTGTCTGTGCAGATCGGAAAAAGCATTTCCTCCACACTGACAATCAACACTGGCACACCTCAAGGATGCATGAGAAGCCCACTACCCTATTCTTTCTACAGCCACAATTGTGTGGTTTGGCACAGCTCAAGTCTCACCTATAAACTTGCTGACGATACAACTATTATTGGCAGAGTTTCAGATGGGGATGAGGAGGTGTACAGGAGTGAGATAGATCAGCTGGTTGAGTGGTGTCACAGAAACAAACTTGCACCCAATGTCAGTAAGACTAAAGAATTGATTGTGGGCTTCAGGAAGGGAAGTCGAGGGAACACACACCAGTTCTCATCAAGGGATCAGCGGTGGAAAGCGTGAGCAGTTTCAAGTTCCTGGGTGCCAACATCTCTGAGAATCATCTTGGGACCAACATGTCAATGCAATTACAAAGAAGGCATGTCAGCAACTATTATATATTTCATTAGAAGTTTGAGGAGAATTGGTACGTTACAAAAGACACTGTGGATTTCTACAGACGTACCATGGAAAGCGTTCTAACTAATTGCATCACTGTCCGGTATGCAGGGGCCACTGCACAGGATGGGAAAAAGCTGCAGAAAGTTGTAAACTCCTCTGGCTCCATCATGGGCACTATCCTCTACAGCATCACGGACGCCTTCAAAAGGCAATGCCTCAAAAAGGTGATATCCATCATTAAGGACTCCCATCACCCAGAACATGCCCTCTTCTCATTAGCACAGGAGCCTGAAGACACACTCAGTATTTCAGGAACAGCTTCTTCCCCTTGGATATCAGATTTCTGAATGGACAATGAACACATGAGCACTAATTCAGTATTTTCCCTCTCTTTTTACAGTACTTATTTAATATCGATACTGTATATACTTACTGTAATTTATAGTTTTATTATTATTTAATGAACGTACTACTGCTACCAAAACAACAAATTTCTCAACATATGCCAGTGATATTAAACCAGAATCTGATTCTGATTCTGGATGAGAATTTTAAAATCAAGTTGTTCATCGTAAGTCAATTAGAATATGACTTTAGCCAAAGACTTTTTTTACAGTTAGGGCATAGGCTGTAAAGGTTTGGAATTACTCAAATCTACAGAAAGTGTCAAACTAGCCAGGAGAATACAGGTATAATTTGAGTCCAGAGGTAAATAAAAAGGATGGATGAATTATTTTACAGATGGGATTGGATGGTGCTGTCAATGTTGAAAGAGATAGTCTTAATTATTTGGATATATAATTAGAATCAAAAACCAGGCTCAAATGTGATATCAAGGTTGCACATCCAACAGTTGCTGGGCAAAATGATCAAGGAAGTAATATATGAATGGGAATGTGAGCAATAGCTTTGATCTTCTCAATTTTAATAGGAGTAAGTGTCTGCTTGTCTAGTACAGGACCTCAAACTAGCTATCACATTTTTTAATTCCAGCCTTTATTGCCATTTCTGATTGTCCTTTTACAGGTGAAGATGACCACCTTTTAGATCTGCCAATGAGGATATTCCATGATGCTGTAGAGAAGGGCGTTCTAGGGTTAGTTTAGCAAGCAAGAAAAAGTGATACATTTCTAAATCAGAATGATGTGGAAGTTAGAAAGGAGCTTGCAGTTGATGGTGGCCATGCAACTATTACCCTTTGCGGCACAAGTCATGAATTCCAACAATGTAATTAGAGTGGCTAGCACAAGTGACTGACTTCAGTGCATTTTGTTGATAATGTACACTTCTGCTATCATGTGCCAGTAGTGGAAATGTAAATATGTAATATGGGAAATATGATGCCAGTCAGAAGGATAGTGTTTTCCTGGATAGTTTCAATTTATTTTAAGTCATTGGCACTGCAAACATGCAGGAAAATGTAAAGTACTTCATCACATTCCTGAAGTGTGTATTTTGATGGTAGAAAGTCTTTGAGTTGTCCAGAGTATCTCACTCAAGGTAGGATTCCCAGCATTTAAGTGATTAGTCACAGTCTGGTTGAAATTTTGTTGAATTTCCCTTCAATATTGATGGTAAAGAAAATGAATATCAAGGGAAGTGATTGAAATATTCAGGAGCACAAGAAGATAGGAGCAGAAATAGAGCACCAAGCCTCTCAAGCCTGGCCTTCCATTTTATACTGCCATGGTTGATCAATGCTGGCCTTGACTCTTCTTCAGTTACCTGTCGCACTAAAGTTCTGGGTCTTTCAAATATTTATTTAGCTCCACCTTTAGGGGCAGAATAGTTCAGAGATTCTGGAGACTAGACTTCTCTTGTGGGTAATTGATGATGGCACCTTTTATCATTTAGCGCTGACTGAGAATAGACTGGTTGGGAATTACTCAGATTAGATTTTTGCTGATTTTTGTAAACATTCAAGATTTCGATTTTGTTAGGTGACTGTCAGTGTTGTACCTTTACTGGAATAGCTTAGCCTGAGATACAGCAGGTTCCAAAGCACAGATTTTCAGTAATATGACTTGTATGTTGTCTTGAGCCAATCCCTTTGTAACATCGGGTGAAATAAATCAAATGGGCCGGAGAGTGGCCCAATTCTTAGGATGGTCTTCCACTCAGGACTCCTGAGTGAACGTTGCAATGACTGCTTTTGTCTTATATTTAGCACTCTCACTGCACTGGGACCTGCCATTGCTGGAGCCTCCTCCCATTCACTGTTTTAATTGTCCACCACCTTTCACAATGGGGAGGTTGAAGCATGGGAGCAGGGTTGACCTCTTGGCATGACGGTCAGTGAGGGAGACGCAAGGACATTAGGCTACACGTTGTGATCATTTACATTTCTGTTGCTGCTGGAGCACAGCACCTCATGAATGCCCAATTTTGAGATGCCAGATCTGTTGTGAGTTTATTCCGTTTGACAAAATCATACAAAATGATGAAGGAGTGCAGGTGGAACACTTCATCCATAAGGAGTTGTAATGGAAGTATTAGTCAATATTCTCAAACAAGAGGAATTCTGCAGATGCTGGAAATTCAAGCAACACACATCAAAGTTGCTGGTGAACGCAGCAGGCCAGGCAGCATCTCTAGGAAGAGGTGCAGTCGACGTTTCAGGCCGAGACCCTTCGTCAGGACTAAGGAACAACACCTTATATTCCGTCTGGGTAGCCTCCAACCTGATGGCATGAACATCGACTTCTCTAACTTCCGCTAATGCCCCACCTCCCCCTCGTACCCCATCTGTTACTTATTTTTATACACACATTCTTTCTCTCACTCTCCTTTTTCTCCCTCTGTCCCTCTGAATATACCTCTTGCCCATCCTCTGGGTCCCCCCCTCCCTTGTCTTTCTTCCCGGACCTCCTGTCCCATGATCTTCTCATATCCCTTTTGCCTATCACCTGTCCAGCTCTTGGCTCCATCCCTCCCTCTCCTGTCTTCTCCTATCATTTTGGATCTCCCCCTCCCCCTCCAACTTTCAAATCCCTTACTCACTCTTCCTTCAGTTAGTCCTGACGAACGGTCTCGGCCTGAAACGTTGACTGCACCTCTTCCTAGTGATGCTGCCTGGCCTGCTGCGTTCACCAGCAATCAATATTCTCAGGTAGGGTGATGAACATGAGTTTAATCCCTTTGTTGGTTCACACTACCTGATGCAGACAGAGGCTGCTAGCTCTGCCCTTCAGTACACTGCAGCCTGGTGCTCATGTCAGCAGGTCACTTGGTGATGGGCATTTAAGTCCTGATCCACAAAGTATATTTTGCGTCCTTGCTGATTTCAATGCTTCTTCCAAGTATTGTTCAATTTAAAGACAGTGGCCATCTACTGAAAGAATTCGTGTGATTCTGAACAATTTGAATAAAGAAATCCTTTTCTTCTTCTCAGTCCCAAATTTGCAAATGTCTCCTGGCTCCCAGGTATATCAGTTCGATATTCATGAACTGTATGATACCTGATATATATTTAATGATTTGTCAATAAGTAAGTCTGTTTCTTCAGTAGAGCTAATATTAATTATTACGTAGGAATGTTGTGAGATACCATTTAAACCCAGACACATGCAATAACTTGCTTCATCCCATACCGCCACCTGTTGGTTAAAATTGATTTAGACTACTGGTGAAAAACTGGGAGCCTGAGAAATTCCCACCCGCCATTAGCTTGTAAGGAAAACGTTCGGAGCAATTTCATGTGAATATATAACAATACTAAACATTTATAATGCAATCCACGCTGCGCGGCCATTAGTGCACTTGAGTTAACATAACATAACTAAAAATTAGTAATTACGAATTCAGCGCCTGGCATCTTGACATCGTTTGGAGTTGCCATATCAATGATATTTATGCATGGGAACGTGCAGAACTTAGCACTGCCCTATGTAATGTAATACGGATGTGTACAATAGAAGGACTTGCAGACTTCGAGATTCTGAACGAGCCAGTTCATTCTCCTAGTCAGGTTATCGAGACAGTTCGAGAAGAAATGTAAATTTCAAACTAGTGGCAGTCCCTTTGAGAAACTGAGTTAATATTTTCTAAAATTCACTTCTTGCCGCAAAAATTCAAATAGTTAAATGTGACGATATTTGTCTAATATAATCAGTGGGAATGTTTCCTTCCAAAACAGTAGCAAGTCCTGGGGACGCCGGGGACACAGCTTTGGTATTTATTTATTTATTGTTTAGGGATAGCGTGGAATTGGCCCTTCCAGCTGCGCTGTCCAGCAACCCACGAGTTAATCCTAATCTAACCACGGGACCATTTACTGTACAATGGCCAATTAATCTTCTTTGTAGTGTGGGAGGAAACTGGAGCACCCGGAGAAAACCCACGCATTCCAGGGGGAGAACAACTTCCTTACACCAGGATGCTGGGATTGTGCTCCGAGCGCCGACGTCCCGAGCGGTAATGGCGTCGCGCTAAATCACTACGCCAGCCGTTGCAGACATTGGCATGAGGACATAATTAGGAGTGGAACTGGGGCGATTAATTTCCAAAGCACGAGTGACCGTTAACGACATGGCAAACAGAATGTGAATTAGGAGATCGTACAGAATTTAAGGGAGTTCGAAGACTTCTGATTATTGTTCTTAAATTGTCTAAAGAGCCTTCACTGAGGTAATGTTCCTAAAACTGGTGAAGTACGTAGAAAAGTCTTTGCACTGTCATGTACGTTTACAGCTTCTTTCTATATAATGTGATTGTACGGGCAATGAAGAATAGACCATAAATGTTGACTTTACTGAGATGACCAAATCCTAAAAAATGAATACATTGAAAAATATTACACACTTGTGTATAGAAAATATTTAAAAATTCTAAAACCTTTTTCATAAACAAAAAAATAAATTAATAATGCCTTTTTCTACCACAGTGTTATATTTTTTACATTAGAACTAAAATGAAAACAACAGCAAATGTACAAGAACATTACAATTATTAAGATGATAGGAATGACTGCAGAACTGCACAATCTTAGATGAACCAAGAGAACAATACCTGTTGAGCTGGCTTATTACGTAATAAACTTTCCATAAGTTCAGAAACATAAGTCATTTGAACGTAAACATCAGCTCTGGATATGTTAAGTAACTGGGTAGGATGTTGTGAATTTAGAGTCACCGAGTTCTACTGCATTCCTTTCAGCCCTATTCATCCATATTGTCCAAGATACCAGGCTGAGCTAGTCCCGTTTGCTCCGGAACTCTCTAAACATTTCCTGTCCATGTACCTGTCTGAATGTTGTCATTGTTATCCATTCCTAGCATTTTCGATGGCAGCTTGTTCCACCTTCACTCTGTGTAAAAGCTGCCACCCCTCTCTCCCTCACTCTGGTGCCAAAGCCCTGACCGATGAAGGCAGGCATGCCGAATTCCTTTTTCACAACCCTGTCTAATTGTATGGTCTCTCTCAGTGAACTGTTTAAAATATCTTCATGTATTTGCCTTTCTTGCAGGGCTTTTTAAACTTTTCTATGTCAACACACCAAAACAAACAATCATTGTTTTCTAAAATTTCATATGATGTTTCACTATGATACGGTTTTCCAATCCTATTTGTGTCAACACATTATGTCCACTGATCATCTTTAAAAGATTTAGTTAGTTGATTTTCATTTAAAATACTAATAATGGGACCAATTTAGCTGCTTTCAGTACTTCAACTGTCGTAGAAGATTTCATTTAAGATTACATTTAATTATATTAGAATTCTTACTGAATAGAAACATACAGATGTGGGTCAGAATGAGTAGGATTAAAATATTGAATTAAATTAATTTTATTTCTTACATCCTTCACATACATGAGGAGTAAAAATCTCCACCTAAATGTGCCATCTGCAATCATAGTAATTTATAATAATTTATAATAAATAGAACAGTCAATGTAACATAGAATACACTCAAATCAGCGTGAGCTCATCAGTCTGATGGCCTGGTGGGAGAAGCTGTTCTGGAGCCTGTTGGTCTTGGCTTTTATGCTGCGGTACTGCTTCCCGGATGGTAGCAGTTGGAGTGAATCAGGTCCCCAGTGATCCTTCGGGCCCTTTTTACACACCTGTCCTTGTAAATGTCCTGAATCATGGGAAGTTCACAATTACAGATGCACTGGGCTGTCCACACCACTCTCTGCAGAGTCCTGTGATTGAGGGAAGTACAGTTCCCATACCAGGCAGTGATGCAGCCAGTCAGGATGCTCTCAATTGTGCCCCTGTAGAAAGTTCTTAGGATTTGAGGGCCTGTACTTCCTCAACCATCTGAGGTGAAAGAGGCACTGTTGTGCCTTTTTCACCACACAGCTGGTATGTACAGACCACGCGAGGTTCTCAGTGATGTGGATGCTAAGGAACTAGAAGCTGTTTACCCTCTCAATCCCAGCACCATTGATGTCAATAGGGGTTAGCCCATCTCCATTCCTCCTGTAATCCACAAACAACTCCTTTGTTTTTGTGACATTGAGGGAGAGGCTGCTAAGAAAATGTAAGAATTAATTAAAATGCTAATCAAATAGTTTTAATAATATTGAAATAAGTCTGAGTGTGACTCTTGGAAATCGGCTTATAGCATGTTTTTTCTTGGTCTGATCATTGTTGTGATCAGTCTGAGTTTATGCCCAGGCATTGATTTCAGTAATTGATCTTCAATTATGCCAGAGTTGGAAAAACAGATTCACACAAGCCTTTAAGAACACAAAACATAAGGATATAAAAAATGGATCAGGATCAGTCCCTCAAGCCTGTCCTATCATTCAATGTGGTCATGGCTGAACTATCCCAGCTCTCATCTCCTCATCTGCTCCAGCTCCTCAAAGCCCTTAAAACCCCTTGAACTTTCAATAAAATATGTCTACTTCCTCTTTAAATATCCCTAATGAGAATTCCAGAGATAGACACATGCCAGTTTAAAATGTCCAATAATCTTATAATTTCATCCCTTGTTTGAGTTTCTCCCACTAGTGCAAATATCTTGACATCTACCCAACTCCTCAGGATCTTAAATGTTTCAGTGAGATCACCACACATTCTTCCAAACTCCAAAGAATGTTAGTGATTGGTGATGAGCCAACATGTTCAGCTCAGGAATTAGACAAATGAATCTCTTTTCAACTGTGTCAAATGCTAGTATACTTTTCTTAAGTTGCTTAAACTGTTAAAAATTTTCAGAAGCACATTTACAGGTTTTCATAACCAAACATAAGAAATTTTCCTGCTGACGTTTGGAAATTCAGAATCCCATCATTATCCTTGTTTCAAAAGTAAATTGCTTCCTGCATTACATTGCATTGATATCAACGTTTGCACTGTGGTGTTCCTTCTCCTTTGATATGCATAAACTAACCTGGTAAGATGCTTTCAAGGCTGACTGGTTTCCTTGGATTGCCAGAGGAAGATTACTTAATTATTAAAAGTAAAATAATATCAAGCAAGCCGCAATATTCTGGTTTAATGGTAATGAATATGTGTTATGTTCAACCCTATGGACTAGAGTCAATAAGCAAGGAAGCATGCTATTCAGCCCACCACATCCTATTAATATTATTCTCATCTTCCAGCACTTGATCCATCTTCTTCTACGCTTTGGCAATGTAAATGCTTATCCAAACACTTCTGAATTGTTGTCAGTGACTGCTTCCATCACTGTCTCCGGCACTGCATTCCAAGTACTCACCATTCTCTAGGTGAAAAAGGTGTCCCTCAGATTCCCTTTAAACCTCTTACTCCTTAACCTCAACCTATGTGTTCTAGGTTTATTTTCCTCTGCTGAGGGGAATAATTCCCTGCAGTCTACTTGGATTCTGGTGGGCTGGTCAATACCAAACAAGAGAAAACCTGCACAGCTGGAAATCCAAGCAACACACACAAAATGCTGGAGGAGCTCAGCAGGCCAGGCAGCATCTGCAGAAAAGAGTACAGTTGACATTGGGTTGGTCAATTTTTTTGTGTTTAGGCCTCCTTTTTTTATAAGGTGGAAGTACCACCACAAACTAAAATGAACCCTTGCTTGATCTTATTGTTTCACAATCAAAGCACTACTTTTAGATATTCACTGAGAGATTGGGGATAAAACCAAAGATTATCCTTGATGATTCATTGCTAAATAAAGCCTCAGGTCAATGGTCTTTAAGCTTTCCTTTGACAGCACATTACCCCAAACACATGTTGTTGTCCTGAATTATAAATTACTTTTATAAAACACAGATTTTTTTTTAAAAAATCACTATGTTTGGGCACTGTTTTCACTAAATCCAGTACACAAAGCCAGAGGAGTGTACACACTTGGCCAAATTCGAACAATATCTATCATAGTTAGACTTTAGCCATACAGAGCAAATACAGTCTGTACTGTGATCAAATATGCACTCACAATTGCACAGTTTGGGTCTCACTCTCCTCCCAGTCCCTGTCCCATGAAATTCCACCACCATCTTTTCCCTTCCCCTAAACTCCCTGCTCCTTCAAACCCCTTCTCCAATATACAGCCTTCCCCAGATCCCCTTATCCTGAACTATGCTTTCCGTTAGTCCTCTACCACAATTCCTTCTCCTAACCTGCTGATTCCCTCAATCAACATTCTCTATCTTCCATCCTCCCTCATGTTCTCCTCTGAACACTTTGTTTTTTTCCCCCTCATTTCTCTGCCACCCATCCTCAATCACCCTAAATCCCACTTCTCCACAATCCCCCTCCCTGCCCCCACTCAGTAAGTCCCCTTCTCCACTCCCACTCTCCTGTCCCTCCTCACCCCCTCTTTCCCTCAGACCCCTTCCCCATCACCATACTCTCCTTGTCCCCTTATCACCCCCACTCATTCCCAGTTCTTCGTCTGCTTAGGTCTCCCTCAGTCCTTTTCCTCACATCCCACTCTCCCTGTCCCTCTCCTCATCCCCACCGTACGTCAATTCCCTTTCTCTCTCACTCTCCCGACCCCCACTTTCTCTCAGTCCCCTCCCCAACTCCATACTCCTCAGTCTCCTGCCTATGTTGAATTCTCCCTCTTCCCCAACTCCCACTTTCTCGATCTCGACCTTTCAGAAAGTTCAGCCTCCCTCAGTTGCTCGATCCGCCCTTACTCCACACCCCCGAACTGCACGCCTTCCATAAATCACCTTCCCAAAACTCCTGTCGTCTCCGTCCTGGCCCCGCTAAACTGTCACCGTCTCTCTCGCCCTCCCCATAGATTACTTTCCTCTCTCCATCGGGCGCAGTTGTTTCCCACTCTACTTTCCCAACTCCCACCCGTGTCCTCCACCTGTGGAGGAGGGCATTCTCCGACTGCCTGTCGTCCTATCCCTTCCCTTCTCCCGCTTCCTGCAGCCAAGTCACCGCCTTCTATCCGCGGTCGAGCTAATGGCACCTTCAGGATGCTCCCAAGATCTGTCAAAGTCTGTGACCCACCTGAAAGGTGCTGGTGACCCACTCGGGGCGGGAATGCAGTGAAGAGTCAATGTACAGACGTGGTTCTCAAGCTGTCATTATTTAACTGGAGAGGATGGAATTGTGTGCAACAATTACTTTTTGACGGAAATTTTGTATCGTTTATTGTCTTTAATCGTTTTATCAAATTGTCCTTCTGGGTCGGGAAACTTGGACTCCATCCCCTTATTTCACATATTATTTTTAAAAAACGACCCCGAGTAAAAATATATCTCCTACCGTTCCAATTTTAGTAGTTTCCAATTAATTTGTTCTCACGTCTGTGTTGTATGTTGAAGTACAGTGAATTTGTGCCCAATCTGCCTTTTGCTGTGAAATTCTAGTTTATGATATTTTATTTATCCTCAGGAGCTTGTTTCATTTAACAACAAAAAAAAGCTCAAAATGCTGTGAGGTTTTGTGGTTAGTCTGGAAGGTCGTTAGAGGTTACAGCGGGACGTCGATAGGATGCAGAACTGGGCTGAGAAGTGGCAGATGGAATTCAACCCAGATAAGTCTGAAGTGGTTCATTTCAGTAGGTCAAATTTGAAGACAGAATATAATATTAATGGTAAGACTCTTGACAGTGTGGAAGATCAGCGAGATCTTGGAGTCCGTGTCCATTGGACACTCAAAGCTGCAGCGCAGGTTGACAGTGTTGTTAAGAAGGCGTACGGTGTGATGGCCTTCATCAACCGTGGGATTGAGTTCAAGAGCCGTGAGGTAGTGTTAAAGCTTAGTTAGACCCCACTTGGAGTACTGTGTTCCGTTCTGGTCAGCTCACTACAGGAGGGATGTGGATACTATAGAGAGAGTCAGAGGAGATTTACAAGGATGTTGCCTGGATTGGGGAGAATGCCTTATGACAATAGGTTGGCGAACGGCCTTTTCTCTTTGGAGCGACGGAGGATGAGAGGTGACCTGATTGAGGTGTACAAGATGATGACATTGGCCGTGTGGATAGCCAGAGACTTTTCGCCAGCGCTGAAATGGCTAGCACGAGAGGGCACAGTTTTAAGGTGCTTGGAAGTAGGTAAGAGAGTGGAACTGCCAGCGACAGTAGTAGAAGCCGATACAATAGGGTCCTTTAAGAGACTGTTAGATAGGTACATAGGAAAATAGAGGGCTATGCGGTAGGGAAATTCTAGGCAGTTTCTGGAGTAGGTTACGTGGTCAGCACAACATTGTGGGCCGAAGAGCCTGTAATGTGCTGTAAATTTCTATGTTCTATGCTCATTTGGTGAGTCAACAAAGGAGAGGGAAACTAACATTTCAGCTTGATAATTTTCACCAGAGCCTAATAATTTAAAAGCTTCTCCCTCCATGGATGCGTATCCTCTGTCTTTAGCTCGAGTTTCTGACACCTGCAGTGTTTTGGGAGTTGTATTGATTGCTTTCACCTTTGAGGTGTGCCTTAAGACTTTCTTCTGCGCCATTTGTCAGGTAAGTACATCACGCGTAGTGAGTGGTGCCAAACCCGAGCACGGTACCGAAGCGCTTGCTCCAGCTGCTGGACTGTATATTCAACTCCAGTCCAGTACAGCCAGGGAAGATGAGTTGGATACGTCCTTATGTTGGATTTATTCGGAACACTCACAACACGCTGGAGGAACTCAGCAGGTCGGGCAGCATCCGTGGAAACAATGAGTCGATGAGTCCTGACATAGGGTTCCAGCCTGAATCGTGGACTCATCGTTTCCACGGATGCTGCCCGACCTGTTGAGTTCCTGCAGCGTGTTGTGAGTGTTGCTTTGACCCCAGCATCTGCAGAGTATTTTGTGTTTGGATTTAATCGGACTTGAACAAAGGAGAGCTTTATGCGCATCTGTGAATATACTGACGAAGAAGGCCTTGCAGCAATTTAAAAGGTAAGTAACACATTTGGTAAGTAACGCGAGGAATGATCCTGCTCCTGTACTTGACCTGTCAAGATTCTTTAAAATAACGCATGGAACTATCCGGAACAGCCCCAAGGTATTAATGCAACAGACACATTGCACACATGTGTTTAGTACGGCTGTATGAAGCCTCAGTACTCTTCTAAAAGATCACACGTGGATGTCTCATGCCTCTGAATGACCTCACAAATGTCAACTCTAATCTTACATTGTAGAACAGTTTGGCAGTTGCCATCAACCGCGTGGATGCATACATTCCTGCATTATGCCATTCTACCCCAACATGCTTCTTGGCCACGTTGCTTAGACCTGTAAATGGTGAGCCTCGTCATTCACGGGAGAGGAGTATCGGCGTTCTCATGATGTTAAACTGGCTCAGGCCTGGTCAGTACTTGGATAGGAAACAAACTCGATTTGTCAAATCTAATTAGCTTGCTACTTGGGGAAAGAAATAGTCCCACAAGCAAAATGAATCAAATAAGGATTTCAGTTGCATTGCCCACACTATCAAGCAAATGGTGTGAATTCATTTACTTCATTCCATGGATTAGAACATTAAATCTGGAAGTTAAAACTGGAGGGAGGTAAAATTGTTAGAACTAGTTCCACTTGACCTTAAATCTGACCCATGTTGTACAACTACCTGTAAATCTCAATTGGTCCGTGGCCATGGGCAGTACAAATGACGTACAGAAAGACAGATAGAGTGAGTTTTTTAAATACATATTGTATTCCACGGCCCTCTTTAAGTGACAACGCGCAATTTTAGTAAGATAAATTGCTCAAACAAGGGAATCTTTCAATAAATTGTTTATTTCCAACACATTTCTTTAACATCTGTCACTTATGGCAAGTGGGCTTAATTTACCACAGCTGTTTTGTATAACTTTCAGCGATTTTGTTTTATGTTGGTGCTTCCTTGCTCAATTTGCCCACGGCCTAATTAAATGATTCTTGTCACACTTTTTCTTATTTCACGCTGTTCTGTTTTTCTTCCAATTAGAAAGACACTAGCTTCTTTGGCATATATTTTGTTGTCTCACTCTTTGCGAACTTTTAATCTCCATGCTGACTTTTGCCCTGAAACCACTGTACAAACAGCCGTTCCGATCGGGTTCGCCACCAAACACAGTTTATGGTCTGCTGTTTCACAGCAACGCATAGCAACCAGTAAGCTCATGGGCAATAAGATCAATTATCTAGCTCTATTTATTCGATAGCATGTAGGAAGTATCAAAGTACGTTTCCAGCACAATGCACAAAGTGATAATGTGACCTATTCCACTTTAGCAAACAATCGACGGATCTTCTCATGCCAATCGGCGCAAAGGTTAAAGAGACTGAATGGCAGTTTCTACTTAATCATTTTTCTCTAGTGGTGTTTCAATTTATTCTGGAACAGAATTAAATCAAAAGACTTTGGTCACATTTGCACATGTTCTAAGGTTCCATCTTTCGCCATTCATTTTTGCATTTATTATAAATGAAGATTGGGCTGTAATATGGCCAAATCATAATGTAATGTAGTCCCATATTCTAAGCACACAGGTAATTGCCAGAGCATTATAAATGCAGCTCGCAAAAAGTTCAATATGTGGATGTCCTTGTGCAGTAAAGATTTAAGTATTAGCGGATCGTTAAGCAATAGTTGGTGATCCACTATAGTAAAACCAATCCATTAAAACTTCTGAGAAAGTGCTTTCCCTTCTTTCCAAATGCAACTAAAATAGATGGTTTATTATGCTCCGTACCCTGGAGCATAATAACAACAACGACCCGAGCCTCTTTGTCCTTCCCGTCAATAAAAAAAACATTGTGCTGAAAAGTTACAGCTGACATTCTGAAACTTAAAGAGATAAATCAGATTCTGTGATTCGGAATAGAGGCTTCAAAATCTACATTATAATAAACTAGCCAACTCACAACTAACCCAAAAGATTTACAGTAGTATCTCTAAAGGGGAAAATACAGAAATTATTTACATTGAAAGATGAAAACAATTACAATACGTACAGTACAATTAGGTGCATTTCTGGGGGAAGGGAATTCACATTTGAAATGTCAAAATGCATCTGGTAGTGTTTCAGACTCGGATATAATCTAACATTTGACAACTATATTAAAATATTTCAACAATATAAAGCCTGAAAGACCCTGGAAAAAAAAATCCCAATTACAATTGGTTCACATTGTCAGAAGGTCCGCGGCCATCTTCAGTTTCCTTTAGTGTTGAGGCCCTGATTGCTTGATGCATGAAGTCTGAAACAAAATGCCCAAGCAAATTGTTTGATTCTAAACCTCCAATGCTGCCAGTATGAATTTGTGGAGTGCTGTAAAATGTCCTCTCGGACACGGAAGAGTCTGGAACTCCTGGCTTGAATAGGCACCAGTTCACGCTTTGCCTCCATCCCTTCGGGTGTAGGTAAACATCTGTATGGGTTCACTGAGAGACCGTGCCAGGTAAAACCGCACTGCTGGCCGCCCCCATTACTCCGCCGTTGGTAACCGACAGAGCACCGGCTGTCCCGGGAGGAACCGGGCTTAACTGGGCCGACGCCTGTTGAGACTGCTGTTGTAACTTCTTCTTCGTCATTTTCCGCTCCTTCGCCCTTCGATTCTGAAACCAGATCTTCACCTAAACGTGACGAAAAGGAAACCAATTTAGTACAGTCAAAAAGTTCCACTTCAATGTTAGGATTAAATAACTCATAGATTGTAGAAATTAAGACTACGGCAACTGAGAAAAAAATTAAAAGAGATTGCATTTGTATAATTTATGTTTATTTTTTAAAATAAATTATTTTCTCCGCGTAACAATCCAAACAAACTGTTAAAACTGATTTGTTACGCAATGGAGAAATCTTTAAGGAAACAGCTTTTGGTCGCTTGTCGCCGGATTTCAACACTTGTCGCCATAACTCTTTGCAGGCGCGGCCGATTTCTCTAGAAACTGCGTACTGAACATTTCAGCAACTGGATCTAATTGACCGAATAGCAGGGATGTGATACATCACAAATTCGGTTATATCAGCTACAACATTTAATTGGAAGTTTCTAATTTATGTTCAGGACATGCACACACACGATTAGCCCATTTTCTAATAGTTTTTTAGCTGTTATTTAATTATTAGATTTATCCACGAATATTACTTTTTAATTTTACTTACATTATTATCCACTCAATGGGAGAGAATACAAACCATCTTATAGCCAGCTATTGCATGTCGTATGTGATTAAAGGAAGTTTAGAATCTCTGTCCTAATCTGTCCGTCTCCGCTTCTGGACCTCTAGTTGTTAGATAGCACAAATACCGACTCTCCCGATATATTTGGAAAAGTAATTATCATTGTAACTCGTTTTATTTTTGAAGATATTCTGACTTTAGAAGTTACATTTCATGCTCTGTTACATTACAAAGATAGTTTGCTTGACGCTATGAGCCTTACTGTTCAATTACCAGAAAATTGCTCATAAAACGTAAACCAATTTTGTGATCTATGTTAACTTTCCCTCAGTCAGACGTGGAAGAAGAAATCGGATTACAGTCACTGGCAAGGTAACATATCCAAGCCGCTCTGCGGATACGGTGTGCGCGACCTAAGGGGCAGCTCTTAGATTTTGTTTAGAGTCCGCTAGGATGCCGAGTCTTAGCGCCGTCACCTACCTGCCTTTCGGAAAGTCCCAGGTTCGCAGCCAGTTCCGCTTTACGCCGAATGGTGATGTAACGGCTATAATGGAACTCTTTTTCCAGTTCCAGTCTCTGGTGATCTGTGTACACCACCCGATATTTGTCCTTTGTTCTCGTTTTATCTATATAAAAAAACAAGTAAGGGCGCTTAAATAATAGTAAAAGCGAATTGCATTGTATGATGTGCTTTCTCTCGAATTCCTTAACCCAACGCCTGAAAATGCATGATGGAATTATTATTAAACAACTTGTAAGTATCATATAAGTATTTTTGAAAGCTCAGTTTCTTGAATTGTGGACCAGCATTTTTGAAAACAATTCCTATTAAATTTTGATGATACCTACGCCTCTCGAAATTAATGTACAAGGCAAGATGTGTGAAGTTCACATAAATATGCTAGCTATTTCAGTTTCTCCGTGATAACAGAACGGATAAGGATGATTGATTTGGAAACACTTTAAAAAAAAACAAAGATGTATATTTCAAAATTAGAATAAAAGGTTAAATGGGGTTAATCGATAGGTGAACTCAGATGTTAAATCAGAGTGGAAGAGCACGGGAAACGCCCCGTCTAACCTACAGAGTGCTGTAAAGAGACATCCCCTAGGGAACAATCAATAGAATATACCTTAGAAGCGTGGCCGGGTTCTACTACTATGCAGCTATAATTATACATTTCCTAATGTTGCACACCCCCCTACGCTCAGTATATTGTTAACGCTTTACAATTAATGCTCTAAATTTTACGTTTCTTCAATTTTCTTCAGTATTTTTTTCTACGTCTTTCTGTGATCAGATGGGGTTACGAGAATTTCCAGAATAAATGCCTAGTTTTCTGGAAGAATTGCAAGTGTTTTGCCTTCTAAACACAGAAACTTCGGGTCAGAGCTGAATCCTCAGGCCCATCGCCAATACATGCATCCTTCAATCAAGATTTAAGGGACGGGTGTAACATGGAAACAATGCACCTCAATGGAGGCCCGAAAACAGTAAAAACGATTTAGGTTTCTAAGATCAGAATGGCAGGAAATTCACCAAAGTCCCAATCATTCAGATGTTTAAGGTATTTTAGTAACTTGATTTTAGAATAATTATAAAAATATTCATTAATCTGCGACGGGAATTTGACGATAAGATTTAATGGCTGAAACTGTTTTTGCTGATCGATAATGCATGTTTGGCGGAAATATCGATCCTAGTGTCTTGTGTGGATAATTTAGGTCAAATACTGGCCAGGCTGAGCCCAACACTAAAAGTAAATCAAACTAACTCAAACAGATGCTGTTAAACTAATGCCGGGAGGTGTCAGTAACAAGTCTGAAAATATTGAGTGCAAAATGAGTTTGAGCACACATCGAACGCTTTAAGGAGAAATTGCAGCATCTGAGCATTTGGGAGTAATTACCATTCCGCCAAATAACAGCCGTAAATGAAAGCTGCAGGGATAGTAGGGCATCCACTCTCCCACTTACATACCACAAACAGGTGTGTTCGTGATGTACAACGGTGTTCACTTCTGAGCGTAGCGAATGGTTAACGGCGGAATAGGATTTGATAACCTCGTTTATTTATATGTGCCCCGGAAGCATTTTATAAAGAATGCAACCGCTATTGGCGATTCGTATCCAGAAACATTTTTCCCCTCCTGTATTCCGACTTTGAACGCCAGCAGGCTAACATTGTTCAGATAATTTGCTGCAAACCTCAACAAAAGAGCCCCACGTAGAAACAAGCTTGATGCGGGGAAAATGTATACAGCTGGTTAAAAGCGAACACGGCTCGAACAATGCAGTACAAGGCGACCTTATCAAAGAGATTTTTTCCCCGTGGTGGAATAACAAGCACATTCTGTTTGAATTGGCACTCATGAACAAATGGCGGCCGAACCTTTCATCTCAAACTTCAGCACATTTACATTTAAAACCCCATTCCGAAAGAAAGAAGAATGCTGAAGCATTTCAATGGGGATACGCTTCAAAGATGAAGATTGGCCATTGGAGGGCACAGACGGACATTTTTAGGAGGCAAGAAAATGATCTGACAAATGTACTTTAAAAACAACATTAATAATCTAAAACACACATCTTATCTCGTGCAGCACGCACTACTGAAATAATTCTCGGGCGCTTATTGGGAGGGTCAGCAAACTCATTGAGAAAGGGATCAGATTTTTGATTATGTATTTTTCTGCGAGTTCATCCAAAACCAAATTCTGAATAAACGTGATAAAGTAAAGGAAACACGGGCACGCATTTAAAAATGATGTGATTTCTAACTTCCACACACGCTAAATTGTTTACACTTTTCCCGAGTTATTACAAAAGGAACCTTATAACCTGATCTACACACATCATAGTTGCTGGTGTGTAACTTGAATTTCCAGCATCTGCAGAATTCCTCGTGTTTGCGCGTATAACCTGATGCTATATTGCTCACGATTTCTTGGGGTCATTACGAAAGCAACATTTTATAAAGTAAAATTCCTTTGTAAATGAAAAAATAATGCAAGCCATGACATTTGCCATTCAAACGTTTGCAGTTTTAAGATTTAAGCAGCATGTTGTGTTCATTTAGTGATTTTTTTGAAATTTGAACAGCAATGCATTTTTAAAAAAAATCCTTCACAAGCATATATTAAGTCACGATTTCACATAAATATTTTCTTTTGCAGTCATTCGACTTGTATGTATGTCACGGATAACACTTCGTTAGTTGGAATAAGTAATATTTATTGTTCCGTGATGGCCTGGGAACCGAATGAAAAGAAACAGAAAGAGGCTGAAAAGGATCGTGCAGAAACGTCAAAATTCTTTATTTGCTGCGAAACTCGCCACCTTTTCCGGGAGATGGACGGAACAATAGACTGGGGTTGCTGGAAAAAAGGTGTATATCAAAGCACTTCATGTTAAAAGGTCATGACACAGACTGAGCGGGGGTGGGGAGGAGATACAATAAATTAAAGAGATCTGCACTCCATATAAATCTTTAATTTACATTACAACCATGGCCAGCACCTGGTCGTGCTGCCTGCCTCTTTAGTTACAGCTCAGGTTAGCATTTCACCTATACGGAGGACGGTAATGAAAAATTCACCGATAATCTTCCGTTTCAAAACTAAAAGGACTGTAAGCTTCATTCGAATGTTGCAACGGCAGAATCCTACTTGTAGTCGCTCGGAATAGATTCAAAATATTGTGGTTCAACACCTATTTGTGTTTTAATTAAGGCCAAAATATTCTTGAACGTCCGGGGACGTATAATCTACTGCGAACGCGCAGATTTGTGAAGATTAGCCATTTTCCAAGTAAACCAAAGTTCACTTGGGTCGATTTCTTGTAAAAGTTTTGAGATCGTGGTTAAGGAGTTATGAGGGTAGCTCTAGCCATGTGGTTACATGGAATGGCTAGGGGATGCAGTCGTGCTACTCTGATTGAAGAGCGGGCGATGGTTAATTTTAGTGAGGGATTGAGAACGCAGCATTCCTATTCTATTATATCAACATTTTCGGTTGCGAGCAGTTTTGGGTAACGCTGGGCACAGAGGGCTGGATGAACAATTCTACTCGAGACGAGCGGTAAAGCGATTTTCAGATTGGCTATTTATCAAATAATACAGCTTAGTGTTTGGAAAATAGCGGGTACTAATATAAGTATTTGCTTAATGACTCAGAAATTACTGTTAGTCGACTGTTATTATGGTTTATATGGTCAATCGATAACAGAATTTGGAGTTATAACAATTAAAGTATGTCTCCACAATTCAAGAGGTTTATCCGAATACTAATGAATAAATTAAGCTGAAAAAAGCAAAATAAATAACTGCCACAAACTGCGTTACCGATTTCCTGTCGTTCATTTAGACATTAATTATATTTCTAAGTTGCCTCATAGTGACATTGTTCACATGAGAAGAAATTGACCAATAAATACTGCACGCATGGTAACGGTTCAAAAAGCATTCTGACATCGTATTACCTCCTCATTTGCCATTATTTGAGCAGGATTTTGTAACACATTCACAATAAACGAAAGAGGAACAGACATTAAGGTACATATATTAGGAGGTCGACATTACTTCAAAGTTTAAGACTTTGCAGATCCGGTGGGCGTTTGGTGCAATGGAGTTAAAACATCTCGGGTTATTTGTACAATTGTTAACGGGAACTGGATTATTATTTAAAATCTCAAAATTAAAAACGTTTATATTCATCTTGACGAAGGAGATCCCAGAAATTCCAGGAGCCTGTACAATAAAAGCGTGAGCAATTCCTCAAAGTAATATGAAGTTTCTAGGCGAGGATACGCGCAACAATTGGATTGATTTCAAAATTTTTCCCTCTTCTGGACGAATTATTTTATGATCATATTTTCTATACGTAGGGTAGGGTGAGAATGACGGGGTCTCTCTTTTGTATTTAGTGTTCGGGCTAATCCCCCTAGATAGAAGGAGCAATCTTTATCACAAGCTGCACTGAGGCGTGGGAAGTTTTATACCATAGAAACGTAATAGCTGTTGCTTAAAAGTATTCGGGGTTTCTTTTTGCACAGTTACTCGAATGGTCGGTATTGAAGAGAGAATGCGATTTTGCCAGTAATGTGAAAATGGAACCTTGGTAGCAATCTCTCTAATCATTTTCTGCTCTGGAGTGTAACTACAATCTTACCTGTTCCTGATAGCTGCTGGCTTGGCTTCCTCATCCATTGGTAAGGGTTGCGCCTTTGGCTATTGGGAGAATGCTGTTCCAAAAGATTATTGTTTAAAGGCTGTATGACGCCAGAACCCGGGGTCTGAACGGAGTTATAATCTGCAGGGTTGTAAGACAGCGTCCCTGGTGAGGCGTTGATGGCGTGGACCGTGCTTGTAGGTGCAGCATACGCACTCCATTCATCCCGGGGAGGCCCATAAGGTGACGGCCAAGATCCTGACGATTGAGGGTGATTGTCCAAATTTACGCCGGGTACATGATAACCAGCATACTCCGGGTACTGTGGTGGGTTGACGAAATTCTGAGCTCCCAGGTTAATGCCAGAATGCCGGACGGACCCTGGGTACATGCTCACGTCTTTATCCAGAAGATAGCTCACGTACATGTTGGCGGCGGAGCGCAAACGGCATGCTTCTTTGGAGAAATCCAGGTTACTGTAATTTCAAGACTTTCTTTTTCCTGGTTTGCCACTGTGTCTCCAAAGGCGATCAGGGCGATCCGCCCGTGTCCCACATGATTAACGATTGTTTACAAGCTTCTATTAGTAATGGCAAACTGAAGGTAGGTGACGTCAACTAATTCATACAGCCAAAGATTTGCATTTAAAAAGATAAGGAGACAGGAGCGACTCGATCAAGACCTGCATATTCAACCAAGTATTGTTCGAAAAGCTTCCTCCTTCTACTTCAACCTTCCGCACTTTAACCTCTTGCTCTCGACGGTCAAATCATTTAGAAACTAAAAAAAAACAGATTTGAAAGGTTTACTGGTTCTGCGGGTAGCGAGGATGACCCGAACAAGAATCGCGGAAGTGATTCGACACGCAAAGGTCAAGAGGCGGCAGATTCGCCCACTTGGACAGCACATCACGGGCGCGTAGTCCAGTCACATTTTAAGGCATGGCGAGGAAAGGCACGCAAATATCTGGTCTCATACACTAGTTTTGTAAATGACAAACCCCGAGAAGCCAACCCAAACATATTATACTAAAACTACGTGCTAATGAAATGTGTGTGTGTGTGTGTGGGGGGGGGGGGGTTCTCGAATGTCAGAATGCAGCTTCTTCTGACGTTTCAACTTTCAAAGCTCAGAATGCATGAATGAAACTCCCCAGAGACTTTAACAAATGATTTGAAGATGGTTGAGACTAGCCAAACGGACTGTACGAAGGGCAGAAAATGACGTGTAGTGCAGAACAGATATCGATATGAATTTAACGTTTCTATGCAATTACTTTGTCAAATGCCAAATGTTCAATGGACTGAAATCATGTTTGAAGATATTCAGGGCAGCAGAGATGAAAGTGTATTTTTACTGCACAGTTTAGGATCGTTATTTTCATGTAAGACATTTTACATCTATGACATATTTGACTTCAAATAAAATAAATATAAATGACATTCGTCGATAATTTAAACCATAGGGAACATGCTGGGTTAATAATACTGAAATATTGAAAATAATCGAAATAAGAATAGCTAAAGTGGAGACAAAGCACCCACCTTCACCCCCCAGACCTGAAACAATAACTGGAGATTGGTCAAAGTTTTACAAAGATAAGTTTCCGAATTTCGTTGCTTTTTATAATTTAGTATTAAAGAACTTCCGTGACAGTTCTCAAAATATTTCATATTCAATAGCAGAAGAAGATGTATATGCAACAAGGAATTGATAACAATTTGGGTTATTATTACAATAAAAAATGCCAGAAACATGGAAATGATTATCGGAAGACGGAAAAGTATAAATATTTTGTGCCCTATAAAAGACCGCTTAGTGTACTGAGATCCAGATGGGGATGATATTATAATAATTGTTTATTGTTTAATTTGTCATGTCTCCACAAAGCGAGTAGTCGTTATGAACGATATTCGACTCGGCTCAGGAAGTTACAAGAATCGAACCTGACTATTCTTCACATTTGCTAATACAGTCACACAAATAGCATTGACGCTCTTGACTCAACTTTTCCAGAGCATTTTGAGAATTCTTCGATGCGTGGCGCGGAGAGGCGTAAAGCTTCCATTTGAGTTTGTAGTGGTACTATTCAATTACTGAAGCAATGGACGTGGAGAGCTGCTATTAAAAAGTTTTCATTATTATTCAAATATTACAAAGGACAATAAATGTCCTAATTACATAGCATATTGTATCCCACGCACGTTAACCATTTTAAACGGAGGATGATATTAGCAAAGAGATCCTGTTTTACGTTACAAAGTACGGCCATATTGAACATCAACCTGCTGATTCCAATGATACGGGTTAAATCGTTACGTTTCAAGCCCTGAATGAATGTGTGCACGGAACAGTACAGGTTGTAGAAGGTGTGTAATTACATACGGTCTAGCACCAGAAATTATTTGAAAGGGCAATTTCGTTTCTTGCTGGTCACCACCTTCCGCGCCGCGAGTGTGTGAACGAATGATGATAGAAGCCGGAGTAACAACGTTCGGTCAATGCTGACAAATTGGCCAAAAAAAAAAGCTTAGTCTTTTTTTAGAGATAACGGTGAACCGAGGAAATATTTAGCGACAACCATTTATTTTGTGGCACGGGCCACATCTGCGCACATCTGGTTAGGCTTTAGCATTTATCCCGGTGCCATCCGGAGTCGGGCAATCCTACCCAGAGTTTTATTACCATTCATTTTGGGTTTTATAAACCACCCAATCTTCTTCGCCGGTTTTAGGTAAAGCTGCGACCAAACTGAAGTCTCCACGGCTCTCTTCTGGTCGATGTCAACGACATGTTAATGGCCAATTTTAAATCGCGAATTCGATGAAGCAATAAACTTAAAATACAATTTAAAAAGGCGATAAAACTGACAAAAGTTGCTGTAACTTGAATTATATTGCATGATTGTGCTTCATAAATTTCAGCTCGCAGCTGTCTGCTCTGTAAATAGCTTTTAGATTAAGTAATCTCAAAGTGATATATGACCATTAACTAGACGAGTTATAATCATGGCTATTTATTAGGCTAACGTGACTCTGGTCTCTGCAGCTTAATCTGCTATAATTCATTTTGTCAAAACAATACACGAGTTATTTTGGTCAAGTTCTGAAAAGCGTATTCGAAAGACGCTTCTGGGATTGAGGGTTGGCGAATGTTCGTTGTAGGTTAGTGTCCAGTTTAATCAGATTCTGACTATTTCCGAGAATTTTACCGATATTCTACAATGTAAAATACCCTAACCAAATCCAAGGACATGTTCGGATGGCCTTTATGTTCAATAAAGGATATCCATCAACGCCAAAGAAACGAATATTCTAACATGTGGGAATACGGTAAAGTCAATATATAGATATATTTATTGCAAAAAAATTAATTAAAACAAGCCAAATAAGTTTTCGTCTCGCCACTCTTATTATTAACAAGTTCATACCATTTATGCGATTGCCGATATTACGGTTCTGGAATCAAGTATTCTCGTATTTCATTCGGAGTGCAATGTGATGTCGTGTTACCTACTGGTTTTTTTGGTTATTTCGGAAGTCTCTTACAATCTTTATTTCATTTGGTAGCCTGGGCTACGTGGATAAGGGTATTCAAAAGGCACAACGGACAGATGATTTATGCTCCTCATTGTTAACCTTATTCCCTGCATGTTACGAGTCCAGCCGGATGATCGTTTTGAATATGGTGTCCCAATAATTCAGCCTGACGAATCTCTTCTTCTAAGCACCGTTACCCCACAAACTCTGGCTCTGGCTCTGGCTCTGGCTCGCATTGAGGATGGTTAAATCAGATCGGCCTCTGCTCCCAATGGGGTTCGGTCAGTATCCGAGCATCCCCGTCAGGTCAGCACAGAGCGGCGGGGTTCCTTCACAGATGCAAATGCACTCTCTTTGATTTAAGAAACTTAAATACGTCCAGGTTAAAATTTAGCAATCAACTAAAACCGAGAATAAATAAAAATAAAAATAAAAATAGAAATCGATATAGCTTGTTCTAAATAGTAAGAAGCTGATGAAACTTACGAAAAGTGGGGTCATTAAACTTGGTGGGAAGACACTGGCGGTTAATAATATGTTACCTGTTCGAATGTAAGTCTGTGCACAGTTGTAGGAATTTACAGTTGGGTCACATTTGGGCGGCTGCTCTCAGTTCTGAACATTGTTCCTTGTGCTAACCATTCACTCAGGTGAATCCGGAGCTAAATAGCAAGCTACGAAGGCAGATTGCAATAAGCCCTGGAGTATATGAAATGAATGATTGGTCTGTTTGAAGAATGAAGCTGATTAAACGATTTGATATGGTATGCAGAAAAATATTTCACGCAGTGACTGGAACAAAGGGCGTTAAACTGAATGTGGGAGGCAGGTTTTTCAGTGATGAAGTTAGAAAGCACATGAATATACTTTTAAAAAGTATTGAATATTTTAAAATCATTCTACCAAAGAAGATACTGAGAGGAGATCCATCGAAAAAGTCACAGTGCAAATGGATAGCTCTTGATAATATATGTTATAGAACAAAAATGGATGAACAGATATGATTTAGAGGTTGTCCATAATCTATTAAGCAGGGTCCACTCAGTTACTAGAGCTTCTACTTCTACTTGTCTGCTTCTCCCCTTCTATCTCTACTCCTCTTCCACAATCTTTGCCTTTCTGACTGTCTGTCTGTCTGTCTCTACTTCTCTTGTCTCTAACTCCCTATTTCTCTTTTCCCCTTTCTCTGTCTCTCACCATCTCTCCACTGTTCTTTATCCCTCTTCTCTAACTCTCACTCAAATCATTCCACAGCACAAAACATATCTATTTGTCTAGCTTCCTAGTCCCTCTTTTAAATCTATGACTTCTGGTTCACTACCAATTCGCTATGAAAATATAATTTCCCTAATCATTCAGTAACATATAAAATTTGATCATATGCGAAGTTCAAAAGTTATCCTGGAGTGAATGTTTCAAACTGTCACCAATATGATTAAGAGCAGCTTTTCCTTCACTTAACCTTATTTTGCTATTCTAAAAACAAAGCATTGATTGTTCAGCTGATTTGATCAGCCATTCTAGTTACGCTCCCCCCCAACGTACTTCCTTCTATCTATTACCTCAGTCATTGCACTGAACTGCAAACAATTTAAACCTCTTTTTATAATGCTGTTTACCTTGTAAATTCATGCTGATATTTAAGTATTTATGCACATTGTATTCCACACCCATACTTTAACCTCTAACTTGTTGTCGTATATAATTTTTTATTCTTTATAATTGTTGAGTAGTGTTTTTGTTGCATATTGCACTAATACACTACAGCCAATTCCCAATACATGTAAATAAAGTTAATGTGAATAAAGTTAATCCTGGATGCTTGATCCTATGCATTTCTTGTTAGAATGTATTGTCAAAACAAATTATGTAGAAACCCAAGAACTGTTGATATAAAAATTCATATAGTTCTTCTAAATGCATCTCGTTCATAGAAGATATTGTGTTTATTATTACATTGCCCCAGTATTCTATTCACAGTTATGATTTTGATTCTTCAAAAAATAATAATATATTCAACTCTGTCTGATTGGTTCAATATCAGTTTCTGTTTAAGGAATGTGTGATTATTTAGCCAACTGGCTGTCTGTGTTAAACAATTTAAGGGCACTCTCCTAAATAACTTCCCCTTTGTTAAATCAATTCAAAGGTGCAAATTTGCTCTGCATCTCTGTATCCAAGCTGACTCAATTGTACCTAATCATAGTTTTCCCCCCAAAAAGAACTTTAAAGGTGCCTTTCAGTACAGGGCATTTAGACCTTTCAGGTGATTGTTACTCATAAATTAGTGGGAGTTTTTGGATCTCTACTTTTGTCTCGCTTTTCTAATGACAGGCAATAATTAGGCTCTGAAAATCAGAATCAGGTTTATTATCACCGGCATGTGTCGTTTCCTCAAAATTTACCTCAAAACACAAACATATCCAAAAGAACATTTTTAGTTATTCATGCTTTTGTAATCCCTTGGTGATTCCACACAGATAATGTAACTTAATTCAGACATAACTTTAGTAAATTTCCTCTTAGGTAGTGCTTTATCCTTGTTTATGCTTGAGGATATACAATACAAATTATAATGTTATCTGGAGCCTGGAAAATTTTTCCTGATCAATAAATATTCCATAAAACTTTTAAAGTGTTTCTCAGATATTCCTCATCAGTTTTTAAGTTACTTAAGATTCTATTGGTTATTTTACATCATAGAGAGATGCATTTTATCCTGATATATTGCACTTTTGTACAATCTTTCATTTCAAAATTATCCCAAATCTAAACATTGCCAGGCTGCCGGATTCTGTCAGTTTTATTCACAACTAAACTATATTTCTTGGTGAACAGCAAACAATCAACATATAATTTTCTATTTTTCCTTTCACTCAAGATTTCATCATTCATTTAGGCTTCAGCTACTTTTTGTATATTGTATTGGAAAGTAGCAAGCACCCTTGCATATGTTAAATCCAAGCCTCTGATGGTAAATGGCTTAAATTCAAATGATCATTCTCTAGTAATATTTGACGCAGTCAAAACAGATCTTACGTTTCCCAAGCAACTAGTTCTTTTGTTTCACCATAGTAATGCTCTTATGAATGTAAAATCTCATTGTGATTTGTTTAGACAAGATGACAAGACTCAACTGTGTGTCTATTTAAGGGCCCAAAGCTCAGTTTAACTTTTCTTTTAAAGATATTGTGGGGAATCATTTACTCCAATAGTTAAGACTCATAATATCAAACATTATTTATATTTTCATTCAATGAAAGTTCTGCAATGAACTTAAGAAGCTGTCTGTAGGAGAGTTAACTTCTTTGTCGACTTACAAAATATTACTAGATGTGATTGGTTTGAATAGTGTTAGTACACATACAGTATTCTCAATGAAATATTTTACCTCTTGTGGAAGCTGCTTATTTTCTCTATCAGATGATATCTCCAGGTATGTAGGAATGAGCATCTCATAACATGATGAAATGAGTTCTAAAAAATGCTAAACGGGTTTGCATTACAAGTTGAAATATTAGAAATATGTTGGAACATTGAATGCTATGCTCTATGTGAAAGTCCTTTAGAAGGTTTCTAAATTCCTTTCACTACCCAAACTGACCGTGTGTACAATGGAAGATAATGAGTTATATTCAAATTACGTTGTATTTTGTAGATCGTTAATTGTTTTCCTGATGAAATTAGACCATTGTCCTGAAGCACTCTACAACTCTCAAGTACAAGTCACAGCTAAAAACTGTTCTGGAATGATATGATTCTTGCTTTTAATCCATTAGTTTATTGTTATTGTTCCAAGGTCTTCATTCAAATTCTGTGAATAGAGATTGAACATTTACAAACGTTGCACATGTTTATTGTTGAGATCAGATTATGACAATTTAAATTCAGACTTGCGTGCCAATAACAGGTAACAAAAGAAAAAATGACTAAGGGAGAGAGTGTAAGAAAGCTTGCAAAGAGCTTATAAACAAACCCTGGAAAATTACATAACTCATGTTGTATTTTCAAATGATTTTAAGTTGTGATCATAAAAATATGGAAGGTAAAAGAAGAGTAGTTGTCACATTCCCAGACGAGCTAAAGAAGATGGAACTTCACTCAGATTCTGAGACACTTACACCAAGATGTTCTGAAAATAGAAAATAAGTCCTTCCATTTATAGCTTTGAAAAGAATGGAATATTTCCTTTATCTCATTTTTTTTACTCTGTCACATTGATTTTCTTCACTGTTTGTCTACATTGATTTTCTTCCCTGTTCCCATTCAACAAAATCCTAGTGAGTGGGTGTGGAAGGAGGTAATCAGGTCTCAAACTTGTAGTAATCAAAACAGAACTTTAGTCAATGTTCAAGTTAATATTAAACAACACCACTCATTTTAACTTGAGATGCATGTAGCAATAATTTCTGGCCATAATCTAGTTAAAACAGAATATTTTGGAATACTCATGAAAAAAATGCAGAGGCTGGAGATTTAAAACAAAGATAAAAGTCATTGGAAACACTCAGAACTGTAGGCTAGCATCTATGGAAAAAGAAAGAGTTAATGCTTGAGTTCTTCAAAAGGTCTTCAACTGGGAGCAAAAATGGTATTTCTCCTTCCACAAATGCTGCATAGCTGGCTGTGATTTTCCAGCATTCTCTTTTCTTATTTGATTTGAAATGCTTATTTAATTTGACACCACAAGAAATCTTGTATCTAAGACTTTTCATCCAAATACTCAACTTCAAACATTCTCTGTGAAAATTCTTCCTTTTCTTTAGTGCACAATAAGTCTCAATCTCAATAAGATCCATACTAGTGTCTTTAACTTAGAACATATGCACATGTCCCTGGGTACAGACACTTAAACAATATATGACTACTTTCACTTTCATCTAGCTTGGAAGTATTAATCTCTAACTGTAATAAAATCATAGAAAACCACAACACAGAAACAGGCCCTTTGGTCCATCTAGTCAGTGCCAAACCATTTAAACTGCCTGAACCAATGAACCTGCACCCAGATCATAGCCCTTCCTACCCCTCCCATCCATGTATCTATCCAAGCTTCCCTTAAACTTCAAAATCAAAATCGCATCCACCACTTGCGGTGGCTGTTCTTCCCACATTCTCATCACCCTCTGAATGCAGAAGTTTGCCCTCATGTTGTCCTTAAGCATTTCACTTTTCACCCTTAATCCATGACCTCTAGTTGTAATCTCACCCAAACTCAGTGGAAAAAACCTGCTTGCATTTACTCTATTTATACCCCTTATAATTTTGTATACGCAGTTGGTTCAAAACTTAAAGTATGCTAACAATCAAGGGATAATCTGGTCTTGCAAATCAATGAAAAAATACATATCTGTTAAATAAGTTAAATTTTAAAGTTTAAATTTAAATTTAAAATTTTAATAATAAAGATAAATTTTCAGGTTGAAGAGCCTTTGACAGTCTTAGGGACAGAAATGAGCGTGCTACCTGAGGGTAGTAGGAGAATTATTGCCCACATGATGGGAGACTTCAGGATCATGAACTCATACACCAGGCAACCTGTCGCTGGGTAGACCAGTGTTTCATTGACACACCGTTTCTTCATTGCTTAAACTTCCTGGCCCGGAGCTGAGCCAGCTGACAGATCTGGAACCACAGGTGGCTTGAGCTCCTCTCACTGTCAGCTCTCTGCACAAGCTGAGCAGTAAACTACTTGCAACAATGAGGGCTGTGGGTGGAATGTTGCTGCTGTTGTAGAGGAGCAACAAGTTCCTGTGCCATATCTCTTGTGGTGGGAAAGACATCTGCCGACATGCACTGTCACCATGGAGAACAGCAATCTGCTTGACGGGGACACCATGCTGCTCCCTGGTTGCATATCATTGTTCTTTTAGTGTTTCAAGCTGCTTCCTTTCAGCACGTATTAGTCCTCTACCTGAATCAGGGTGAGACTGCACATAGGCAGAAATACTTCATTGCGACCATTTATAGATCCAGTAAATACAATCATTACACAACTTTGTAGCCATTGTGTACATACTCATTTCTACACCACAGTCAAATAATTCAAAGGTTCATTTATTATCAAAGTATACAACTCTGAAATCCTTCTTCTCCAGATAGCCACAAAACTAAGAAAAAAAAAGAGAATGGCAACATGATCATCAACCTCCAAATCCCCCTCCACCTCACAGAACACTACAAGAACACCAGCCTCCAAATCCCCCTCCAGCACACAAAACACTACAAGAACATCAGTCTCCAAATCCACTCCCCGCACAAAAAATGGGCATAAAACACAGAATATATTAAAACTATAAGACTGAAAATGCCAGTGGGAGTTGTGTACAGGCCACCTAACAGTAGTAGTGAGGTTGGGGATGGCATTAAACAGGAAATTAGAAGTGCATGCAGTAAAGGAACAGCAATTATAATGGGTGACTTCAATGTACATATAGATTGGGTGAACCAAATTGGTAAGGGTGCTGAGGAAGAGGATTTCTTGGAATGTATGCGAGATGGTTTTCTGAACCAACATGTCGAGGAACCAACTAGAGAGCAGGCCATTCTAGACTGGGTATTGAGCAATGAGGAAGGGTTAATTAGCAATCTTGTCGTGTGAGGCCCCTTGGGTAAGAGTGACCATAATATGGTGGAATTCTTCATTAAGATGGAGAGTGATATAGTTAATTCAGTAACAAAGGTTCTGAACTTAAAGAAGGGTAACTTTGAAGGTATGAGACATGAATTAGCTAAGACAAACTGGCAAATGATACTTAAAGAGTTGACGGTGGATATGCAAGTAATTTAAAGATCGCATGGATGAACTACAAGAATTGTTCATCCCAGTTTGGCAAAAGAATAAACCAGGGAAGGTAGTGCACCCGTGGCTGACAAGGGAAATTAGGGATAGTATCAATTCCAAAGAAGAAACATACAAATTAGCCAGAAAAAGTGGCACACCTGAGGACTGGGAGAAATTCAGAGTCCAGCAGAGGAGGACAAAGGGCTTAATTAGGAAAGGGAAAAAAGATTATGAGAGAAAGCTGGCAGGGAACATAAAAATTGACTGTAAAAGCTTTTATAGATATGTGAAAAGAAAAAGATTGGTTAAGACAAATGAAGGTCCCTTATAGTCAGAAACAGGTGAATTGATCATGGGGAACAAGGACATGGTAGATCAATTGAATAACTATCTTGGTTCTGTCTTCACTAAGGAGGACATAAATAATCTTCCAGAAATAGTAGGGGACCGAGGGTCTAGTGAGATGGAGGAACTGAGAGAAATAGATGGTAGTAGGGAAGTGGTGTTAGGTAAATTGAAGGGATTAAAGGCAGATAAATCCCCAGGACCAGATGGTCTGCATTCCAGAGTGCTTAAGGAAGTAGCCCAAGAAATAGTGGATGCATTAGTGATAATTTTTCAAAACTCTTTAGATTCTGGATTAGTTCCTGAGGATTGGAGGGTGGCTAATGTAAACCCGCTTTTTAAAAAAGGAGGGAGAGAGAAACCGGGGAATTATAGACCGGTAAGCCTGACATCGGTGCTGAGGAAAATGCTAGAGTTAGTTATCAAAGATGTGATAACAGCACATTTGGAAAGCGGTGAAATCATCGGACAAAGTCAGCATGGATTTGTGAAAGGAAAATCATGTCTGACGAATCTCATAGAATTTTTTGAGGATGTAACTAGTAGAGTGGATAGGGGAGAACCAGTGGATGTGGTATATTTGGATTTTCAAAAGGCTTTTGACAAGTTCCCACACAGAAGATTAGTGTGCAAACTTAAAGCACACGCTATTGGGGGTATGGTATTGATGTGGATAGAGAATTGGTTGGCAGACAGGAAGCAAAGAGTGGGAATAAACGGGACCTTTTCAGAATGGCAGGCAGTGACTAGCAGGGTACTGCAAGGCTCAGTGCTGGGACTCCAGTTGTTTACAATATATATTAATAACTTAGACGAAGGAATTAAATGCAGCATCTCCAAGTTTGCGGATAACACAAAGCTGGGTGGCAGTGTTAGCTGTGAGGAGGATGCTAAGAGGATGCAGGGTGACTTGCACAGGTTGGGTGAGTGGGCAAATTCATGGCAGATGCAAATTAGTGTGGATAAATGTGAGGTTATCCACTTTGGTGGCAAGAACAGGAAAACAGATTATTATCTGAATGGTGGCCGATTAGGAAAAGGAGAGGTGCAACGAGACCTGGGTGTCATTATATACCAGCCATTGAAAGTGGGCATGCAGGTACAGCAGGCGGTGAAAAAGGCGAATGGTATGCTGGCATTCATAGAGGCAAGAGGATTCGCGTACAGGAGCAGGGAGGTACTACTGCAGTTGTACAAGGCCTTGGTGAGACCACACCTGGAGTATTGTGTGCAGTTTTGGTCCCCTAATCTGAGGAAAGACATTCTTGCCATAGAGGGAGGAGAGAGAAGCAGCGTGCCGCGCGTGCGCAGCCCTCCGGTGAAAAATGACATCGTATCCATTAAATAGGGGCCGTGGACAACTCTGATTTGATGGAGATGGACATGAAAGCACAGAAGAACATCTGGAAGAATTTCTGAAAGGCTCATTCGCTGCTGTCGTTACTGCACGATCGGGAATCTTTCGAAGGGTAGGTCTCAAAATCCCCGGCTTTGCCTGCTGTTGGCGACCGACATGGAGGTCAAATCGTTCGGATAGAGATGGCGCTCAGTACTCGGTGTCGGACAGCTCTCAGAGTCGGACCGTGGTCAGGTATGGCAGGGAGAGTTTTTCTTCCTTCTCCCGTCTGCGTGAGATGTGGGACATTTGAGAGACTTTGAGCTTTTACTGTGCTCATGGACTTCTTCATCAAGTTATGGTATTGTTGCACTGTTGTAACTATATGTTATAATTATGTGGTTTTGTTAGTTTTTTTCAGTCTTGGTCTGTCCTGTGTTTTGTGATATTACACCAGAGGAAATATTGTATCATTTCTTAATGTATGCATTACTAAATGACAATAAAAGAGGACTGCGTGTCTTCCTAATCTAAGAAGGTTCACCAGTTTGATTCCAGGGATGGCAGGACTTTCATATGATGAAAGACTGGATCGACTAGGCTTATACTCTGTGGAATTTTGAAGATTGAGGGGGGATCTTATTGAAATGTATAAAATTCTAAAGGGATTGGACAGACTAGATGTAGGAAGATTGTTCCCGGTGTTGGGGAAGTCCAGAACGAGGGGTCACAGTTTGAGGAAAAAGGGGAAGCCTTTTAGGACCGAGATGAGGAAAAACTTCTTCACACAGAGAGTGGTGAATCTGTGGAATTCTCTGCCACAGGAAACAGTTGAGGCCAGACATTGGCTATATTTAAGAAGGAGTTAGATATGGCCCTTGTGGCTAAAGGGATCAGGGGATATGGAGAGAAGGCAGGTACAAAGTTCAGAGTTGGATGATCAGCCATGATCATACTGAATGGTGGTGCAGGCTTGATGGGCCGAATGGCCTACTCCTGCACTTATTTTCTATGTTTCTATGAAAAAGAAGTCCACAGTCCATAATCCCAAACCATATCCATATAAATTTTTAATATTTATTAATTTTTACTATTTTTAATATTTAATATTTGTAATCCAGGGAGTGGGAAGCGCAGAATCAAATCTCGCTGTGATGATTGTACGTTCTAGTATCAATTGTTTGGCGACAATAAAGTATAAAGTATAAGTATATCCATATTCACAATGCAAGAAACCTGGGTAACACCCTCCGGGCACAGCGGCGGGCCCCACAGGCCCCCCCTCTCTGGGAGCAGAGTGATCCCGCCAGCAATCAGAAGGCAGGCAGCTGGCGCTCATCTTCAGGTTTTCTCTTTAAGCAATGTGCCCATGAAATGTTTGAGGGGTTGTTACACTGGAGCCAGTCCCTTGGAGTACGGCGATGGCAGGACCCTAGACTGTGATCTTTGCCTACACAGCCTTTGCAGTGGCATATTGGAACCAGAGAGATTTTGTGTAGCCTCTGTCCTTGGTGTCTGAAAAAAGAGGTGCTGTGCGCTGGGATTGTTGCTGAAGAAGAGCATCTGATATTCACAGTAGAGGGCCGAGGTTCAAAGTTCAAAGTAAATTTATTATCTTCTATAGCTGTACTGTGGAGAGCATTCTGACAGGCTGCATCACTGTCTGGTATGGAGGGGCTACTGCACAGGACCGAAAGAAGCTGCAGAAGGTTGTAAATCTAGTTAGCTCCATCTTGGGTGCTAGTCTACAAAGTACCCAGGACACCTTTAGGGAGCGGTGTCTCAGAAAGGCAGCGTCCATTGTTAAGGACCTCCAGCACCTAGAACATGTCCTTTTCTCACTATTACCATCAGGTAGGAGATACAGAAGCCTGAAGGCACACACTCAGTGATTCAGGAACAGCTTCTTCCCCTCTGCCATCTGACTGGACATTGAAGCTTTGGACACTACCTCACTTTTTTAAAATATAGAGTATTTCTGTTTTTGCACATTTTCAACAAATCTATTCAATATACGTAATTGATTTACTTGTTTATTTATTATGTTTTATTTTATTTATTACTAGTATTTTTTCTCTCTCTGCTAGATTATACATTGCATTGAACTGCTGCTGCTAAGTTAACAAATTTCACGTTATAGAAACATAGAAACATAGAAAATAGGTGCAGGGGTAGGCCATTTGGCCCTTCGAGCCTGCACTGCCATTCAGTATGATCATGGCTGATCATCCAACTCAGAACCCTTCCCTCCATAACCCCTGATCCCTTTAGCCATAAGGGCCATATCTAACTCCCTCTTAAATATGTGCCAGTGATAATAAATTTGATTCTGATTCTGAAGTATATATATGTCACCATATACAACCCTGAGATTCATTTTCTTGTGGGCATACTCAGAAAATCCAAGAAACACAATAGAATCAATGAAAGACCACACCCAACAGGACAGACAAACAACCAATGTATTAAAGACTACAAACTGTGCAAATATAAAAGAAAAGACCATAATAACAAATAAATAAGCTAAAACTAGTTAGAACATGAGGTGAAGAGTCCTTGAACATGAGTCCACAGGTTGTGGGAACAGTTCAGTAATGGGGTGAGTGAAGCTGAGTGAAGTCACCCCTTCTAGTTCAAGAGCCTGATGTTTGAGGGTTAATAATGGTTCCTGAGCCTGGTGGTGTGGATCCTGAGCCACTTGGATCTTCTTCCTGATGGCAGCAGGAAGAAGAGAGCATAGCCTAGGTGCTGGGTGTTCGAGATGACGGATGCTGCCCTCCTGTGACAACACTCCGCATAGATGTGCTCAATGGTGGGGAGGGCTTTGCCCATGATGGACCGGGTCATATCCACTTACTTTTTGTAGGATTTTCTATTCAAGGGCATTGGCACTTCCCTACAAGGCTGCGATGCAACCAATCAATGTACTCTCCACCACACATCCATAGAATTTGTCAAAGTTTTAGATGCTGTGCCAAATCTTCTCACAGCTCTAAGGAAGTAGAGGTGCTGTTGTGCTTCTTTGTGATGATACTTAGGTGCTGGGCCCAGGAGAGATTCTCTGAAACAATAACACCGAGGAATTTCAAATTGCTGACCTGCTCCACCTCTGATCCCTCGATGAGGACTGGCTCATGGACCTCCAGTTTCTTCCTCCTGAAGTTAATAATCAGCTCCTTGGACTTGCTGACATTGAGTGAGAGGTTGTTGTTGTGGCACCACTCAGCCAGATTTTCAATCTCCGTCCTACAGTACATGCCGATTCGTCACCATCTTTGATCCGGCCAACAACAATGATGTCATCAGCAAACTTGAATATGACATTAGAGCTGTGCTTAGCCTCACAGTCATAAGCACAAAGTGATATAACGCTCAGTTATATTGGCTCGTATATGTCTCAGGGAAATCCCACGCAGCACCTGCCTCAACGCTTCCCATGGAGTCGGTTGCTGCCCAAATCAATCCCAAACATCAATCATCAGCCAGCACACCCAGTACGTTTTACCAAATACACTTTATAGATATTACTAATTCTATGACATTAATATAAATTCAATACAGAAAAGGAAGTAATGAAAAAAAGGCGCCAAGACTTATCAAAGTCCAAGTTCTTCGCGCGCAACCGTTGGAGCTCAGTCGATTCCTGACGACCACCCGAATCCTGTCGACTCACGGCTCGGGACCACCCAAAGTGATTGACCGGAGCCTTTCTGCACGTCCGCTGTCCTCTCCGCCTCTCCTCCGACTCCCCGCCAAAACCCCGTCCACAGTCATATGATACAGCATTATACCTGAAAACAAAACAATACATGACCACCCATCGGCTAATAGCAGCCTGCTATCTGTATTAACCCAAGCACCTGTCTAGTTAGAGACTTTCTCAGCATTTAACATAACAAAGAAGCATTCCCCAATATAACATAACAAAGAAGCCATTTTAAATTTAACGTAAAAAAAGAAAGACTCCGTACAGCGAGTAGAGCAGGGGCTAAGCACACAACCTTGTGGTGCACCTGTGCTGTTGGAGATTGTAGAGCAGATGTTATTGCCAATCCAAACAGATTGGAGTCTCCAAGTGAGGAAATCGAGGATTCAATTGCACAAGGAGTATTGAGGCCAAGATCTTGAAGTTTATTGATTAGTTTTGAGGGATGACAGTGTTGAATACAAGCTACTGTAGATGAAGAGATGTTCCAGGGTTGAGTGAAGAGCCAATGAAATGGCATCTGCTGTGGACCTGTTGTGATTGTAGGAAAAAATTGGAATGGATCCAAGCTGCTTCTCAGGCAGGAGTTGATATGTTTCATCACCAACCTCTTACAGCACTTCATCACAGTTGATGTGAGTCATTGAGATAGGTTACCATATTCTTCTTCAACACCAGTATAAATGAAGCCTGCTTGAGCAGATGGGTGCCTCAGACTCTTGAAGCAAGAGGTTAAGGATATCGGCGAACACTCCTGCCAATTGATCAGCACAGGTCTTTGGTACTTGGCCAGGTAGCCCATCGAAACTAGATTCATTCTGTGGGTTCACCCCCCCGAAGGATGTACTAACGTCGGCCTCAGAGACTGAAATCATCAGGTCGTCGGGGGCTGTGGGAGTTTGTGAAGGTTCCTCCATGTTTTTGATGGTCAAAGTGAGCAGAGGAGACATTGAACCCATCTGGGAATGAAGCATTTTTGTCACCTATGCCACTTGGTTTCACTTTCATGATGCTTTCCTGAACAATGTCTCTATTGTCCTGCACTGCTTTTTTCAATCTTCTTTCTTTGTCTGCTCCATATATTTAACTTTTGGGGATGGAGAAACCTGTGGTTTACCCTATCGCTTCATAGAGAGACATTTGCACTTTACTAATGTAAGAGATTCTGCGGCTGTTGGGAATCTTGAACAATGCATACAAAGTGTGGGGGAACTCAGCAAGTCAGGCAGCATCTATGTTGAGAAATGAACAGTCAACATTTTGGGCTGAGACCCTTCATTAGGACTGGAAGGATTGAAGCCAGAATAAGAAACTGGGGAAGGTGTACAAACAGGCAGGTGATAGTTGAGACCAGGTGAGGTGGAAGGTGGGTGGGTGGGGGAGGGAGGATGAAGTAAGAAGCAGGGAAGTGATAGGAGGAAGAGGTGAAGGACTGAAGAAGCAGGAATCTGATAGGAGAGAGGAGTCTGACAAAAAATAGTGGAAATAGTTCTGCCCATCACATGGAAAGCATATCGACATGGAACGCTGTTGCAGAAAGGCAGTATTCATCATCAGGGACCCCCACCACTCAGGTTATACTCTCTTCTTGCTGCTGTCCTCAGGAAGAAGGTACAGGAGCCTCAGGACCCACACCACCAGGTTCAGGAGCAGTTATTACACCTCAGTTATCCGGCTCTTGAAGTAATGGAATAATTTCATTCAACTTCACTTGCCCCAGCACTGAAATTTTCCCACAACCTGTGGACTCACTGTCAAGAATTCTTCATCTCATGTTATTGATACTTATTGCTTATTTGCTTGCTTGCTTATTTATTTATCTATCTATCTATCATTGTTATATTATTATTTTCTCTGTTTTGTATTTGCACAGTTTGTTATCTGTTGCACAGTGGTTGTTTGAATGCCCTGTTGGGTGTGGTCTTTCATTAAGTCAAAGTTCCAAACAATAAAAAATTCAATGATTCAAAGTACGTTTATAATCAAAGCATGTCTGCAGTTACAACCCTGAAGTTCATCTGCCCCACATACATTATGGTTCTTGGATTTACTGAGTGTGCACGCAAGAAAACAAACCTCACGGTTATATATGGTGACATATATGCACCTAGATAATACATTTACCTTAAACTTTCAACTTTTGGTGGACCATGGAAGAAAGGGAAGGAGGAGGGGCACCAGACTGATGAGCAGGTAAGACGAAGAGAGGCGAGAGGAGGAAAAAGAGGGACGGGGGAGTGGAATAAATTACCAGAAGTTAGAGAAATTAATGTTGATGCCATCAGGTTGGAAGATACCCAAATCAAATAAGAGGTGTTCCAACCTGAGTGTGCCCTCATTGTGGTAGTAGAGGAGGCCATGAAGTAACAAGCCAGAATGGGAATGGGAGGTCGAATTGAAATGGGTGGCCACCAGGAAAGCCTGCCCTTTGTGGTGGATGGAGCAAAGGTGCTTGATGAAGTGGTCCCCCAGTCTACGTCGGGTCTCACTGTTGCACTTGCAAGCTAGGACCAAAACATAGTTAAGGTGTGCAGTGGCACACATGATAATGAAAGTGCCTGCTTGTTGTCAGGGATGTGGTAGTCACAAAGAAACACTCTTAGTGTGTTTTGTCAAAACTCCAGTGTTTTGGCAAACCACTCCGTTGAGCACCTCTGCTCCGTCGAATACCTCCACTCCATTACAAGTAATTGAATTTCCCATCAGCCAAACATTTTAATTGCTGTCCTCATTCCCATTCCGACTTGTTGGTGAATGGCCTCCTCTTCTGCCATGATGAGGCCACGCTCATGTCGAAAGAGCAACACCTTAATTTCTGTCTGGGTAGCCTCCAACCTGATAGCATGAACATTGATTTCTCCAACTTCCGGTAATTTTTCCCCCTCACCCTTCCCTTTCTTCAATTCTCCACTCTGGCCTGTTACTACTTCACCTCTCCTGCCAATCACCTCCTCATGCTGCCCCTCCTCCTTTCACTGCCTCTCCTATCAGATTCATTCTTCTCCAGCCATTTGACTTTTCCCCCTATCATCTCCCAGTTTCTTACTTCACTCCCCCTTCCCCACCTATCACCTTCTAGCTTGTACTCTTCTCCTCTCCCCCCTTCTTATTCTGGCATCCTCCCCCTTCCTTTCCAGTCCTGTTGAAGGGCCTCCACCTGGAACATCAGCTGCTTATTCCCCTCCATAGATGCTGCCTGACCTGCTGTGTTCCTCCAGCATTTTGTGTGTGTTGCTCTGGATTTCCAGCATCTCTGGATTCTCTCGCGTTACTGTGAGTGCCTGTAGTGGGCAGTCTCCAGGTGACACTTGCTCCTGAGATGATTTGCAAGTTGATCCTGCTCACAAGTCCTTCTTGTGAAGGCGGCCTCCTCTTTCTCACTGACTTTGACTGACCGGAAGCAAGGAAAGATACTGATATACCATGGAACATGGGACCCAAGCCAAGTGGCTCGTCCGAGCTCCGGACAGGCTCAGATTGCCGGTTTTGGTGAATTCTGAGGGAGCCTGTGTAGGGTATTGTAATGGGTGGAAACATATGAATAATTCACAACCAGTGACATTGAGTTGGGGTTCCCTTTAAGAGGCTGACAGCTTAATGACGTTAAATTTTTTACCGCACTTTAAATTCTGTGTTTGGAGGACAATAAAGGATTTGATACTGTTTCCTGTAAGCTTAAAACACCTCCACTATCTTACTTACGAGAACCTAGGACGATTCCAGAATTATTCAGCATGTCGGCTAATGCAATCTCTTTGAAACTGCCAGAGCTTTGGGAGCAAAATGCCATCGTGCGGATTGTACAAGCCGAAGCCCAATTCGCGCTGCGAGAAATCTCTGTGGACGATACCAAATATTACTATGTAGTAGTGTCACTCAGTAGGCAGTGAGAGTGTTGAGGCTGCTTGAACACCCACCTTAAGAAGATAAATATCTCACATTGAAAACTCACCTTTACAGAACTTTGGAATATCGGAGTCTGAGTGTGCCGATCAGTTGCTCTCCTTGGGGATGCTAGGCCTTCGGAGCTAATGGATCACATATTTTCTCTCCTGGGAAATCACCATTTTCGCTTTATTTTTAAAGAACTGTTTATGCAGCAAATGCCTGATCAGGTTCGCATTTCCCCCTCTGATGCAGCCGTGAAGGACTATGGGGAGCTTGCAAGAATGACTGATGGTCAACACTCAGCCATGCAGACATGCATGATCGCTCCTGTCCCTTCCTCAATAAGCCTGGTCAGCTGAGTCTCCAACATAAGGACGTCCACGGCTGCAAAAGAGACAACACCGGGCCTGTGCTTTTACTACACTTGCTTTGGTAAGAACACTAGGAAGTGCTGACCACCTTACAGCTTCGACAGTGCCAGTGCATCAGGACGTCAATGGTCTGTGAAATTGTGGGTTCCAGCTGCCTGGGTCATCTACTGTTCATTACAGGCACCCCCTCAGGTGATGCTTCTTGTGCAATACAGGTGCTCAAGTTAAGCCCAATTTATACTCCTGCATCAAATGTACGCCGTAGGTACCGCGTACCCTACGCTGTAGGGTGACGTGCCCCTTCCCAAAAATGTAACTCACACGTCGCGGTGACACAGACCGCAACAACTGCGACTGGTCCGCTTGGTAGCGTCGCATTTCCTCATACGCATTTCGGGTTGCTTTTCTCCGCCATGTCTGTACACTGATGCGAAATAAATGGTTGGAGACGATGGACCAAATCGTCAAATCTACCTGCCGACATCCGAAAATATTTGAAATGCATTTCCTCATCCGTGTCTCTCACGAAGAAATTCAACACAGTGGCATAGAAACCCCACCACGAACTAACGTTTTGGCGGTGAATTGCAGAGCAACGCAGACACAACTACGCATGCTCACTATGGCGTAGGGCTACGCAAAAGTATAAATCAGGCCTATGGCGTAGCCCGTATGCACAAGTATGAATCAGCCTGAGGTGTGCTGCCAGCATCGCCCATTGAGCAGAAGGCAAGAAATGATGAACCCTCACTGGAGGCTGTCAATGGCAGCAGGATCCAGACTTACAGGACACGACGGGTGACACTCTGCTTCAGTGGGCAACGCCACCCATGGGACTTCGTCCTGGCCAAAGTGGCTAGACTACTGCCTGGTGCAGATTTCCTGTGTGCCAAAGGACTGTGAGATGATCTTAATTGGCAGCTTGTGGATGTCAAGGACTCTGGGTCATTACACCACTCCCCAGTAAGTTCCCTGCAACGACTCTGTCAAGCACATGCACCACCGCATGTGAGTTTACCCTACCACTGGGTGAATTCCCAAACCTCACGAAGCCCACCTTCTCAACTACAGTCTCAAAACACGGGGCCGGGCACCACATTTCAACAACTGGCCCGCCAGTTCATGCACACATTCATAGACTGGGCCCAGCAAAGCTGGCCACCATAAAGGATGAGTTGCCTACATGGAAGCTTTGGCATTGATCACAGGTTGAATAGCCCCTGGGCTTTGCCCCTCCATATGATCCCTAAGTCCGATGGTGCTGGCCGCCCATATGATGGTAACCGACACATTAACAAGGTCACCACACCTGATCCTTACCGCTCCCACACATACAAGACTTTTCATCGCAATTAGCTGGAAAGTTCTTTTTTTTAAAGTTGACATCAAGTGTGCTCGGAGGACATTCCCAAAATGGCTGTGATAACCCCATTTGGCCTCTTGAGTTTCTGCCCTTGCAGTTTGGGGTGAAAAGTGCAGCACAGACTTTTCAATGGCTGATGGACTCTGTATTGAAAGACTTAGATTTTCTTTTTGTTTATTTGGATGACATACTTGTCGCCAGTACACCACGTACCACATTTTCGTACACTTTGTGAGCGCTTAAGCCAACACAGACTGATTATTAACCCTGCTAAATGCCAGTTTGGGTTGTCAACCATTGACTTTCTTGGGCATCGCATTACCGCAGAAGGTGCAAAGCTTCTCCCATCGAAAGTGTCGGCTATTATGGATTTCCCACCAGCATGCAGTACTAAAAAAACTACGAGAGTTTTAAGGTATGGTGAATTTCTATCACTGCTTCATTCCGCCAGCTGCTGAGTTTATGCTCCCCCTGCATAGTGCTCTTCAAGGCAATGGCCCTAATGGCATGCTTGTCTGGTTAGCGGACATGATCAAAGCAATTGATGACACCGAGTGAGCTTTTTCCAATGTGACCTTACTGACGTACCCTCTCCCCAACATACCTACAGCCATTACTACTGGCGTTTCAGACCTAGAGCCATTACTAGCGACGCTTCAGACCTAGAGCCACTACTAGTGATGTTTCAGACCTCCAGCCATTACTACTGATGTTTCAGACCTATAGCCATTACTAGTGACGCTTCAGACCTAGAGCCATTACTGCTGACGTTTCAGACTTACAGCCATTACTAGTGACGTTTCAGACCTAGAGCCATTACTACTGACGCTTCAGATCTAGAGCCATTACTAGCGACGTTTTAGACCTAGAGCCATTACTAGTGACGTTTCAGACCTAGAGCCATTACTACTGACGCTTCAGATCTAGAGCCATTACTAGCGACGTTTTAGACCTAGAGCCATTACTAGTGACGTTTCAGACCTAGAGCCATTACTAGCGATGTTTCAGACCTAGAGCTACTAGTACTGATGTTTCAGACCTAGAGCCATTACTTCTGATGTTTCAGACCATGCCGTGGGTGCTGTGTAGAGGTTGGAGGTGTGTGGCAGCCACTTGCTTTCTTCAGCCGGCAGCTCCATGCCTCTGAAAAGAAATACAGCACGTTTGTCTGCAAGCTTCTCAGTCTCTATCTGGTTGTCCACTAATTTCATTTTCTACTGGAGGGTCACCATTTCACCGTGTTCATTGACCACAAGCTCCTCATGCATGCGATGGCCAAACTATCAGACACATGGCCAGCCGTACGTATAGATGTTGAAGATGCCGCCATGTCAGCTGATGAAGCTACTGACCTATAGGTCCAGGCCTACCGAACAGCAGTCACATGCCTGTGGTTGGCTGGCATTAAGGTCAAGGAAGCTGGGGTTTCTTTCCTGTGCAATATCTCAACCGGTCGTCCTCAGCCCATGGTGCCCGTAAACTGGAGGCATGTTGTTGTTAACACCATTCACCGCCTCTCACATCTGGGCCAGAAAGCCTCACTGAAACTGGTTGCACTAAAGTTTGTTTGGCTTGGCCTTGGAAAGGACGTGCATGATTGGAGTGCAGCCTGTGTTGAGTGCCAACAGGCAAAAATTAACCATCATGTTCGGGCACCCTTGGCACCTTTTGAGATCCCTGAGTGAAGATTTGACCTGGTTGATCTTCTTCTCCCCCTCTCACAATTTCTCACACCTCCTTACCATGGTGGGCAGAGGTTGTCCCTCTAGCATCAACGACAGCTGCAGACACGGCTCGGGCATTCATCAGCACCTGTGTTGCTCAGTTTGGAACCCCATCTGATATTTCCTCTGATTGCAGCCCCCAATTCACATCAGACCTCTAGACTGCGATGGCCCAGAACCTCAGTGTTAGGTTACATCACACCACGGTGTATCACCCGCAGTCCAATGGCGTATATGAGTGATTTCACCAATCCTTAAAGGCTGCTCTGAGGGATTGCCTGACCGATGAGTGTTGGCATGATTGTTTCCCGTGGGTGCTGCTGGGGCTCAGAACGGGTCCCAAAGTGATATATGGGCAGCCATTACAAGTGCCAGCTGATTTTATTCCTGATGCCATGACCGCCTTGTTGGCCTCTCAACAGTGTTCCACCCTCCTCAGAAAATACAATACCTTTGCACCCATTCCTACCCCCCCCCATCATGGCATAAAGCATTCTTGGGTTCCTGCTGACCTACACTCCACCTTGTTCATTTCCATCTGCCACACCAACATCTCCTTCGGCCCCCTTACGATGGCTTATTCCAGGTTTTGGAATGGAGAGAGAAAAGACTGTTATCATAGACAGGAGGGGTAAACTTGAATGTGTTTTGGTTGATCGCCTTAAACAGCCCACTAAGATCTGGAGGATTCCGTTACCATGCCCCTGGTTTCATGACATGACCATGAGCATGACAACGCACTTCTGTATGAACCAGAGGCACCTGCTGTTCCTCCACCAATGGAACACAGGACTGGAGTCAAGCGGCTTATCTGACCTCCGGACAGGATCACAATGCCGGTTTTGGTGAATTCTGGGGGAGCCTGTGTAGGGAAATGTAAAGGGTGGAAACATATGAATAATTCACAACCAGCAACATTGAGTCGAGGTTCCCTTTAAGAGACTAGTGTGATGTGATCATGTAATGATGTGAAGTTTTTTTTTAACCACACTTTAAGTTCTGGGTTAGGAAGAAATAAAGGAATATGGTTTCCCTTAAAATTAAAATGCCTCCATTGCTTTATTTAGTGTATCTTTAAAGTCTGCAGACAGTTGGACCCTGGAGATGATATTGTCCAAACAGTTCTTCAGAAGTCAAAAATGAAGTGTGGTTACATTCATTTTATTAGATGCTCATCAAAGTACATGACAAGCAGTGTCAGCCTGAAACAGCAAGTAACACGACATAAAAGCTAGTATGGCAAGCAAGTCAAGAAAAGTAAGTAGAACAAGTAAGAAAGGACTGGAGAGTTTGTGTTTTCCCTTTATGCTGCAGACTCATTTAAGGTGGTTAGATAACGAAGTCTTATGGTTAGAACAATTGATGAATTCCCAAGACAGTTGCTACTATGACATCTCAGGCTTACAGGCAAAGAAACTTAAAAATCTACTAAACATTTGCAAACAAACAGGATATTATTCAAGCATATAAAGAAAACTGAACTACAAGAAAGATACTTTAAAATTGCAAATGAAACTAATCCAACATGACCTTCTGTCACTGCAATGTACACAAAATGCTGGAGGAATTCAGCAGGCCAGGCAGCATCTATGGGAAAGAGTACAGTTGATGCTTCAAGCTGAGAGCCTGTAGCAGAACCGGGAAAAAAAGCAGAGGAGTAGAATTAAAAGGTGGGGGGAGGGGAGGGAGAACCACGAGGTGATAGATGAAACTGGGAGGGGAGGGGTGAAGTAAAGAGCTGGGAAGTTGATAGGTGAAAGAGGAAAAAGGGGATAGAGAATGGTGAATGAGAGGAAGGGCATTACCTGAAGTTTGAGAAATTGATGGGTTACTAGCGACGTTTCAGACCTAGAGCCATTACTAGCGACGTTTCAGAACTATAGCTGTTACTAGTGACGTTTCAGACCTATAGCCATTACTAGTGACGTTTCAGTAGTAATACAGTGGTATTTCTGTTTCCCTGTCACTGGTTACCAGAAGAGTCTCTGTGGCTGTTGTCAATTATAAGTTAGATGTATTCCTGTGAGGAACTGTTGAGATCCTGTTTTACCCCTTGCTTCTGGGTCTTGGGATGTGGATATTGCAGGCAAGGCCTGTATTCATTGACCATCTGTAATTAGCCAATACGAATCGGATTTATTCCATAAAACCATAATACCATAAGACATAGGAGCAAAATTAGGCCATTCAGCCCATCAATTCTGTTCTACCATTCCATCATGGCTGAGATATTATCCCTCTTAACCCAATTGTCCAGCCTTCTCCCCATAACCTTTGGTGTTCTGACTAATCAAGAACATATCAACCTCCGCTTTAACTATACCTAGTGACCTGACCTCCACAGCCAGCTGTGGCAATGAATTCTACCGATTCACCACCCTCTGGATAAAGAAATTCCTCTTCACCTCTGTTCTAAATGGACATCCCTCTATTATAAGGCTGTGCCCTCTGGCCCTAGACTCCTCCACTATAGGAAACATCTTTTCCACATCCACTCTATGTTGGCCTTTCAATACTTGATGTATTTTAATTTTATCCCCCTCAGACTTCTAAATTGCAGTGAGTACAGGCCCAGACCTATCAAACGCTCCTGATATGTTAACCCTTTCAATCCTGGAATTATTTTCATGAACCTCCTCTAGACCCACTCCAATGCCAGCACATAATTTCTTAGATAAGAAACCCAAATCTACTCACAATACTCCACGTGCAATCTGACCGATACCTTATAAAGCCTCAGCATTGCATCCTTGCTATTATATTCTAGTCCTCTCGTATCGAATGCTACATTGCATTTAGAAAATAGTCTACATTTTTATTTCTTCTACCAATGTGTATGACCATCCACTTGCCTACCCTATATTCCATCTACCACCTTTTTCCCATTCTCCCAATCTGTCTAAGCATTGATGCAGAATCCCTGCATCCTCAGCACTACCTGCCCCTCAACCTATCTTTGTATCGCGAAGCCATCAATTCCCTCATCCAAGTCAATGACATATAATGTGAAAGGAAGTGGTCCCAATACTGACCCTTGTTGAACACCACTGGTCACCAGCAGCCAACCAGAAAAGGCCACCTTTATTCCCACTTCTTTTCATGCAAGTATCTTTCAATAATAGAATGGGCTCTTATCTTGTTAAACAGCCTCATGTGTGGACTTCCTGAAAATCAAATTGAAAACATTCACTAACTCTCATTGATTATCCTGCTGTTATTTCCACAATGAATTCCAACAGATTTATCAGGCAAGATTTCCCCTTAAAGAAACTATGCTGAGTTTGGCCTGTCTTATCATGTGCCTCCAAGTATCCCAAAACCTCATCCTTAATAATGAACTGCAACATCTTTCCATCTACCGAAGTCAGGCTAACTGGCTTATAATTTCCTTTCTTCTGCCTTTCTCACTTCTTAAGGAGTGGAATGACATTTCCAGAACTGTAATAGAATCTAGTGATTCTTGAAAGATCATTACTAGAGCCTCCACAATCTCTTCAGCTATCTCTTTCCAAACCTTGGGGTTTAGTCCATATGATCCACATGACTTATCTACAATCAGACCTTTCAGCTTACCAAGCACCTTCTCCTTTGTAATAGTAACTGCACTCACTTCTGCATAGTGCTAGTGGCTTCCACAGAGAAGACTGATGCAAAATACTTATTAATCTCATCTGCCATCTCTTTGGTCCCCGTTACTACCTCTCCAACGCCATTTTCCAGTGGTCCGATATCCACTCTCACCTCTCTTGTACTTTTTATATATCTGAAAAAATCTTTGGTATCCTCTTTTATAGTATTGGCCAGTTTACCTTTGCATTTAATCTTTTCTCTCTTTATGGATTTTTCAGTTGACTTTAGTTGAGTCCTGACGAAGGGTCTCGGCCCGAAACATTGACTGTACTTCTTCCTATAGATGCTGCCTGGCCTGTTGCGTTCCAGCAGCATTTTGTGTGTGTGGCTTGAATTTCCAGCATCTGCAGATTTTCTCGTGTTTTAGTTGACTTTAGTTGGTTTTTAAAAGCTTCCCAATCCTCTAACTTCCCACTAAGTTTTGTTCTATTATATGACCTCTGTTTTGCTTTTATGCAGTCTTTGGCTCCCTTGTCAGCCACAGCTGTATCATCCTCCCTTTAGAATACTTCTTCATCCTTGGGAGCACCACATCACCAAGGACTTCACATGGTCTGTACACACCAGCTGTGTGGTGGAAAAGGCACAACAGCACCTCCTTCTCCTCAGACAGTTGAGGGAGTTTGGTATGGGCCGCTAAATCCTAAGAACTTTCTACAGGGGCACAATTGAGAGCATCCTGACTGTCTGCATCACTGCCTGGTATGGGAACTGTACTTCCCTCAATTGTAGGACTCTGCAAAGAGTGGTGCGGACAGCCCAACACATCTGTAGATGTGAACTTCCCACTGTTCAGGACGTTTACAAGGACAGATGTGTATAAAGGCCCATAGGATCATTGGGGACCCAATTCATCCCAAACACAATCTATTCCAGCTGCTGCCATCTGGGAAGCGGTACCACAGCATAAAAGCCAGGACCAACAGGCTCTGGGACAGCTTCTTCCACCAGGCCATCAGACTGATAAACTCATGCTGATTTGAGTGTGTTTCTATGTTACATTGACCATTCTATTTATTTCTATTTATTTATTTAAGCTTTCCTTTATCTTAAGCTCCCTAATCAAAGTTGGTTCATTACACAACAGCCAGTCCAGAATTACCTTCCCCCTAGAGGGCTCAGCCTCAAGCTGCTCTGAAAAGACATCTCATAGGCATTCTACAAATTCCCTCTTCTGGGATCCAGCGCCAACTGGAATTTCCCAATCTACGTGCATATTGAATCCCACATGACTATCGTAACATTGCCCTTTTTACATGCCTCTTCTATCATCCATTGTAAGTTGTACCCCACATACTGGCTACTGTTTAGAGGCCTGTACGTAGATCCCATCAGGGTCTTTATACCCTTGCATGTTATTAATTCTAACCACAAAGATTCTACATCTTCTGATCCTATGTCATCTCTTTCTAAGGATTTTGTTTTATTTTTTTACCAACAGAACCAACACACCCCCTTTTTCCTGCCTGTCTTCTTGATACAATGTGTATCCTTGAATGTTAAGCTCCCACCTATGATCTTCCTACAGCCACAACTCAGAGATTCCCTGAATGTCATACCTGCCAATTTCTAACTGCATTACAAGATCATCTACCCTATTCTGTATACTATTTGCATTCAAATATAATGCCACCAGTCCTGTATTCATCACCTTTTTCAATTTTGCTCGCATGTTACACTTCAACTCATCCTACTGACCGCAATTTTTCCCTATCATCAGCTCATCTTTCTTCACATCTCATTACACGTTGTATCTACTTGCGTACTAATTTCCCATCCTTAACCTTATCACTCTGGTTCCCATCCCCCTGCCAAATTAGTAAATTATGTTAAACCCTCCTCAGTAACTCTATCAAACCTGCCCACCAGGGTATTGGCCATTGAGTTCAGGTAGAACCCATCCTTTTCGTACAGATTCCACTTTTTGTACATGACTCCACATTCAACTGATCATAAGTTCATCCATATTTTCCTCATATCTTCTACTATCTTCCTGCCCTAATTTTAGACTTAAAATTAACAAATAATCCAAAATCAATTGCTGTTTAGGGAAAAAGTTCTCAATTTCTGCCATCCTCTTCATGTATGAACTTACAGTATTTCTGACGACTCCTGAATGGCCTGGGTCTCCTTTTTGAAACACCTCCCCTTATCTTCAACTCCCCAATCCAAGGAAATAATCTGAACGTACTTACCCTGCCCCTTAACAGCAAATCACCCCCTCACCCTCAGTCCTACATTCTCCCATAATTCAGTCTGTGGAGACCAGCTGTTCCACTGGCTAAATAGCAAAGCATAAGGAAAAGGGTACTGATTGTGGATGATCAGCCACGATCACAGTGAATGGTGGTGCTGGCTCGAAGGGCTGAATGGCCTACTCTTGCACCTATTGTCTATTGTCATACACTTTAAAGGCTGGGTGTGCTCCTTTTGGTTCTGAGGCACCCTAGAGATTTTCACAGGCCATAACTAACCCTCTCCCCTTTGTCTTCTATCCCTACCTGCCGCTCCAGTGCACAGATATCCAGAATACAGTCAGAGCAAATTGGAATGGGCCTGGGCAAGCAGCCTCTCGAGGCAGTGTGGGTGCTGGCACCTTGTGTCAACTATTCACACATGGCTGATGGACTAGCTTAAATCAAACTCAGGGATCCCTCATAAAACACAGATACGTATAAGTGGGCACATTAGGAGTTGCACGTAAATAAATGATTGGGATATAATTATAATCCATTCACTAAAATGGATTATAATCTTTGTGATTTTTATAAATGACCTGGATGAGGAAGTGGAGGGATAGGTTAGTAAATTTGCTGATGACACAAAGGTTGGGGGTGTTGTGGATGGTGTGGAGGGCTGTCAGAGATTACAGCGGGACATTGATAGGATGCAAAACTGGGCTGAGAAGTGGCAGATGGAGTTCAACCCAGATAAGTCGTTCATTTTGGTAGGTCAAATATGATGGCAGAACATAGTATTAATGGTAACACTCTTGCCAGTGTGGAGGATCAGTGGGATCTTGGGGTCCAAGTCCATACGATACTCAAAGCTGCTGCACAGGTTGACTTTGTGGTTAAGAAAGCACACGATAAATTGGCCTTCATCAATTGTGAGATTGAGTTTAGGAGCCGAGAGGTAATGTTACAGCTATATAGGACCCTGGTCAGACCCCACTTGGAGTACTGTGCTCAGTTCTGGTTGCCTCACTATAGGAAGGATGAGATTAATAAGGATGTGGCCTGGATTGGGGAGCATGCCTTATGGGAACAGGTTGAGTGAACTCTGCCTTTTTTCCCTGGAGCGATGAAGGATGAGAGGTGACCTGATAGAGGTGTATAAGATGATTAGAGACATTGATTGTTTGGATAGTCAGAGGCTTTTTCCCAGGGTTGAAATGGCTTGCACAAGAGGGCATAGTTTTAAGGTGCTTGGAGGTAGATACAGAGGAGATGTCAGGGGTAAGTTTTTTACGCAGAGAGTGGTGAGTGTGTGGAATGGGCTGCTGGTGACAGTAGTGGAGGTGGATACGATAGGGTCTTTTAAGAGACTCATGGACAGGTACATGGAGCTCAGAAGAACAGAGGGCTATGGGTAACCCTAGGTAACTTCTAAGGTAAGGACATGTTTTGCACTGCTTTGTGGGCTGAAGGGCCTGTATTGTGCTGTAGGTTTTCTATGTTTCTAAACTATCATTCATTAAAGTTATTAAATAATCTATAAGGCTGGTGGTACTTATTCAAAATATTAATGGACAATATTTACTTGAAATTTGCATGCATCATCATACTGGGAAAATGGCAGTAAGTCCAGAACATATATGTAAAAGAAGATTTTCTTCTCCTCATCAGAGGGTGTAGTGATATAATTTTGGTTATGACAATCAATGTGGAATTAATAAATCATGGTGGCTATTTTGCTCACTTTTCTGGAATGTGAAGCCTCTGAAAAAGTTGTATCTTGTTGAATGAGATGCAATAAGTTTTTAAACAATATCCTAAGTCATAATTATTGTTGATAATCTCAGTAGTCCTGAAGAACTAAATCTATGCAAGGCATCTTCTTTCATTAGCATATACTGTTTATAAATACAGTAGATTTTTTATAACGTCATTAAATTTGTTAATGATCTTTTAATTTCTACTTCAATACATTTTTGTCTGTCTTTTTTTTAATTGGCTTCCAGAAATTGAGTAAAACATAAATCAAAGTTAAAGGAAATTTTATGGTGGTAAGCTTATTTGAACACCATAGTCTAGTTGGTTACTCAGCCAGTTGGATAACCTTATTGTTGCTGGAACCATAGAACTCGTATGACTCCAAACAATTTGCAGATACGTCTTTTTTGACATCTGTGGTAATCACCATTCCCTTATCACTGAACAAACAATTCTGCCAATGGATTGGACACAATTGACGGAGAGATTCCATTCACAAACAAGAGAAAATCTCCAGATGCTGGAAATCTGAGCAACACGCACAAAATGCTGGAGGAACTCAGCAGGCCAGGCAGCATCTTTGGAAAAGAGTACAGTCGATGTCATGGGCTGAGTCCCTTCGTCAGGACTGGAGAAAATAAAGGTGGGGGGGGGAGGAAGAAACACAAGGTGATAGGTGAAGCCGGGGGGTGGTGGGGTGGTGAAGCAAATAGCTGGGAAGTTGATTGGTGAAAGGGATATAGGGCTGGAGAAGGGGGTTTTGATAGGAGAGGACGGAAGACCATGGAAGAAAGAAAAGGGGGAGGAGAACCAGAGGGAGGCGATGGACAGGTAAGGAGATAAGGTGAGAAGGGAAATGGTGAGATGGGGGGGCATTACCAGAAGTCTGAGAAATCAGTGTTCATGCCTTCAGGTTGGAGACTACCCAGATGGAATATAAAGTGGTACTCCTCCAACCTGAGTGTGGCCTCATAGCGACAGTAGAGCAGGCCATGGACGGACATGTTGGAATAGGAGTGGGAAGTGGAAATAAAATGGCTGACCACTGGGAGATCCTGCTTTTTCTGGTGTGTGTTGCAATTATTCCATGACTTAGTTCATGTGGATTCTGTGTTGTTGCGTGAATGAAATCACCGGAGGGAGAGTTACTGGTAGATACAAAGCAGCTTCTTTATTTGACAAAACAATGTACAACAGGCATCCTACTGAGACGCTTTCGGTGGAAAGGTCTGCTGGTCCGACGTGGGGCTCGATATTTGCTGAACACAAAGGACAATTCCTTATTTACAAAGTATAGACAATGCTTTCTTTTGAAGCTACATGCAAACTTCACACCTTCTGGTTCACATCCATCCAACAGACACCAGGATCATAGAAAATAGGTGCAGGAGTAGGTCATTCGGCCCTTCAAGCCTGCACTGCCATTCAGTATGATCATGGCTGATCCTCCAACTCAGAACCCTGTACCAGCCTTCCCCCGCCACACCCCCGATCCCTTTAGCCACAAGGGCCATATGTGGACTGAGATTCACAGCTTTTAGGAAATACATTGTTACAAACTAAATCCACAATACATTGTCAAGGAACAGAAGACTGGTGACCAAAGCCATTTGCTAAACGTAAATGAACTAAACCCAAAAATCACTGTAACATTCTGCAATGGATTAGCTTACATTATATTTCTGTAAAGTGGATTCAATTTCAGATTTCAGACCCATGAACATTTCATGGTCTGGTAGAGCAATTCAAATATGCTGAAAGGCAAGAAGCTGGAGACAGTAGTTGACTTGGTCCAATACATTACAAGTACATTCCTCCCTATCAGTGGTAGTATCTACAGGAGGCACTGCCTCAAGGAAGGCAACAGCTGTCATCAAAGACTCCCACTATCTGGGCCTTGATGTTCTCTTGCAGCTGCCATTGGGCTGGAGATAGAGAAGACTGAAGCCTCACACCATCAAGTTCAAGAACAGTTACCTGCCTTCAGCCATTCAGTTCTTGAACCAAATGGAACATTCCTAATCATCACAGTTTAGTAACACCATGACCATTTTGATCACTGTGCACTAAATTGATCTTTGATGTTTTGTTCTATTTTGTAAAAATTGTGTTTATGTTTTCTTGTAAGTGCTGCTTATGAGATACTGTGTAGATGCGATGCTGCTGGAAATAAGACTTTCATTGTGCCTGTGCATACATATACTTGTGCATGTGACAATAAACTTGACTCTTCTACTCCTAATCCACTGCATAAAACACCTCTTTCTGTTAATTATTGATAAACTAGCAGCTTTGGGCTGCATTTGAATCACATCCACACATTTGCACCACATTATAAGGCTTCTAGTTCTACAAGATGAAATGCTTGTACTGAGGAGTACATGTTAAGACCTCCAGAAGCAATCAAATAAGTCAAGTCTACAAGAAGCAAAGTACGGAACAAGATTTCTGTGGCAGGAGTTAGGGGAGTGGTTCGTGGTGGGAGGAAACTTCAGGTGAATATTTAAATGAATATTTAGATGAATATGACTTTGATAAAGGTTTGAAACCAGCACCAGAGAACAACCCGTTGGGTGAGGGAAGTAGCTATTGGACATAAAGCATAAGTCCAAGAGAATCTGCAGATGCTGGAAATCCAGAGCAGCACACACACCCACACATGCACAGAAGATGCTGAAGGTATTCAGCAGATCAGGCAGTGTCTATGGAAATGAGTAAACAATCAACATTTCGGGCTGAGTCCCTTCATCAGGACTGGAAAGGAAGGGGGCGATGCCAGACTAGAAGGTGGGGGGGAGGGAGGGGAAGGAGGATGTGCTAGAAGGCTTTAGGTGAAGTCGGGTGGGGAAGGAGGATGAAGTAAGAAGCTAGAAGGTGATAGGTGGAAAAGGTATAGGGATAGAGAGGAAGGAATCTGATAGGAGAGGAGAGTGGGCCATTGGAGAAAGGGAAGGGGGGAGATGATAGGCAGGTGAGGAAAAGTGAGGAACGGAAGAAGAGGGAAGGGTGAGGGGGTAAAATTGCCAGAAGCTGGAGAAATAAATGTTCATGCTCTGAGGTTGGAGGCTACCTAGATTGAATATGAGGTGTTGCTGTTCCATGTCTGAGAGTGACCTCATCAAGGAGGAGAGGAGGCCGTGGGCTGACAGATAAAGCAGCAAGTTCATGGTCAAAGCTACATATATGGCTTTGGTTCAGATTGCTTGTTCTCTGGCACACATGCACTGGAGATTACGCCCATCCAATAGGAAAATCCGGTTGCTTGTCCTGCCTCCTTCCATATCCTTGGCTCCTCCTCTGCTGTCTCAATGAGTTCAGAAGCCATCTCGAGTTTTATCACTATGATCAGCTTTCAAAAGATAGGGCTGGTAAGTCAGCTGAGTCGAGTTCAAATCTTCATCAGCAATTACTAATTACTTGCCACACAAGTGGCAATCCAGTGAACTGCTCTGTAAGAACACCATTAAATACCGTGCTAAATAGTTCCCCATGTGCGAGGGGTGAAATTGTACTGGAGTAAAATTGACAATCTCTCTCTTCAATAATCATTTAAAAAATTGTACTACCTGAGACTGTAGACATGCCTGCACACGTGATACCCACTTAATGTTAAGGAAGTTTATGCACACTCTTCTGAAAGCGATCAAATTTAAATTCCTGTACGTGGTCCTGGCTCCCAGAATCGCAATCAGAATCATTATCATATTTATCATCGCTGATGTTTATTGTGTCTTTACACTGTATTACTGCTGCTGCAAAACAACTAATTTCAAGAGTCAGTGATAGAATGAGAAGTGTTGTTCGGTGGACGCAGGACAGTGCAATGGCATAGAAATCTATAAATTAAGTAAGTAAATAAATAGTCCAGAAAAGAACTAGTGAGGTAGAGCTCTTGGGTTCACGGAACATTCATAAGTTTGAAGACAAGAGGAAGAAGTTGTTCCTAAATTGTTGAGTGTGGGTCCTTAGGCCTCTGTACCTTCTCCCTGATGGTAATAATGGGAAGGGGAAGTGCCCCTTGTGGTGAGAGGCCTTAATTATGGATGGCTCCTTCTTGAGGCACCACCCTTTGAAGATATCCTCAAAGGTGCTGAGCATTGTGCCCGTGATGGAGCCGGTTGAGTCTACCACCCTTTACAGCCTCTTGCAATCCTGTGCTCCAGACTGTTATACAACCAGTTGGAATACTCTCCACTGTAATCTATAGAAATACAGATATATTAAATCTGCTCAAACCCCGAATGAAGGAGAGTCCCTGGCATGCCTTCTTCATGATCGCAACAATGTGCTGGGGCCAATCTAAATCCTGTGAGATGTTGACAGCAAGGAACTTGAAGCTGGTCACCTTTTCTGCTACTGGCTCCCCAATGAGGACTGGTGTGTGTTCTGACTTCCCTTTCGTTAAGTCCACAGACATTACCTTGGTATTGCTGATGTTGATTGAGACATTGTTGTTCTGATACCAACTCAACCAGTCAACTTATAATGCTCCTGTAAGCCTCCTCCTCACCATCTGAGATTCTACCAATAACTGCAGTGTCATTAGCAAAGTTATAGATAAAGCTTGAGCTGTACTTAGCCACACAGTCATGAGTGTAGAGAGAGTAGAGTAGCGGGCTAAGCACGCATTGTTCAGATGCTCCTGTGTTGATCATCAATGAGAAGATGTTATTACCTATCCACATTGATAGCGGTCTCCCAATGAGGATGTTGAAGATACATTTGTAGAGGGAGGTACAGAGGTCCAGGTTTTCAATCTTTATTATTAATATTGCTTATTAATATTAGTTATTGGTTATTAATATTAATAGCAACCCAGCAAGTTAATTTCAATGATTTCTGTTTGCTGGCAGGTACCTTCTGGCAGAACGTGTAATACTTTAATGAATAACATTTTAGAATAATTTCAAATAATTACAAGTATTCTAGTTAAAGTACAATGATAAAATCCTATAAAGAACTATAGTAGACTGCTGTAATTTAAAGGCTTACAGTGCCACCTACTGACTCTTCTTGCTCAACTGAAGATATCTTGCTTGCTCTCCAGTTCTCGGGATTCTCACATCATAATGATACCCTCAGACCACACCACAGCTGGGCAGGACCTCAAGGAAAGCAGATGGTTTGTGAGGTAGATTCAAAGGTTCAAAGGTCCAATTTAATGTCAGTGGAATGTATACAATATATATCCTGAAATGCTTTTTCTTCGCAAACATCCACGAAAACAGAGGAGTGCCCCAAAGAATGAAGGACAGTTAAACGTAAGAAACCCAAAGTCCCCCCCCAGCTCCCCTCCGTCGCGCGAGTAAGCGGCAGCAAGCAATGATCCCCCTCCCCCACTAGCAAAAAAAGCATCAGTACCCACCACTGAGCACTCAAGCATGAGCAGTAGTGTGTTCCTTCTGCCATCTACACTGGGCTTCTGTTTGCTCCCAAGAAATGGACTTGAGATTCTCATTGCTATCCGGAGCAACAATGATTTTGTTCTCCTTTACACTTGTGTACGGGAAATGACATTAAACAGTCTTGAAACTGGATGACCCTTCTCAATTCAGAGTAGTAATGAGCCAGAGGTTGCCATCATGGATGGAAATGTCGTACTTCTTCGAGGCTTTGAAAACAGACTTGAAACTTTTCCACAGAAAACCTGGAAATTTCTTGGAACAATAGAGATTGGGACAGTCTGGTGTCAGTATTGTAGCTCATCCATCAGAGCAGACTATGTGTGATTGGTGCCTGTGAGATGGGTTGATGTTGCTTCACTTACTCTGCCAGTGGCTTTGTAGGGTTTTAGACTGTGTTAGCTGTCTCCTCAGATGCCTGCTGTAGGTAGTCCATGTCTTTGAAACGCATAAGAGGACAGGGAAGATATCTGCCGCCTAGTAGACCAAGTTGGGTCTGAGGCATTAATCTGGCACTCGTCACCAGACACCAAAGGCTACATTGGTGCACTGATGAAGACAGCACATTTAACTTTCAATGTCTACTTTCACTGTGAGGTGGCACTTGAAGATAGTTATGGATCTTTATTGTTAGCCAGTGTTGTGCATTGGTGGCAATTTGGTTGAGGACTGTTATGTTGTTGATGTTAAATGAATCAGTCAGTAATGAAACATTGCCTCTGTTTTGCTCTGTTCAGCTGCTGTTTTTGACCTATTGATCATTTCCAGAACCTGCAGTTTTTTGTTCCATGCTTGCAACTTGGAGCTGATCCTCTGAATGTGCACTTAGCGCCACCTAGGAATGAATTCTTGCATCACAGTCTGGATATTTAATTAAAGAAGATGTAAAAACATGTTTAATAAATGAATAATATGGTTTATTAGATATGCCAAGTGTACCACAACTATAAATTACAGACTATGTTAGCTTCAGATAATCTTGCGAGATGATTTACACACATCTACAAAAGGCTTTGGGCTGCCTCTGATCTACTGTGTAACCCCTTCATTTCTGTAGCCGGGTTCTGAGTTTCTGGTGAACGATGACCCCCTTAGGTATTGACAATGGGGACTCATTGTAACTGATGGTTAATCTCTCTCTCTGAAGATGACCACAGCCTGGCACTTTTGTGACGTGAATGTTACTTGGCATTCCTCATTTCTGGAGAAATTTTCTTTCGTCCTGTAGCTGGAATGATATGTGGTCCTGTATTGTTGCCGCATCCAGTGCTTTTAGTCATCTCTTGATGCCTCAATGGAGTGAATCAAAGTGGTTGAAGAATGGCTTGTGTGATGGCGGGATCTTAGGAGGAAGCTGAGATGGATCTCACTGAATGTGGCTCTAATTTTCCTCCCTGTGGCTACTTCATTAATAATATTAATAAGTTGATAGATTCAATCCAATCTGCTAGTGAGATCAGCTAGTTCTCCATTATTATGGATTGGCAAAAGCATACCCACAGCCTCCGTCAGCACAGGTGCACCACGACACTGTGTGCTTAGCCCCTGCTCTACTCACTTTACACCTTTGACTGTGATGCTAAGCACAACTCCAGTGCCACATTCATCTTTGCTGATGACATCACTGCCATTGGCTGAATCAAAGGTGGTGGTGAATCTGCATATCGGAAGGAGGTTGAAAATCTGGCCGAGTGGTGCCACAGCAGCTTCTCACTCAATGTCAGTAAGCCCAATGAGATGATTATTGACTTCAGGAGGAGGAAACTGGGGTCCCTGAGGCAGTTCTCATCAGGGAATCAGGGGCGTAGGGGGTTAGCAAATTTAAATTCCTCGGTGTTATCGTTTTAGAGGATCTGTTCTGGGACCTGTACAGAAGAGCGTTACAAAAAAAGCACAGCAGCACCTCTACTTAGATTATGAGGACACGCAGTCCTCTTTTATTGTCATTTAGTAATGCATGCATTAAGAAATGATACAATATTCCTCCGGTGTGATATCACAAAACACAGGACAGACCAAGACTGAAGAACTGACAAAACCACATAATTATAACATATAGTTACAACAGTGCAACAATACCATAACTTGATGAAGAACAGTCCATGGCACAGTAAAAGAGTTCAAAGTTTCTCAAAAGTCCCACATCTCATGCAGACGGGAGAAGGAAGAAAACCCTTCCAGCCATGCCCGACCACAGTCCGACTCTGAGTCGTCCGAAAACTTCGAGCCTCCGATCAGCCCTCCGACACTGAGTGCCAAGCACCATCTCTATCCGAACGATTCGACCTCAGTCTCAGTCGCCAGCAGCAGGCAAAGCCGGGGATTTTGAGGCCTTCCCTCCGGAAGATTCTCGATCGCCCAGTAACAACAGCAGCGAACCGGCGTTTCAGAAATTTCTCCAGATGTTCCTCTGTGCTTTCACGTCTGTCTCCATCGAATCAGAATTGTCCACGGCCCCTATTTAACGGATACGATATCATTTTCACTGGAGAGCTGCGCACGCGTGGCGCACTGCTATCTTCTCCTCCTTAAAAGATTACAAAGATTCAGCACAACTTCTAAAACTTTGACAATCTTGTATAGATGTATGGTGGACATTATAGTAACTGGTTGTACTATGGCCTGGAATGGATACACCAATGCCCTTGAATGGAAATTCCCACAAAAAGCAGCGGATACAGCCCAGTCCATCACAGATAAAGCCCTCCCACCATTGTGCACATGTATATGGAGTACTGTTGCAGGAAAGTAGTACCCATTATCAAAGACCCCCACCATCTGGACCATGCTCTCTTCTTACTGCTGCCATCATGAAGAAGGTACAAGAGCCTCCAGACCCACGCCACCAGGTTCAGGAACTGTTAGTGCCCCCCAGCCATCAGGGTCTTGAACCTGAGAGGATAACTTCACTCAATTTCTCTTGCCCTGTCACTTAACTGTTCTCACTTTTAGGGCATATTCCGGAGATACAATACAGCAAACATTAATTCCAACAGCAACCTGTAAATTTCAGTCTTTATTTGAGATACCCACAAGCTGATAGCTTTGGAGTCACTCAAGAGAGAGGCTCTCTGATCCAACATCACAGCACATTTTTATATGCTAAAGAACAAAGACAACAGGACAATGTCTATAGTTACAATACCATCATAATGATTCTTTTGAGTTACGTGAGTAATGCCCTGGATAAGATTTCCATTGTTATGCTGTGAGGTAGTTTTCTGTAAACAAAAGCATGCTAAAAATGTGCTTTGGTTTCGACTGAGATTAGGACCCATGTTGTCCAACTTTAGAATGTGTGTCAGCCAATCAGGATTGTGGGATGTGAGAGAAGGTTCGAGAGAGCTGTGGGGAAGAGTTTTCTGAAGGACAGTAGTCTAGTTTGGGGTCTTTTGGCGGGAGCTGTGGAGCAGGACACAAAGGAAGATGCCACAGAGTGCCATTGGAATGGGGAGTCTCCGTTGCAAGAATGGCCTTGTGCAGATGAAAGGCTCCAAGGAGGAAAGGCCAGTACTCCTGAGAGAGGGCCAGTTTGTTTGAAATAGTCTTCAAGGGGAGTTTGCAGTGTGGCAGGTGCTTTCACACAGACCATGAGTCCAGCATGTGAGTAAGAGATATACCCCAGGCTACTCCAGTTCTGTGCACATTGGACAGAATTAACTCTAATGGCCCCTTTAACTTTTCCTTTCTTTTTCTGTAACTGTCTGTTAAAGTTGACAATTTGGTAAATATACCTTCTGTATAATTTTATGCTGGTGTGCAATCTGTCATTTTTGGGCTACTGATAATTGTGTATGAGCAGTACTTACATAGCATTTGCTCAAACTGAGGTTTCTTTGAATGGAACATCACGAGGTTCCTGTTTGGTTGAACCCCAAATCATATCGACCCTAGATGTATATTGTTTATAAAAGAAGGTTTTCTCATCGCAGAGTCATGTGCTGTTAGCAGAGCAGGCTAATGAGCCAAGTCTGTATATGAATCCTGGTGAGAGGGTTACACATGCAATTTTTCAAATTTCTAGGTCTTCCTACCAACGCACCCAAAATGAGTGTTAATTTCTGTGGTGTCTGAATTGTATTCATGCAGTGGGGTGCTAATTGCATTCATGCATATGCAGACATATCAGTCAATTGTATGTTTCCTGGTCTGCAATTTACTTTAAAATGCAGCTTCAGGAAGACCATTGTTCTGAGCTGCATTTTAAATTCAATCTACAATCCATATTCAGATCTGAAGGCTGGTTGCTATTGAAATTAATATTTGCAATATTGCATCCTCAAAATATACCCTAAAAACCACAACCTATGTTATCACTTTCAAGGACTCATCATCTCATGTTCCTGACATGTATTGCTTATTTGTTTAGTTATTATTATTTTTTTCTCTTTTGTATTTGCACAGTTTTTTCATCTTTCCCACACTGCTTGTATGCCCAGTTAATGCAGTCTTTCATTAATTCTGTTATGGTTATTGGATTTATTGAGTATGCCCACAAGAAAATGAATCTCAGGATTGTATTTGGTGACATATATGTACATACTTTGATAATAAATTTACTTTGAACTTTGAACTATTTTATTTTGCCTTTCAAGCATGTAGTTGTGTGTTGAGACTTCACTTGGCTAGTACCCTAGCAATTTTAAGGAATGGTTCGTGCTGCCACCAGCATTCTCTCCTATATTCCTGATTGAATTATGGTTTATCTCCTACCTTGATAGCAACGTGACCTTAATGCTGGTGGTGGTGTACTTTTCTGCTGTAGTTGATGGTCCACATGTTTGAGGAATACCCAGCTTTGAACTGCCGGACTTGTTCTGATCGTATCTCATTTAGTACCATTACAGATCCATTGACGATGGTGGTCTCTTCTACCTGTGCTATGTTGGACGAATGTAGCATAGTGAGGACTAGATCAGGTAAGTCTATCACTTTTATTCATTCACTCACCTCCTGCCATAGTGCCAGTCTGGCAGCTTTGCTCTGGCCTATATACTGTTGCTGTCTTCCATTATTTGGTTGAATTTTAAATATTCTCTAAAATAGCAATCATGGATGAACTGTAGTCATGGGCGTGCCAACAGTGGCCAAATGCTGACAAATGAATAAGTAAAAAAAACTGATAAACAATGATACAAATATTCTAACATTTAAGGTAGTACTAAATATAATATATTATAGAGAAATACTGTATCATTAACATGTAAAACCCAATCGGATCAAACAAAGAATATATTCAATATTTATCCCATTCATTAACACGCTGAAATTTTTTATTGGGTTTTGTGGAATTAATTCTGGATTCCACAAGGTCATTGTCTATTTCATTCCAAATGCAATTTTCCAATATTTGTAGTTTTGAAACTTTCTGACACTCCTCCAATAGACTCTCAAGTTTATAAAAACCAGACCAAATTATTACAGATTTAGGCAACACACATCAAAGTTGCTGGTGAACGCAGCAGGCCAGGCAGCATCTGTAAGAAGAGGTGCAGTCGACGTTTCAGGCCAAGACCCTTCATCAGGACTACACCAGCAACTTTGATGTGTGTTGCTTGAATTTCCAGCATCTGCAGAATTCCTGTTGTTTGTATTACAGATTTAGATAAGGTTGATGCAAGGATGGAGTAGGGTAGGGAATATTGAGAAACAGGAGTTAGAGTCTCAGAATAAAGTCAGGTTTCAGAAGGGGAAGTAATTCCTTCAGAAACAGGACAATATATCACCGGAATTTTCTAACCAAGCAAAGGCTGTGGAGGCATAATTGCTAAGCATATTCATAATGGCTGAGGTAATCTGATAAAGGTTTGTAAGATGATGAGATGCATAGACATAGACAGGCAATATTTTTTCCCAGGGATAAAATGGGTAATGTCAGTGGGCATGCGTTTAAGGTGGTGGTGGGGGGGTAATTTTAAAGGAGATGGGAGGGTTTTTTTACGGAGTGGTGGGTGCCTGGACTGCACTGCTTGGGGTGTTGGTAGAGGCAGATACATTAGAGACTTTTAAGGGACACTTAGAAAGGCACATGAATGTGAGGAAAGTAGAAGCATATCAAAGATCAAAATAAAATTATTATCAGAATACATCAGTGAGATCTTGGGGTCCATGTCCAAAGCTGCTGCACAAGTTGACAGTGTTGTTAAGAAGATGTATGGTGTGTTGGCCTTTGTCAATCATGGGACTGAGTTCAAGAGCCATGAGGTAATGTTACAGCTATATAAGACCTTAGTTAGACCCCACTTGGAGTCAGTTCTGGTATTCTGGTCACCTCACCACAGGAAAGATGTGGATACTACAGAGAGAGTGCAGAGGAGATTTACAAGGATATTCCCCGGATTGGAGAGTGTGCCTTATGAAAATAGATTGAGTGAACTTGGCCTTTTCTCCTTGGAGTGACAGAGGATGAGAGGTGATTTGATGGAAGTATATAAGATGATGAGAGGCATTGATTGTGTGGATAGCCAGAGGATTTTTTCCCAGGGATGAAGTGGCTAAGACGAGGAGGCATAGTTTTAAGGTGCTTGAAAGTAGGTACAAAAGGGATGTCAGAGATAGTTTTTTCACACAGAGAGTGCTGGGTGCGTGGAATGCACTGCCAGCGAAGGTGGTGGAGGCGGATACAATAGGATCTTTTAAGAGACTCTTAGATAGGTACATGGAGCTTAGAAAAATAAAGGGCTATGCGGTAGGGAAACTCTAGGCACTTTCTAGGTAGGTTACATGGTCAGCACAACATTGTAGGCTGAAAGGCCTGTAATGTGCAGTAGAATTCCAGGTTTCTATGTTTCTTTTAATCTATATACAATCCTGAGATTTGTTTTCTTGTGGACGTACTCAGTAAATCCTAGAAACTTACCCCAACAGGACGGCCAAACTGCCAATGTGCAAAGAACAACAAACTGAGCAAATACAAAAGAAAAAAAAAATAATAACAATAATAAATAAGCAATCATTATCATGGACATGAGATGAGGAGTCCTCAAAAGTGAGCCTATAGGTTGTGGGAACAGTTAAGTGATGGGGCAAATGAAGTTGAGCAAAGTTATTCACTATGGTTCAAAAGCCTGATGGTTGAGGGGTAATAACCTTTCCTAAAACTGGTGGTTGGGTCCTGAGTCTCCTATACCTCCTTCCCGATAGCAGCAGTGAGAAGAGAGCATGCCCTGGATGGTGGGGATATCTGATGGTGGATGCTGTTTTCCTGCAACTCTGCTCTGTGTAGATGTGCTCAATGATGGGGAGGGCTTTACCATAATGGACTGGGCAATATCCACTATTTTTTGTAGGATTTTCCATTCAAGGAAATACCAATTTCAAATGCATTGGCATTTCAATATCAGGCCACAACTAGTCAACGTAATCTACCAGACGTCTGTAGACATTTGTCAAAGTTTTAGATGACATGCCGAATCTTTGCAAAATTCACTTACCCTTTCCCTAAACTATGGACTCACTTTCAAGCACTCTTTGGCTGATGTTCTTGATATTTATTGTTTATTTATTAGTAGTACTTTTTATCTTTCTTTTTGTATTTGCACTGTCTGTTGTCTTTTGCATATTGGTTGTTTGTCCGTACCATTGGGTGCAGTTTTTAATTGATCCGATTGTGTTTCTTGTGTTTACTATGATTGCCCACAAGAAATAAATCTCAGGGTTGTAATTGGTGACAAATATATACTTTTATAATAAATCTATTTTGAATTTTGAACTTTGAACAAAATGCTGAAGGAACTCGTCAGGCAGCATCTATGGAGGAGAATAAATGTTGGACGATGAGTACTGATAAAAGGTCTCAGCCCAAAACATCAACTGTTTGTTCCACTCCATAGATGCTGCCTGGCCCGATGAATTCCTCCAGCATTTTGTGGTGCGTTACTCTCAATTTACAGCATCTGCAGAATCTCTTGAGTTTAAGTTTGAACATTAGCCATGATATTATTGAATGGTGGAGCAAACAGAAGGCACTAAATGACGTATTCCTGCTTTCCTTTCACGTAGTTTGGTCAGAGCTTGATTCCATGGCGTACTTGACTGAAGATATCCAAAAGCCTCAGGTGGCAGATTTTTTTAACCTCTTCAATGCTGGTCTTAAGCTCGTGCTCTGGGCTGTTGTGAATCCTGCTGCTAAGTTGTTTGATTATGGTGTCCTTGTCATTCATCCTGGCACAGATCACAAATGGGAAATGGAATCTTTTCTTATACAAAGCATTTAATTCACTAAACTGGGATCTCTGTTCTGCAGTGAGATTGACTAATCCAGCTTGAGTCTGCTCACCCTGGGATTCAGTTGAGAGTGTTCCTCTGAGCAGATCTCTACCAGCCAGGTCAGGATGGCATCGCAAGAGTCCCTCTTTCCCTATCAAACACAAATGGAAATGGTAGAAAGTTAAAAACCTGACACTTATTAAGATATTGTTTTCAAAATTTTATTCGATTCGCATTGAACTAGCGCACTGGAATGAACTTAACTCACGGGGCACTGAAACCAAAATAATTCCACAGCTGAAGTTTCTGATCTGTACCCAAACACAATGGACATTAATATACCATCTAAAGAAGGTATAGCTTTGTCCAGGCAGCCAAAAGAGCTGCGCATCTTTTGTTCACTGGAAATATCCCAGAAATTGAGATATTCTATGCATTAATCTCATCATTGATTTTTATGGATGCACCATAGAAAGTATCCCACTCAGATATATCACGGTTTGAGATGGGAGCTGCTCTGTGACCATGATCACCAGAAACAGCACTGACTTGCAGACACAGCTCAGAACGTCATGAAAACCAGATTCCCCTTCACGGACTGTCTACAATTCTCACTGCATTGATAAAGCAGCCAGCATAATTAAAGATCCCACTCACGCTAGACATTCTCTGTTCTCCCTTCTCCCACAGGGCTGAAGATACAAAAGTCTGAAAGCATGTACCACTAAGCTCGAGAGCAGATTCTGTCCCACTGAGGTCCCTATTGAATGATCCCCTATTATGATAAGATGGCCTCTTGACCTCGCAATCTACCTGGTCATGGACCTACACTTGATTGTCTCTCTACACTGCTCTTCCTCTGTAACTGTAACACTTTATTCTGCAGTCCATTACATTGCCTTGTACTACCTCAATGTACAGATGCGTCGCATTTTAGTGGAACGTGCTAAGTTTTCGAATACTGAAGTAAATCCTTTAACAGGATTTTAAACAGAAATGATCTACACGTGTGGGACTTCAACTCGTAGCTTCCATTCAGTGGTCTGACATCAGCAGTTCTCACTGTTCTCAAAGAAAGATCACACATGTTATGCAGATCTTCCATTGTGAACTTGAGAAATGCTGGGTCCAAACATGGTGGCAATACTTCCATTCTATTCAAAGTGAAAGATGCTGGAAATACTCAGCAGATCAGCTAGCAGCTATGAAGTCAATGATTTTTCGACAGAAATGACATCAGACTGAAACATCGATTCATTTTGTTTCTTCTCAGTGACACTTCTGCTTGTCCCCTTGTAAATCCAGTGACATTGTGAGGGGTGAGGTTGAGGGTGAATTGGGTGGAGAGGTGAGAATAAGGGTAGAGGTGGTCAGGGTGCTGGTAGGGAGGTGGGAGTGAGGGTGGTGAAGAGGTAAAGGATGACATGAGTATGGGTATAACATGCAAAACAAACCCCGATTACAAGACGGCCTGCTGCGTTCACCAGCAACTTTGATGTGGGTTGCTTGAATTTCCAGCATCTGCAGAATTCCTCTTGTTTACAAGATGCTGAGTGTCTTTGATGGCCAAGAAAGCCAGGCTCAGCAGCTCAGCCATTATTCAAGAAGGCAATTACATCAGAATTCAAAAATATTACAAAAAATTTATTTGTAAGGAATTCTCACAAATGCTTGAAAGTCAAATTGAAAGAGGCTGCAGAGGTTTATAGACCCAACCAGCCCCATCAGAGGCACAACCCTCCCACCACCAAGAACATCTTCAAAAGGCAGTGCCTCAAGAAGGTGGCACCCATCACTGAGGAAGAGCACCATCTTCTCATTACTACCACCAGGGAAGAGGTGCAGCCACCTGAAGGCACTCAACACTTTAAGAACAGCTTCTTGCCCTCTGCCATCAGATTTCTGGGCAGTCCATGAGCTTATAAACTCTTCCTTCCTATTACTCTAGTTCTCTCTTATTTATCTGTCTATCTATCTATCTATCCATCTATTTATTTACGAACTATTTATCCATCCATTTATTTATATATTTTTCATTTATTTGTATTTTCTATGTCTTGCACTGTGCAGCTGCCACAAATAACAAATTTCATAATATTTGTCGGTGATGATAAACCTGATCCGGATTCTGAAATTAAATAGACGTAAGCACTTCAACAAAATCACAAGTAATTGCAAGTAATGTTAGAAAATCTAACGTGGCCATTTCAGTGGAGGAGAATTCTCGGCACCAGATACAACAGGGTAAGTGGCTCTGCCGATGTGCTGACTAACTGTCAGAATTCCGTGTCATACCCAAAGTAGGCTCTCTGAATAACTGCTTGAAATTTGGCACTTTCGCTTGGTGTGCATGTGTGGAAACCTCAGGCTTGGTGGTACTTATTGGCTGAAATGTCAGCAGTTCTTTTGGAGCTGTTAGCAGTTTTCTGCAAAACTGAGGCAATGCGAATTATTGTCATGTAATAGGAACAGTGCTCCACCTGCTGGCCCATTACCATTTTATGGACAAGATTTCTCGAATTTATATTCACATGCTTAATGCAATCAGGAGAATATACGAGGGACGATTGATAAGTTTGTGGCCTAAGGTAGAAGGAGACGAGTTATTAACTTCAAAGTTTCTGCATAATCACTCAAAGAGTTGAACTGCATGTGTGTGTAACGAGAGCTGTGTAACTCATTTCCTTCTATGTTAGGCCATGAACTTATCAATTACACCCTGCTGTGGACCACTTCTGGAGGTCCAAGATGCTGACTTCTACAAAGAAGGGACCCGTATGCTCCACGACCGCTGGACTAAGTGTGTACATGTAGGAGGGGACTATGTTGAAAAACAAATGTGCTAGGTTTTCTAAAATTGACTCCTTCTACTTTAGGCCACAAACTTATCAATCACCCCTCGTATAACATATATTCATGGAATTAAATTAAAATACTGAATATATAATTCTTTATAATTATCATATTTGGTGACTGATTCCATCTATTGGATGAGATCAAAATGAAGCCTATGTTTCTGCACTGAAGTAACAGTTGAAACAAATGTTGAACCACTTCTTGTAGACAAGAATGTTTTCATGAGCAGAGTGTCAGAGACTTGAGTTGTTTCTGGTACACCTGCATGGTAAAGTATTTCAGTCAATAATTGTTTTGTGTTAATTCCACTGTTTATTTATCGCTGGGTGATGCTTGGATAGAAATTCTGTAGGTTAATAACATTCCGAGGCTGACCTCCTCAGCTGCTGACTAGGCCTCATATCATCCCAGGAATTGCTGCTTGTCTCTTCCTATGCAGCTCATGTCTCATTCATTCCCTCAGTCTTCTTCCCAACTCTGCTGACTTGGTGGTCCTGGTCTCTTGTACCTGGCTTCAACTTACTCTAGTTCAGCATTATCAGCATTTACTCCATAGTCTTGGGTTTTCTCTCAGGAAAGGTTCATCAGACTGCCTTCAACTGTCATCATGTGAAAACCACAACTGATATATTGTTAAACTTTTCAACCAAGTGTAACCTCCTCACCGGGCTGGTATGCAAACTTGGCTCTGCTAACAGCCACGGGACTCTGTGGTGAGCAGGCCACCTTTCATAAACAATATATGTCTAGGCAACACACACAAAATGCTGGAGGAACTCAGCAGGCCAGGCAGCATCCATAGAAGAAAGTACAATTGACATTTCGGGACAAAACTCTTCAGCAGGACCTTTTGTTGCTTGGATTTCCAGCCTCTGAAGATTTTCTCTTGTTTGTGATTTGAATATATGTCTAGGGTCAGTATGATTTGGGTTTCAATCAAACAAGAACATTGTGATGTTCCAATTAAGGAAACCTCAATTCGAGCAAAAGCTGTGTAAGTACTGCCTGTACAGGATTGTCAGTCAGCAAGAAATAACAGATTGAACACTGCATAAAATTATAAAGAAAGTGTATTTGCAAATTTTAGTTTTACTGATCAGTTAGTAGGAAAAGAAAAGAAAAAAATAAAAGGGCCTATTTAAACCAGTCCAAATGTGCACATAAAGTTGGAGCTCATCCTTGAAGCAGGACAGCAGGGCTCTTATCTCTAGCCAAAACCAAAACATTCTACCAGCAGGACACACAGCTTTTGCAGAAAACTGCTGAAATGAAATACCTACAGCATAACAGTATAAATCTTAACCAAGGCATTGCACAAGTATGAATATGGAAATAAAATAGATTATTTGTTCCAGCAGATGGAGCAAGTGATCATGATTCACATAAGGCTCCTTTTATCCTACTGTAATGAATATTGTCAAAATATCAGTCCACTCCCTTCTCCCTCCTGCAACAGTCTAACTTCTATTTGAATATGCTTGCCCCAATTATTTCCGGGCAGCAAGTTCTGCATTGTAGTATTAATACCAAAAATGCTGGAAATATTCAGCAGTCAGGCAGCATCTATGGAAAGAGGGACACAGTAAATGTTTCAAGCCAAAGATCCTTCACCAACATCGGTAAAGTGAGAAACAGGTTGGTTTTACGCTGCTTGAAGGTCAAGAAAGAGGTGGATGGGTTGAATGGAATATTGCTGATCAGGTGAGGCCAGATTTGTTCAGGTAATTCCAATATTTTATGGAGCCATCTCATTGGAGAGAGTGAAAATAAATTGAGAGACACGTTAAAGCTGTGTAATGAGATCAGCAACAGGAAACCAGAAGCAGAAGTTCAAGTTCAAGTTTAATTGTCATTCAATCATACATGAATACCCATGAATACAGCCAAACGAAACAGCTTTCCTCTGGGGCCAAGATGGCAAACATAGTAACAACAGTCATACACAGTATAGCACGTATAGTTAACAGTAAGGCACCTACAGCACATACAAGATAGCGAGTAAATATACAGTCACATAAAAAATATACTTGCTGGAAATTCCCGACAGATCAGACAGTGCCTGTGGAGAGATAAAGCCTGAGTTAATATTGTTTGCTCCCTCCGCAGATGGTAACAGATCTGCCGGGCATTTCCAACATTCTCCTTTTGGTTTCAGTTTCAGCAACGGCTGCAATTTGTCAGTTTTAATTTGTCTCTTTGTTTCAATCTCTCACTGAATCTGCCCTCATTAATCTATTAACCATTTTCCCTCTCAGCCCCAATCTTCTGCCTTCTCCCCATAACCCATCATGTCCTGACTAATCAAAAATCTCTCAGCCTCTGCCTTAAATATACCCAATGCCTTGGCCTCCACAACAGCTGCCAAAGGCAATTACTTCCACAGAACCACCACTCTCTGGTTAAAGAAATTCTTTTTCATCTTCTTTCTAAAAGGACTTTGCTCTATTCTGAGGCTGTGTCCTCTGGTCCTAGATTCTCCCACTATCACAAATATCCCCTCCACATCCAGTCTATTGAGGTCTTTAAACATTTGATAGGTTTCAATGAAGACACCCCTTATTCTTCTGAATTCCAGTGAGTACAGGCCCTGAGCCACCAAACACTCCTCATATGACAAGCCTTTCAATCTGGAATTATTTTTGTGAACCTCCTTTGAACCGTTTTCAACATCCTTTCTTAGATAATGTGCCCAGAACTGCTCACAATACTCCATGAGGCCTCACCAGTGCTTTATAAAGGCTTACCATTGCATCCTTGCTTTTATATTCTAGTCCTCATGAACTGAATGCTAATAGCACATTTGCCTTCCTCACACCAATTCACCCTGCAAATTAACTATCAGGGAAACCTGCACGAAGACTACCCAGTCCCTTTGCACGTCAGATTTTTGCATTTTCTCTCCACTTAGAGAGAAATGCTTTTATTTCTTCTACCAAAGTGCATGTCCATATACCTCTGGACACCCTATTCCATCTGCCATTTCTTTGCCCATTGTCTTAATCTGTCTAAGTCCTTCTGTAGCCTCTATACTTCATCAAATCTACCTGCCCTTCCACCTATCTTCGTATTGTCCGTGAACTTGTCCACAAAGCCATCAATTCCATCATCCAAATTAATCCAAAATACTGGCTTCTGGTATTATTCCTGACTATGGTTTTAGCTCATCTTTTAGTGCCTCCATCTTATTTCCATTATTGTAATCAGTGCTCCAGGAGTCTATGTGTTTGACATAATTCCTATATTTTTCAGTTTGTTCCCTTCTTCTAAAAATGAAGTGAATTGTTTTGCTTTCCTATATCTCAATAACCTAATTTGACACTTGTAAAAATCTGCATGTCTGGATTCTAAGATTACCAATTTGATACTTTTCTAGGAATCAATAAAGAATTCCAATGTTTGATGAAAATCAGCGATCTGATCAGAACTGTACAGTATGTGATGATGAAAATCTGATGGGTTAAGGCCATTATGTGAGATTATTAATCGAAGCAAATGGCAAAACCAGAAGCAGTGTTTGTTGATCAAATGGAAATAGAACTTCCTGGTTGTTAGTTGGGATACAGGGACACTGGCAGATGAGAATCTAGGGCATCCTGTGCTGCCAGATGAACCCATATTCCCTGAGTTCTAGACTTCGTCTTTAAAGGAAAAAAAAATTGAGAAGTGCTCCAAGGGAAGTCCTTTTGCTGTCTTTTTGGCTCAAAGGCACAACATGTGCATGAGCTGAAATCCTACAGCTACAAGATATGAATCAGAACTGAAAGAGATGAAGGAAAGAGGTAGCTGAGACTGCAAAATGCTGATACATTCACTCTGCATTTTGTAAAGGCATGATTAAGTAACTGGAGGTGATGCCTTGTAAGGGGCAGTTGACAGACACAAGCAAGACATATAATTATAGGTGTGAATGTACATCCTAGACACCAAGGCACTCAGCAGTCAATAACTAGATTATTACCATAAGAAAGCTTCTTGCTGTACAGTTTAGTAGGTGCTGAAGTGACAAATAATCCTATAAAAGTTGCTGGTGAATGCAGCAGGCCAGGCAGCATCTCTAGGAAGAGGTACAGTCAACATTTCAGCCCAAGACCCTTCGTCAGGACACATCGACTGTACCTCTTCCTAGAGATGCTGCCTGGCCTGTTGCATTCACCAGCAACTTTTATGAGTGTTGCTTGAAATTCCAGCATCTGCAGATTTCCTCGTATTGACAAATAATCCTGATGTGCAATCTGCAAGTTCTGCTGTAAATGAGGAAGGTGGATCTCATTAAGGCAGGAAGTGTGCTTTGTTTTCTTTTACTGTCTGTTAGTGCACAGCTCCCATCAAAGATACTCAAAGTTTTTGTTGCCTCCCCAGAAGTCCGTGAGGGTGTCACATTTTTTCCCCAGATTCTAAGAGTATCCTTGAAACACTTTCTCTGTTCTCCTGGAAATCCCTCACTGTGATGGAGCTTGGAATAGGTTTGCTCCATGGTTTTGATGTCAAAGATGTTTGCAGTAAAGTTGTTTGAATGTGATCAGATGTTGGCCGGAAGAGAGCACAAAGGTAGGTTTGCAGATCCTGCCAATGGAATTGAAGCATTTTATTTTGGCTGTAGCTTCCTCCATGTTGATGTGCTTATCACAGGCTGACAATGCCTTTGCTGTATACAGGAGGGGATACAGTCCGAAAACCATGGGCTTCATGCCGTGTGTGAGGTCTTGCCTTTGAAAATCCTGTTTGGTAGGTGGTGGTACTAGCACACTGGCAGTTGGATGGATTTCATCATTAATGTCTGCTTTGCTATGAATTGGTTCCTGAAGTATTTGTAATGATCCACTTAACCAGACTCTATGTTATGCTTATGGTACTGGGAAGCCAGGTGGCCATGAATAACACACAGGAACAACGGAGAGGTGAGACGGAGATATGTGCTGCTGTTTATTTTGCTTGTAAGACATCTACCAAGCATGCTCTTTCACATTACATTCAGAACATAATGCATAGGAAAACTTGACCGCAACTCGTAAGGATCAAAAGATACATGAATACATAACATGTACCTTCCCCTTTATTTTAAAGGTTTTACCCCTTCCCATATACAGACCAACTCCTGAACTATTTACATTAAATGGAGTAGGCATCAAATTCAACCAGCAACAAAAGATATTTTTTTTCCAAACTAGGCAGAGGGCAGACTGCCTCTATTCCCAGACATGACCTTGGGAATTATTCTGCCCCATGTACTGAGGTTTAGTCACTAAATGAGAGTTTCGATCGGTCTGGCAGATGCCTGTTCCTGTGAGGGTACTAAAAATCTGGGGATGGTGCCAAAGTCATTTTATCTCCTGATGATGTATGTATAGATCTTGGCTCGGATACTGCATTGGGCAGCACAGAAAGCACAGGTGCTGGAGAAGCCCTGGCTGTGTCAGTTGATCCTACTGGAGGATTTGCAGTTGTCTCAGAATCCTGTCCCATTTCCACAATGGGATCTGGTTTGGTCAGTTTGCGTTGGTTTTCAGTAGTTTCAGAAGTGGGCAACACCTGATCAACATGCCTTCCCCAGATGTTGTTACTAGTTTCCACTGTATTTGGCACAGGTAGTTTGTGCCACCACCATCGCAGGTATCCACTTTGTTTCAGGCAAGTTCTTTCTCTCCTGCCGGGAAACTTCTGTACTGCACTTTGGCATGTCTCTCTGCTTGGGTTTTCTGTTCATTTAGCACAATCCGCTTTGTGCTTGGGGGTTGAAGCAGGTCAAGCCAGGTGCAAAGCTGTGTTTTCATCAGTGCAGCGCTGGAGCCATTTTTGTGGTGGCATGAGGTCCGTTGTGATATGTCAGCAAGAAAGCGCTAAGGTTGAGGGGTCCACTCCCACTTGTAATATTGATGTGACTCGGACACCGCTGTAGATTGAACAACTGTGTTTATTCAACAGACTTCCATTTTTTACTTCTCTACGTCCTGACGTCATACGCACTCTGACGCTATGAATACTCACACAATACATTACATCCCCCTTCTCAAGATTTTTATTTCTTTTTACAACTCTGTGAATTACCAAAAGAATGCCTCTAGGTATGCCCTTCCTACAGTGCAACAACCATGACATAAACTAAAAAAATCTTAACTTCTTGTACTGTATTCTGCATTGTATCTTACAATACTAACAGCAGTGTATTTTCTTTTACTAACATAGACTAATAAACCTTTTATTTCACACCTTGGAACTTATAACATGTGTGACTTTGCCTCAAACTGTATGTCTGGTCTCTGTATCTAGCTGGAAGTTTGACTTGTCTCCCAGACTGTGTGCGATACAACTGTGACTGTGCTTGTCCTTCATCAGTGTCAGTCTCTGGAGTGACCTCTGTGTCTTTGTGGTCTGCATCACTCTTGGTGTCATTTGTTTCCATATCTGTATATGTGGACATGTCCTGTGCATCTGTACGTGGAAACTCACTCTCGCCTGTCTTCAGCAGATGCTTCCTGTTCCTCCTGTAGACTCTTCCATCCGGCGTGCGAACTGTGAAGGATCTTGGTTGCTGATGTCTGTTCACAACCACAGCTGGTTGCCAAGTGTCTCCTCTCCGTATTCTGACATTTTCACCTGTATGCAGATCTGGCAACTGTCTTGTATGTCTGTCATAGTAGCTCTTTTGCTGTTTTGCATAGACCTCACCAGTTCCCCACCACCACTACCCTCCTCTGGTTGGCGGAACTGGTTCTCACACTCAATAACTTCTCTTTTGGCTCTTCCCACTTTCTTCAGACCAAGGGTGTAGCTATGGGAACTCGCATGTGCCCTAGCTATGCCTGCTTCTTCGTTGGTTATGTGGAACAGTCTGTGCTCCAAACCTATTCTGGTACTGCTCCCCAACTTTTCCTTCGGTACATTGATGACTACATTGGTGCTGCTTCCTGCACCCATGCTGAGCTCGTCAATTTCATCAACTTTACTTCTAACTTCCACCCAGCACTCAAGTTCACTTGATCTATCTCGGACACTTCTCTCCCCTTTCTCGATCTCTCGGTCTCCATCTCTGGAGACAGACTGTCCACTGACATCTTCTATAAGCCCACTGGCTCTCATATCTACCTCAACTATACCTCTTCCTACCCTGCCACATGCAAAAATGCCATTCCCTATTCCCAGTTCCTCCGTCTCCACTGCATCTGCTCTGAGGATGAGGTTTACCATTCCAGGACATCTCAAATGTCCTCTTTCTTTAAGGATCGTGGTTTCCCTTCTGTCGTCATCAATGATGCCCTCACCCGCATCTCCTCCATTTCCCGCACTTTGGCCCTCACCACATCCTCCCACAACCACAACAGGGACAGAGTTCCCCTTGTCCTTACCTACCAACCCACTAGCCTCCAGATCCAACACATTATCCTCCGCAACTTCCGCCACCTTCAACAGGACCCCACCACTAAGCACATCTTTCCCTCTCCACCTCTCTCTGCCTTCTGCAGGGATCAGTCCCTCTGCGACTCCCTGGTCCACATGTCCCTCCCCACGGATCTCCCACCTGGCACTTATCCCTGTAAGTGCAAGTGTTACACCTGTCCCTACACCTCCTCTCTTGCCATCATTCAAGGCCCCAAATAGTACTTCCAAGTGAGGCAACACTTCACTTTTGAGTCTGTTGGGGTCACCTATTGCATCCGGTGCTCCCAGTGCGGCCTCCTCTACATCGGTGAAACCCGACTCAGATTGGGGGACCGCTTTGTCGAGCACCTCCGCTCCGTCCGCCAAAACAGACAGGATCTCCCAGTAGCTACCCACTTCAACTCTGCTTCCCACTCCCATTCAGATATGTCCATACATGGCCTCCTCCACTGCCATGATGAGGCTAAACTCAGGTTGGAGGAGCAACACCTCATATACCGTCTAGATAGTCTCCAGCCCCTTGGTATGAACATAGAATTCTCCAACTTCCGATAGTTCCTCCCCACCTTCCCCTATCCCTATGTCACTCTGCCCCCTTCCCCAGCTGCCTACCACCTCCCTCATGGTCCCACCTGCTTCTACTACCCATTGTGTTTTCCCCTATTCTTTCTTCACCTTTCCTGCCTATCATCTCCCTTCCTCCCTTCCCCCACCCCTTTATCTTTCCCCTTACTGGCTTTTCACCTGGAACCTACCAGCCTTCTCCTTCCCACCCTCCCCCTACCTTCTTTATAGGGCCTCTGCCCCTTCCCCCTACAGTCCTGACGAAGGGTTCCGGCCCGAAACGTCGACTCATCGTTTCCACAGATGCTGCCCGACCTGCTGAGTTCCTCCAGCGTGTTGTGAGTGGAGCTCTTTTGCTTTATTTGCTTGTACTTTTGCTTGTCATGTACTCGAACATTACCTTCAGGAATCAGTAGAGTTGTGGATGTTGGCAGTTTGGACCTCAGAGGACGTCCCATCAACAGCTGCGCAGGAGAGAACCCCACACCCTCAATCGGTGTGTTGTGGCATTCAAGCAGAGCAATGTAAGGGTCACCGCTGCTGCTTTGTGCCTTCTTGAGCATGTTCTTGACAGTTTGTACAGTTCTCTCTGCTTGTCCATTAGACTGAGCGTGCCCTAGACTGGAAGTAACATGTTGAAATTCCCAGCTCTCTGAGAATCCTCTGAACTCACCACTGGCATATTGTGGACCATTGTCACTAACGACAATATCTGGAATACCATGTCTTGCAAATGTTGACTTCATTGCGGTAATGACCCCTCGACTGGACATGTCACTTAACTTGGTGATCTCCGGATATTTTGAATAGTAGCCCACACAAAACAGATATTCTGCACCATTGTGGTGAAAGAGATCTGTGCCAATCTTCTCCCATGGTCTTCCTGGTAGTGGGTAGGGGAAGCAGAGGCTCTCTTTGATTGCTGTTTTTGTTTTCATTACAGACAGCACACTGAGACACAATCTCCTCTATCTGAGTTGACATACCTGGCCAATAGAGAATGTCCCTTGCTCTTTCTTGACATTTCACTATCCCCAGGTGTGACTCATGAATTCTGTTGAGCATTTCCTGTCTCATTTGGTTTGGTACCAAGAGCTTTGCTGTTTTGAACATTAGTCCTGATGCATAGCTGATTTCCTCTTTAAATGTCCAGTATTTCTGCATTTCCTTTGGAACATCCTTTCTCTCTGTTGGCCATCCATTCATTGTAATGTCTCTTAGCGTTTGTCTCGTAGGATCATCTGCAGCCGCTTTCCTGAACATGTTCGATTTCTCCTCAGAGGTGGGTAGCTGAGGTGTAACCCAGTTGACCTCCAGCTCTCTTCCCAGCAACTCTTCCTTTTGCTCTTTGAGGTAAGCACGGCTCAAAGCATCAGCGACGTACAGTTCTTTTCCTGGCTTATGGGTGACTGTGAGAGTGTACCTCTGTAGCCTGAGAAGCATCCTTTGCAGCCTCATAGGAGCTTGGTGGAGTGGCTTTTTGAAGATGCTCTCAAGTGGTTTGTGATCACTCTCAACCTGGATTTCTTTGCCATATACATATTGGTAGAACTTCTCACACCCATAAACTATGGCGAGTAATTCCTTCTTGATTTGAGCATATCGGCATTGACAGTCCGTAAGTGCTCGTGATCCATACGCCACAGGCCTCCCATCTTGCAGAATAACAGCTCCTATTCCCTCCGAACTGGCATCCACAGATATCGTCACTGGTTTATTGACAACATAGAACTTGAGTACTGGTGCATTGGTAACCAACTGCTTCAATGTGTCAAAACTTTTCTTTTGTTCGTCTTCCCAATGCCATTCAGCGTTGCTCTCTAGTAGCTTTCGAAGTGGAGCGCTGACCTCTGATAAGTTGGGAACGAATTTGGCAAGATACTGTATCATGCCCATGAACCTCAATAGTTCTTGCTTGTCTTCGGGTGGTGGTAGCTGTACCACAGCTCTGACCTTTTCATCATCTGGTTTTAGCTCATCAGCGCTGAGTACATGACCTATGTATTTGATCTCTGTAGTTCTGATCTTACATTTACTTTTGTTCAGTTTTAGGTTGTACTCGCGTGCTCTCTCCAGGAGCTTCCTCAGTCTCTGATCATGTTCCTCAATTGTGTCATCCCATATCAGCAAATCATCAGTGATGTTGGCCACCCCGTCCAGGTCTTCAATCATTTGTGCCACGGATCTCTGGAATACCTCTGATGCAGAAGAAATCTCAAAGGGTAGACACAGGAAACGATATCTCCCTATGGGTGTGTTGAAAGTGCATAATTTGGAACTTCCTTCATCCAGCTTGATCTGCCAGAAACTTTGATCTGCATCTATACTGAAAAGTATTTTGCATTAGACATGCGGGAGACAACCTCTTCAACCGTGAGCAGCGGATAGTGCTCTCTTTTGATGGCTTGGTTGAGATCTTGTGGATCCATGCAAATCCTCTTCTTTTTTTCTGTGACCACTGTCACCATACTATTCACCCAGTCGGTCTGTTCTATTTGTCTTGTTATGACTCCCATCTGTTCCATTCGGTGTAGCTCCTCCACTACTTGATCCCTGAGAGCTACTGGAATCTTTCTCGGGGCATGCACCACTGGTGCAATAGTTGGATCAATCTGGATATGGTGTTTCCTTGGTGAACATCCTAATCCAGAAAACAAGTCTTTGAGAATGTCATTTTCTTTTTCAACACCATAGATTCGCTTCACCAGGCCTAGCTTTGTGCATGTTGCTTTTCCCAGTATTGCTAGAACATGTTGCTGTACTATTTCAAACTCTATCTTGTGTTTTTGTCCTTTGTACACACAGGTGAGTGCTTTTTTGCCCAATGGTGCTGTCTTGTGGCTGAAATATGCAACAAGCTTGCAGGTGGATTTTCTCAGTCTTCCTTTGATGTCCGGTGAGTTGAATGTTTCTGCTGACATTACATTGCACTTTGCCCAGTGTCAAGCTTAAATGTCGCATTTCTCCTGTTTATTATCAGATCTTGAGTCCAATCATCTTCATCCTCCATCTCTGCATTGTCAATATTTTTGATGCATACCTTCTGTTCCACTTCAACTGTGCCAATGAACATGTCACTGTTGCCCTCACTCTGTTCCACAGCATGCATTTTCCTTGCATGCTCCTTCAATCTGCACATCTTTGCAAAGTGATTTCTTTTCTGGCATAACTTGCATGTCTGACCAAAGGCTGGACATTTCCTGTATCCATGTTTATAACCACATCTGTTGCAGTTAACTTCCTTTTGATCATCCTGTGGAACTGGCTTTGTCCTACTCTTGTCAGTTTTCACAGTTTTTATTTTGTGCACTTCGATCTCTTCATTGAGCACTTTAACCTGACTTGACGTGATCTCGCTGGCACGGCAAACATCAATCGCCTTTTCTAATGTAAGATCCGCTTCTCTCAATAGCCTGCCTCTCACTTGATCATCTCGTATGCCACATACAATCCTGTCATGTATTAAAGAATCATGCAGTTGTCCGAACCCACAGACTTTTGCCTTGTTCTTCAAATCTGTTACATAGGCGTCTATGGTCTCTATTGGTCTTTGTGCCCTCATGTGTCAGATGTACGGTAGGTTTTTTCTCATTTCGCAGTGATCTTGAAACTTTTTCTTCAATACTTCAATTTTGTCTTGCTCATCACCTTGGAAGACAAACATGTTGCAAGCCTTTATTGCCTCTTCCCCCGCCACATGCAGAAATGCAGCACATTGCACTTTCTCCGACTTTTCAGCTACGTCGCTAGCGGTGCAAAACAGCTCAAACTTCTGGATCCATATTTTCCAGTTCTCAGCAAGATTACCTTGTAGGCTTAAACTTGACAGTGGCTGTAACTGTGACTTCTTTTACATGTCTTCTCTTCCTTTTTTTTCCTCGCGATTTCTTCTGACACCATGTAATATTGATGTGACTTGGACACCGCCGTAGATTGAACAACCACATTTATTCACCAGACTTCCATTTTTTACTTCTCTACATCCTGATGTCATACGCATTCTGAAGCTACGAATACTCACACAATACATTACACCACTGAAGACTTGAGGGCTTGTTTCGTTGTTTGTACAACTTGTTCAGCAAGGCCATTAGTGGCTGGGTGATATGGTGCTGACTTGATGTGTTGAATAAGGTCACTTCAATAAATGCCTTGAACTCTTCAGACACGAGTTGTGCACCATTGCCATTTACAAGCAGGTGAGGAAGTCCAAATTGATTAAAGATGGAATGTAGCTCCTCAATGCATTTTTCAGATGCAGTGCTCTTCACGATGGCAGCCTCAGGCCATTTGCTGTGTGCATCCACTGTGACTAAGAACATCTGGCCTTCTACTGGTCCTGCAGAATCTATGTGATTCCTCTGCCATGGATTTCTGGCTATTCCTATGGTGAAAAGGAGCAAATTGAAGAACTTTTCTCACATGCTGACAATGTGGGCTTGCTTTGACCTTCTCTTCAATGGTTACATCCATCCTGGCCACCAAAAGTAGCTACGCGCAGTTTCTTTCATGCGCACTATGCCACAGTGTCCTGCATATAGCTCGGCAAGCACTTGCTTTCTGAATGGTGGAGGAATGACAACATGGTAGCCCCATAGTAAACATCCTGCTTGGACTGGGAGCTCATCCATTGAGCAAGGTTTCAGTTCTGTGCTTGGCCTTGCATTCCATTCATGAGTTACCATGTCCACCACTTTAGATAGAAAAAGGTCAGTACATGTGTGTGCTTCCAGACGTGCTGCAGTTATCGGAGCTGCAGGTACTTCCTTGAAGTAAAAGATCCCCTTTGGGGGATGGCTCTAGAGCTGTAACAGTTAAGGGAAGTCTGGATAGTCCACCAGCATTTGAATGGCGCTCTGACCTCCAGTACTTTATATCGTCCTGATGTGCAGGTGGTAACAGAGCCCAACATTGCATTCGACTGGTAGCCAAGGAAGGAAGTTTCACATTTGAGGGGCAATGATCTGTCCGTAATCTGTAGACCAAAGAGAATTTGATGGAGTTTCTGAATTCCAGAGACAACTGTGAGTGTGTCCCACTCATAGAGGTTTTCTGTTCTGCTTAATGTCCTTGATGTGAAAGCGATTGGACGCTTCTCACCCGACAGCATGATGTGTGAGATAACTGGCCCCACCCCACAGAGTGATGAGTGGCAGGCCAACCGTATGGGCAATGACAGGTTGAAGTGACTGCTTCAGATTGTGACTAAGCTGTTTTGGCCTTTTTAAAAGCCTCTTCACAGTGATCTGTCCACTGCCATTGTGTTGATTTATTGAAAAGCTTATGAAGTGGTTTCAGTATGCTAGCTAGGTTAGGATCAAACTTTGCATAGTCTGTTAGTAGTCCTAAGAAAGATCTTGACTGACTTACATTCTGTGGTGGTGGAACCTCCAAGACTGCCTTCACCTTTGATGATGCCTTGTGAAGGAATCCCTGAATTGTCAATCACATGGCCCAAATTTTCAATCAACGGTCGAAAGAACTCTGGACCCTTAGCCCATATTCCTTGAGTGTTTGTAGTTTTGAAGGTGCTCACACTCATTTTTCACAGTGATAGGTAAGTCATCCAGATAGTATTTCACCCCTGTCAACCTGCTCAGGATCTGGTCCATTGCGCACTGAAAAAGTACAGGAGCTGAAGCGATGACAAACAGTAGCCTTCGATACCTGAACATTCCTTTGTGAGAAACTTTAGTCAACAAGTCCTGTGACTCTGGCTCCACATGCATCTACGAGTATGCTTGACACAAGTTAATCTTGCTAAATGTCTGTCCTCTGGCCGATCCTGTAAAAAGATCATCAGTGAGGGGGAGAGGGTATTGCTCAGCCATAAGAAGCAGGTTAATGGTTACCTTGAGATCTCCAAAAAGCCTTAAAGACCCATCCCTTTTTTAGGACAGGAACCACTGGAGTCACCCATTTACTTACACACACTGGTTCCAATACCTTACCCTGGACCAGACTTTCCAATTTGTCCTTTATCTTTGGTTTGTGGGTATATGAAAAACATCTTGCCTTCAGGCATTTGGGTGTTGTGTCAAACTTAAAAGCCAGCTTAACAGTGATCCCTTTCATACTGTCCAATTCTTCTTCAATACCTCTTGTAGTCTTGTGTCTTCCACCAATCAGGCACACTTTGTGCCAGTTGAGTTTGAGCTGCTCCAACCACAAATGGCCCAGAAGTGCTGGAATGGAATGGACCTTTAACAATGGAATGCAAGTTTCTTTCTCTGTTCGTTAATCTCCACTGTAACATGTCCTACTCCTCTCACTGGAACAATCTCACCAGTGTAAGTCTTTCAGGTCAACCTTGCGTTTTCTGGGGTAAGAGGCTGCAATTTCTCCTTGTAAGTTGTCTCTGGCACTAGCGATACTGCAGCACCTATGTCCACCTGCATCCTCTCTGTGGCCCCATCCAACTGCAGGGTCATCCAATAGCTATCTTTGTGTCATGAAACAGATAAAACATGCAACGTTTCTTCCACCACAGAGTGAGAGTCACTCAGTTCATCCTCAGTATGCTGCATCTCATTCACATTTATCTTTTTGTTTTTCCAAAAGTCATTTCTCTTCATTACAGTGTCTTTTTACTTTTACAGACCAGTTCAATTTGTCCCTTTTTGCCATCGTTTCAGCAATTTTAATCCCTATACCAGCATTCTTTTGCTGAATGCCCAGTTTTGCCACAATGGTAACATTGATTACCAATAGGAGTCTTATTCTTAAAGTCAGTAGAAACTTTATAAACTTGGGAAGATGCACCTAATAGCTGTGCTTCTTTATCTGCCATCTCCATAGATCAGCTGGCGTTTATAGCCAATCAGGGAGGAGTGTTGTGTATTTTCAGTAATCACATAACTATATTGTTTGATTAAACATTCTTTTTTTGTGCAATTCATGATGGGTTATATGTAAGAAGTACGTGAATGAGATATGTCATTATGTCACCATGCCATATGTGTGTGCCTCACTACATAGAAACTAAGTGGACACGTTCATCCTGGCTCCTGTGTCTTTCTTTCAATTAGTTTCTGGCATTATAAAACATAACAAAAGTAGACTGCATGATAAATTAAATGTTTTATCACCCATCACAATCAGAAATGTTGGAACATGAATATCATCTGAAATTTGATCTGCCTGTGCAAAATTTTTCAAATCTTTCAGGATATGAATTCCATCGCTCTGTCATTTTGTCATTTGGCTCCATACTTCCAAACATTGTCGCAATTTTCAAACACAATCACATTCCACAAAAGTTAACTAGTCTTATCCACCTCTCTCTCTCTCCCCCACCCCCTCACTTGTTCTAATTATCCATCCCCTCACTTCCTGCAGCCATTTTCTCATGGAGTGCAGTGTCTTCTTTCCACTCACCCACATTACACAGCAGCACACCACCAGCATTGCACCCAGATTTTTCTTGCTGTAGGGAGCAAAACAATAAATTTTATGTGTGGACTTGTCACCTTGTTGTCAGATGTTGTGTTTGTGGCACTGGGAAGCCGGGTGGCCGTGAATAACACACACGAGAGACGGTGAGGTGAGGAACAAATGTGCTGCTGTTTATTTTGCTTGTAAATCATCTACCCAGAATGCCCTCTCACAATACAATCAGAATGCATTACACAGGGAGGCTTGACAGCAACCAGTAAGGGTCAAAATATACATGAATACATAATACTTTACCCATGGATCTTGATTTTTAGGGACACAAAGCAATCTTACGTTTAGGGTAAGCTGATGAAAGACCCTTGTACTATGGATATTTAGTATGAGTCTCATCTTCGGATACACTTAGTAAGCAAAGGAATTCCCAATGCTTTGGAGCTCTTATAAAACTCCACCTATTACCTCTATAAAGATAAATCAAGGGACATAAGCAATAATAGGGCTTTGCTTCCAAATGAACTCAATGCCCTCTATGCTTCCTTTGACCTTTAAAACATAGAGGAACCAACACAAACTCCCACAGCCCCCGAGGATCATGGAACATAGAAATCTACAGGCCCTTTGGTAGACAATGTTGTGCTGACCATGTAACCTATGCTCTACTCACTTTATACTTATCACTGTGCAGCTAAGGACAGCTTCAATGCCATATTCCATTTTGCTGATGATACCACTGTCATAGACCAAATCAAAGGTGATGACAAAACAGTATATAGAAGGGAGATTGAACATCTAGCTGAGTGGTGCCATAACAACAACCCTCACTCAATGTCAGCAAGTACAAGGAGCTGATTATTAACTTCAGGATGAGGAAACCAGAGGAGCACGAGCCAAGCCCTCATCGCGGAATTAGAGGTGGAGATGGTTAGCAACTTTAAATTCCTTGCTGCTATTATTTTGGAGGACCTGTCCTGGGCACAGCTTGTAAGTGCAATTTACAAAGAGCACAGCAGTGCCTCCACTTTCTTAGGAGTTTGCAAAGATTTGGCATGACACCTAAAACTTTGACAGACTTCTATAGATGTACATTGGAGAGTACATTGACTGGCTGCATCACACCAATGCCCTTGAACGGAAAATCCTACAAAAGGTAGAGGATAGGGCCCAGTCCATCACTTTAATTACAAGACTTCTGCAGAACACGAGCACCAGTATTACATAGTCGAGTGTCTACATGTGTTCAATAGTGATAAACTGTGGTAATTCAAAATGAAACAGGTGTTTCATTTCTTCCTAGGTTAAGTTAACAATCAATTTATTCTTGTTCACACTAATGTACCAAAGAATGACAATAAACAATCTTAAATCTTGAAATTTGAATGTTGGTTTCTTGGATTCATGGTTTCACCTTTAGTTAGAAATGTTTAACTTTGTGCAAAGTTGCATTCAATATTGATTTTGTTCTGGCTCTTGCCCTAAACAAATGATTATCATGTTCTGAGGCTCTGCTAACTATGTAAATAATTGTGATTTTCCTTTCAGTTTTAGTACAGGGTATTATTTTACTTTTATTTTAATCCTCATGATAAAAAATACAGCCTTGTCACAGTGGTGTTCAGCTGGAAGTTTGGGGAGTTTCTATTTAACATGATCTTACTTACATAAATTCAGGTTTTCGATAAACGAGGTAGAGCATTCTTGTTTACTTACCAGGTGAAGGCAATAAATCTATGAAGTCTCCAAATGCTTTTTCCAAAGCAGCCAAATTTGTAAAAGGACGATTAGTCCAAACTGTAGCTGCAATCAGTGGGCATTTCTCAATCACATTCCCAAACTTGTCAACAAACTCTTCATAATCCATAGAGTTAAAGACTTGTATCTCCATGACTGTTGCTTGGCTGTTTTGCAGAGCAGAATGCAAAGAGCCAGAAATGAATTCTGTTTACTTACAGTAACTGTGAACGTGAGGCTAGTGCTCCTTCAGAGAGCAAATCACCTCTCACTCTGGAGGTGGCAATGTTTGGGCAATCTGCTATTCCTAAACCTGCACATTTTCAGTTTTGTGAGGTGAGTGGAATTGGAGGTCAGCTCGGTCTGTGAGAAGTTTAAATGAACAAGATCTGTACGAGTCCTACCGGACATAGTTATCAGACGGTGCGGTTAGGGAACTGAAGCTTCTGCTGCATTTTAGAGGGAATTGACATCTATTCAGCTGTCTCAAACTTCTCATGGGGACTTCCAAACTCCTACAGTCACTGCAGTGGGAGATTCGTGGAAATCTTGGAAAAAGGCATCAGTAACAACAACAATCTGATTTACGTAAAATAATTTGAGGTACTTTTCTTTAGCTGTTTCCAACAAAATTTGACGCAGCCTTATGAAGAAATGTTACTGGCCTGGATTTTACAAGTAGTTTAAGCTGGAAGTTCAGAAACCCAGTGTAACTTCACAGAGTGCAGTGCTCATCGACTTCTTAGCCAGAATGGGTCATTCAACAGATATAAATTGAATTATGAATTAGTCATTCTGTAAAATTCCGTAACACGTCAACATCTGCAGAATCTCCCATGTTTATAAAATGTTATGTTTCAGTTACTTTAGTGAATACAGTGACTCAAAAGGTACAGGGAGAAGGTAGGAGAACAGAGTTGAGAGAAATAATAAATCAGACTGAATGGGCTGAAAGGCAAATTTTGCTCCTATTTCTGATAGTCTTGTGGTCTTATGGAGTACCCCAGGTTACAAAAGGGCCCTGAGAACTGTTTCCATAAGTTAGGAATGAACAGAACCAACGCGCAGGAGAGGATCACAGAAAGAGCTGAGAGCACGCGGGCATGGTGGGGGCGGGGCCAGGGTCAGCTGGCAGCCAGCCTCACCACCCCCGTGAATGAGAGACTGGGCCTGCTCATTGCTCCCTGCTCTGCTCAGCTCAATGCCAACACCCCACACCCCACACCCCACTTGCTGGGGCTCGGTGGCGAGGGCAGCGCTGTGGAGTAAAAGCATGGGGAAATGGCTAGGCAGGCTTGCAAAATCGCACATGCTCGTTCGTATGAACAGTGCCCACAAATTGGGCATTCATAACCCAAAGATGTCTGTACTAAGTAATAATTTCTATTCAGCGTGCCACCTGGCTCAGTATGTCTCTAGTTGGGATTTAGACAGCAGAGGCGTAATAACCCAAATGCATTCTCATTAGAATAGTTGCTGCTGGTGAGGAGGTTACTGCTGTTGGTGAGCAGTTGAAACGATGTGATGGGTCAGAGAATTTAAACAATGGAGGGGTTCAACTCTCCAAATATAGACTGGGATAGCAATCGGATAAGGGACAAATAAGGAGAGGAGTATGTCCAGGAACTTTTTATTGATCTCTATGTTTCTAGGCAGATGAGGAAAGTGGAATCTCCAGACTTGGGTTCTGGGAAATGGGAGCAAATTTCAGGAGGGTACATCTAGAAAACTGTGATCAAAGTTTATAATAGAAACCAAGACATGACCAGGAAAAAGGTTATGAGAGAAACAGCACAGCCACTCAGAAGCCAATAACAATATTTACTCAGATGAAAAGAGGCCCAGGTGAGTTAGTGAATGAGTATTCTCCATCAAAATCAGAATCAGGTTTATTATGACTGAAATGTGTCAGGAAATTTGTTGTTAATGGCAGCAAAACATAAAACTTACCATAGGTTAAAAATAAATAAATTGTGCACAAGTGGAATAGTGAGGTAGTTTTCATGAGTTCATGGACCATTCAGAGATCTAATGGCGAAGGAGAAGAAACTGTTGCTCAAGTGTCTAGTGTGGCTCTTTAGGTGCTGTATTGCCTCTCCAATGGTAGTGATGAAAAGAGGACATGTCCCAAATGGTGAGCATCCATCAATCCCTCTTGAGGCACCACTCTTTGACAGTGTCCTTGATGGTGGGCCATGCTGGAACTGAGTGACCTTTTGAAACATTGGAGCCTCAACACTAGGCAGTAATGTAGCCCATCAGAAGGCTCTCCACTATGCATATGCTGAAATTTGCAAGAGCCTTTGGTGACATACCAAGGCTCCTCAAACTCTGAATGAAATATAGCCGCTGGAGCGTCTTCTTCATGATTGCATCAATGTGTTGGGCCCAGGGCAGATCCTCTGAGATGTTGCTGCCCTTACCAAAGAAAATGTTGCTGTTGGCTCAGCAAAGGAAGATGTGGATGAAACCTGGGGTGGACTAAAAGACAAAGAAGACCTACTGGAAACTCTAACTATACTGAAAGTGGAAACAACACCTAATTGAGGATTGCTGAGGGAAGTAAGGGAGGTAATTTCAGATGTCCTGGTCATAATCTTCCAAACATTTATGTTTCCAGGATGGTGCCAGAGGACAGGGACATTGCAGAATGTAGGAAAACACAGCAATTGAAATACAGTCCAAGCTCAGTGATAGGGAAAATTCTAGAAATGATTGAAGAGAGAGATTTGGCTTTTAGCTGGATAAGCATTGGATGATCACACAAACTCAACAATGAGTTATAAGAGGCAAGTCACGTCCCACTAACCTCTTTGATGATGTAACTGAGAGTGTTGATGAGGAAATGCAGTTGATTTCGAACTGTGTGTGGAGTTCCAAATGACATTTGATTTGATGATATATAATTGGCTTATCAGCAAAATTGAAGGCCATTAAATAAAAGGGACAATAAAAGCATGGATAGAAAATTGGAAAAGGAATCAAAGAATGGCAGTGAAAGTTTTCTAATGGACTGGAAGAAGATGTGCAGTGGAGCTCTGCAGGAGCCAGCATTAGGTCAAATGTGCTTCTGAATGTATATTATTAATTTGGATAGTTGTACTGGGTACGACTAACAACCTACGAACACCTAACACCAACCTAACAACACTTAACAACCTAACTTTCCAGATCAGTCTGCCATGTGGGACTTGGTCAATTGTCAAAGGCCTGCTAAAGACCATATAGATAACATCCACTGCCCTAGTGGAAAGGAGGAGAGAGTGAGACTAACTGAATTTGTCTTACGTAGGTCCATTATATTAATGGTTCAAATTGCATCCTTCTAAGATTAAAACATTCTTTGATTCTATTATTCTATAATTTAATCCTACTTTATGCTTTATTATTTCCTTACGCAAGTATTTCAAAATAGGAGCTTTTAAAAAATTGCATTATTTTAAAATATATTTGTGAAATTTGAGATTGCAATTTAGTAGTACACCTGCTCCATTATTTAAGAGTGTTTCCTCATTCACGGCCTCTGAGTACTCTTCCGAGTTGTTGGGAATTGGTTCCTGATGACAGTAGAGTTAGGAATAGAGAAGTTCTTACCACAGAGCACATTTTATTTTTCTGGGTAACGTCTATTTTGATGTCAATAGGAAAAACTGTGATTTTGCCACTGACCACAGATATTGGGCGATTTGGGCCAATTGGAGGTAGCTTAGTCATAGTCATAATCATAGTCATAGTCATAGTCATACTTTACTGACCCTGGGGGAAATTGGTTTTCGTTACAATTGCAACATAAATAATAAAAAGTAATAGAAATAGTAATAGTAATATTACTATTAGTAAATAGTAAATAGTAATAGTCATAGAAATAATAAATAGTAATAGGATAACAGTAGAAAATAGTAATAAATAGTTAAATAGTAATACGTAAATTATGCCAGTAAATTATGAAATAACTCCAGGACCAGCCAATCGGCTCAGGGTGTCTGATCCTCCAAGGGAGGAGTTGTAAAGTTTGATGGCCACAGGCAGGAATGACTTCCCATGACGCTCTGTGCTGCATCTCAGCGGAATGAGTCTCTGGCTGAATGTACTCCTGTGCCCACCCAGTACATTATGTAGTGGATGGGAGACATTGACCAAGATGGCATGCAACTTAGACAGCATCCTCTTTTCAGACACCACCGTCAGAGAGTCCAGTTCCATCCCCACAACATCATTGGCCTTACGAATGACTTTGTTGATTCTGTTGGTGTCTGCTACCCTCAGCCTGCTGCCCCAGCACACAACAGCAAACATGATAGCACTGGCCACCACAGACTTGTAGAACATCTTCAGCATCGTCCGGCAGATGTTAAAGGACCTCAGTCTCCTCAGGAAATAGAGACGGCTCTGACCCTTCTTGTAGACAGCCTTAGTGTTCTTACACCAGTCCAGTTTATTGTCAATTCGTATTCCCAGGTATTTGTAATCCTCCACCATGTCCACACTGACCCCCTGGATGGAAACGTGGGGTCACCGGTACCTTAGCTCTCCTCAGGTCTACCACCAGCTCCTTAATCTTTTTCACATTAAGCTGCAGATAATTCTGCTCACACCATGTGACAAAGTTTCCTACCATAGCCCTGTACTCAACCTCATCTCCCTTGCTGATGCATCCAACTATGGCAGAGTCATCCAAAAACTTCTGAAGATGACAAGACTCTGTGTGGTAGTTGAAGTCCGAGGTGTAAATGGTGAAGAGAAGGGGAGACAAGACAGTCCCCTGTGTTATGGGGAACTTCACAAGGGAGAATGGAGAGCAACAAATGGTGGCACAGGTTCCAATCCCCAGAAATCCTACTTATCATCAGTGTCATCATCATGTGATGGGAGATAATCATTCTGGTTCTGAATGGAGACCAGGAAATAAAACAGAGAACAGTTTACCAGACAGTGCAGAAAAATAGAGGAGATGCTGCTTTTGTTGTAATATTTTTGTTCATAGGTCATTGATGTGCATACCTATTCCACTAACTACAAGGAATTCATCGACATGTTTGGGAACAAAACTCATTGCAACTGTAGTTTAGACCTTGACAAGAGCTGTGTCACAGCAAGAGATCTTATGAAACATAGGATAAATACTTCACATAGATTCCCAAAGTGTTCCTGAGAAAAGATCTCATCTCTCAAGGGAATCACTGGCTCATGAACATTAAGGAGTTTCCCGAAAGGCTCTGTAGGATCATTAGCAATGTGGTTCTCAGCATTTGCTTTTAGTTGGTACAATGACTTCTTTTCCATTTTCCGAATGGGGGCTCTGCTGTGCTTTCGTTATTTTTTTCATACTTTTATTTATGCTCATAAATTATTTTCTAGCAAAAGTAATTTTGTATCTGTAATCCACTCAAGAGCTTTCCATGGCTTTTGAGGCCTCATCGGCAGACTCTTTCCATATATTTAACAATACCACCCTGTTTTATCTCGCTAGTTCTGATGCACTCAGAATGCAACCTTGAAGAGATATAGCTGATACGTCACAGCCCTCATCCCCCTCACAGATTGTCTCAGATCATATTGAAATGCTCATGACCCAAACTGAATTGAAATTGCCTTTGGATGTCATATGTTCTCCAATACATCTACGAATATATGACACTTCATAATTCAGTGCCCCTTCTGATGAAACCTCTCTCCCCCTCTTTGCCCACCATCAAGGACATTGTCAAAGAGTAATGCCTCAAGAAGGAAGTAACCATCCTTAACTTCCTTTATCTTAACCTTCTTTATCTGCATTCTCATTTTTAATTTCTCCAACGTCAATTCTCACTTAGCAACCTCTCCTGAGTGTCAAAAACTTTGATTATGCTTTTGGTTACTTTTCTTAATATCTTCACTTTTATTTCAGCTTGGTATTTTTTTTATCAAATTAAAGATACTGTCTAAATGAAAGTTGATGTTACCATAAGAGCCAAACCCATGATTTCTCCACCCCATCCAACTCCCACCATTCTGCTGAACGCCTGTACAAAATTTTAGGAAAGCAATGAACTGGTGAAGTCAGACAAAGTAAGGGTTATTTAGAGTATCCAGTGGACATTGCATTTCTTTGTGTTCTCTGTTCCAGTTAAAACTCTTCAGAGGAGAAGTACTTTAGTGTGTAATACATCTGTGTAAAGGAATGGCTATCTGCTGTTTCCAAAGAGACTTTCCTGCCCAGCATCTTAAGCCCTTGTGGCTAAAGGGATCAGGGGGTATGGAGGGAAGGCTGGTGCAGGGTTCTGAGTTGGATGATCAGCCATGATCATACTGAATGGCGGTGCAGGCTCGAAGGGACGAATGGCCTACTCCCGCACCTATTTTCTATGTTTCTATGTTTCTATTGTTTAGAAGTACTGCGCTGTTTATCATCATTGTTCAATAATATAGATAAGTATATAGATAATGCTACAGAGAAGGATAAGCATGGACTTGTGAGAGAATATTAAACTGAAGGAGGGCAAATTACAAGAGCATTAGACAGAACAACAATGGCTAACCTCTAATCCTCTGGAATTTCACCTGTCACTAAGGATATCTCTGCTAGGGCCCCGGCAATTTCTGCACTTGCCTCCCACAGGGTCTGTGGGAACACCTAGTCAGGCCCTGTGGATTTATTCCTTAGGGCAGCAAGCACCTCCTCCTCTGTAATCTGTATAGTGTCCATGAAGGTGGTGCTGTTTTGCCTCACCTCTATAGATTCTGTGTCCGTCTTCTGAGTAAATACAGATACAAAGAATTCATCTAAGGTCTCCCCATCTCTTTTACCTCCAACATGGACTGTGATTCTGATCTTTCAGAGGACTAATTTTGTCCCTTGCAATCCCTTTGCTGTGTAGAACATATCTGTAGAATCCCTTTGGATTCTCCTTCACCTTGTCTGATAGGACAGCATCATGCCTTTTTACAGCCTTTCTGCTTTCTTTCTTAAGTGTTCTCTTGCATTTCTTATACTCCATAAGCACCCCGCTTGTTCCTACCTGCCTATACTTGCTATGCACATCCTTTTTTTATTAGCCTCAATATCGCTTGAAAACCAAGGTTCCCTAAACCTGCAATCTTTATTTTTTATTCTGACAGGCACATTACAAGCTTTGTACTCTCAAAATTTCACTTTTGAAGGCCTCACAATTACCAAATACACTTCTGCCAGAAACCATCCTGTCTCAATCCACACTTGCCAGATCTTTTCTGATACCATCAAAATTGGTCTTTCTGCAATTTAGAATCCTAACCCATGGACCAGATTTCTTTCTGCACATTTTCTGAGAAACTAATGGTATTGTGATCACCATATGCAAAGTGTTCCCCTACACAAACTACTGTCACCTGCCCTGTGTCATTCCCTATTAGAGGATCAAGTATCACACACTCTCATGTTGGGATTTCTAAGTACTGATTTTCTGAATACATTTGACAGACTCTATCCCAGTATGGGAGTATGGGAGTCACAGTCAATATGTGGGAAGTTAAAAGCACCTACACTAACAGTCTCATGCTTCTTGCAACAGTCCATGATCTCTCTACAAATTTGCTCCTCTAAATTTCCCCGAGCGTAGGATGGTCTGCAATATAGCCCTATAAACGTTGTCATACTTTTCTTATTTCTCAGCTCCACCCATAATGCCTCACTCAAAAAGTTCTCCAGTCTGCCTTGACTGAGCACTGCTGTGACATTTTCCCTAACCAGTAATACCATGCTTCCTCATTTAATTCCTCCCGCTCTGTCACATCTAAAGCAATGGAACTCCAGAGTATTCAGATGCCAGTTCTACCCTTCCTGCAACAAGGTCTCGCTCATGCCTACAGTATCATAATTCCAAGTGTTGGTCCATGACCTGAGCTCATCTGGCTTTCCTATGATACTCCTTGCATTGAAAAATACACTGCTCAGGACACTAGTCATGTCGTGCTCAATCTTTTGGTTCCTGACTTCATCTGAGATCTCAACAACATCTGTCTCCACAACCACTCCACTAACTGTTCTGGCACGCTGGTTTCCATCCCCCTTTAACTCCAGTTTAAACTCCATGGTGCAGCACAAGCAAACCTTCCCGGACCCTGGCACCTGAGAGGCAACGTACCACATGGGAATCTCATTCTCGTGCACAGAGCTTCCTGTCCATTCCCCTAACTAACGAATCCCCTATCACCACAGCTCGCCTCTTCTCCCCACTTCCCTTCTGAGTCACAGTCAAACTCAGTGCCAGAGATCAGTGCACTGTGAGTTTCCTTTGCTGGGTCATTCCCCCAACTGTATCCAAAGTGGCATGCCTGTTGTTGAGGGAGATGGGTACAGAGGTATTGTGCACGGGCTGTTTAACCCACTTCCTATTCCTGACTGTCGCACATTTTCCTGTGTCCTGCGCCTTGGGTGTAACTATCTATCTCCGTGTCCTGTCTGTCAATCCTCTCAGCCTCCTGAGTGATTCAGAGTTCATCCAGTTCCGGTTCCAACCGCTTAATATGGAGCGTTCGAATCTGCAGCTAGATGCTCTTCTTGCAGATGTAGTCATCAGAGACACTGGAGGTCTTTCTGCCTTCCCAGCATTCCACTACCCTGCTTGGCACCTCTACTGTTCTAACTGAGGAAGTATAAAGAAGGGAGAACAATAAGCTGTGGGGGAGAAAAAAACTCTACTACAGTTTTATTTTGCTTTCTCTCACTGAATCTTCTCCTTGCCAAAGCCTCGAAGAGCTGAAGGCTCAAAATTCCCACTCTAACTCTAACCACTCCAATGATGGTCACTCTGCTTGCCCCTGCCTTACTTTAATTTGTTCTTGCCAAACAACCCCAAACTCTGATTGGCTGCTGTTTAAAGCTCCAAACTGCCTTTTCTACTCAATCAGCAAACCTGAGTGAACTACACCTTCTCAGGTGTCTGATCATACTAACATAGAACCATAGAAACCATAGAAACTACAGCACAGAAACAGGCCTTTTGGCCCTTCTTGGCTGTGCCGAACCGTTTTCTGCCTAGTCCCACTGACCTGCACACGGACCATATCCCTCCATACACCTCCCATCCATGTATCTGTCCAATTTATTCTTAAATGTTAAAAAAGAACCCGCATTTACCAGCTTGTCTGGCAGCTCATTCCATACTCCCACCACTCTCTGTGTGAAGAAGCCCCCCCTAATGTTCCCTTTAAACCTTTCCCCCCTCACCCTTAACCCATGTCCTCTGGTTTTTTTCTCCCCTTGCCTCAGTGGAAAAAGCCTGCCTGCATTCACTCTATCAATACCCATCATAATTTTATATACCTCTATCAAATCTCCCCTCATTCTCCTACGCTCCAGGGAATAAAGTCCTAACCTATTCAACCTTTCTCTGTAACTAAGTTTCTCAAGTCCCAGCAACATCCTTGTAAACCTTCTCTGCACTCTTTCGACCTTATTTATATCCTTCCTGTAATTTGGTGACCAAAACTGAACACAATACTCCAGATTCGGCCTCACCAATGCCTTATACAACCTCATCATAACATTCCAGCTCTTATACTCAATACTTTGATTAATAAAGGCCAATGTACCAAAAGCTCTCTTTACGACCCTATCTACCTGTGATGCCACTTTTAGGGAATTTTGTATCTGTATTCCCAGATCCCTCTATTCCACTGCACTCCTCAGTGCCTTACCATTAACCCTGTATGTTCTACCTTGGTTTGTCCTTCAAGCATGCAATACCTCACACTTGTCTGTATTAAACTCCATCTGCCATTTTTCAGCCCAATTTTCCAGCTAGTCCAAGTCCCCCTGCAGGCTCTGAAAACCTTCCTCACTGTCTACTACACCTCCAATCTTTGTATCATCAGCAAATTTGCTGATCCAATTTACCACATTATCGTCCAGATCATTGATATAGATGACAAATAACAATGGACCCAGCACTGATCCCTGTGGCAGACCACTAGTCACAGGCCTCCACTCGGAGAAGCAATTCTCTACTACCACTCTTTGGATTCTTCCATTGAGCCAATGTCTAATCCAATTTACCACCTCTCCATTTATACCTAGCAACTGAATTTTCCTAACTAACCTCCCATGCGGGACCTTGTCAAAGGCCTTACTGAAGTCCATGTAGACAATATCCACTGCCTTCCCTTCATCCACTTTCCTGGTAACCTCCTCGAAAAACTCCAATAGATGGGTCAAACATGACCTACCACGCACGAAGCCATGTTGACTCTCCCTAATAAGTCCCTGTCTATCCAAATGCTTGTAGATTCTGTCTCTTAGTACTCCCTCCAATAACTTACCTACTACCGATGTTAAACTTACTGGCCTATAATTTCCCAGATTACTTTTCGATCCTTTTTTAAACAACAGAACAACATGAGCCACTCTCCAATCCTCCGGCACCTCACCTGTAGACAGCGACATTTTAAATATTTCTGCCAGGGCCCCTGCAATTTCAACACTAGTCTCCTTCAAGGTCCGAGGGAACACCCTGTCAGGTCCCGGGGATTTATCCACTTTAATTTTCCTCAAGACAGCAAGGACCTCCTCCTTTTCGATCTGCACAGTTTCCATGATCTCACTACTTGTTTCCCTTAATTGTTTCCCCTAACATGATTGAGTTTTTTGACTAAGTGGCTGACGGTGGCTGATGGACGTTGTCTTCATGGATTTTAGTAAGGCATTTAACAGGGTCCCTCATGGGAGGCTCATCCCGAAGATTAAGGTGCATGGGATCAATGATCAATTGGCCATTTGGATTCAGAATTGGCTTGGTCGTAGAAGATAGAGTGTGGTGTTCAAAGGGACTTATTCTAGCTGAAGGTCTGCAGGTATCTGTACTGGGACCTTTGCAGTTGTGATTTATATAAATAACCTGGATGAAAATGTACATAGGTGGGTTAGAAAGTTTGCAGGTGATACGAAGATTGGTGGTGTTGTGGATGGTGCAGATGACTGGCAAATAATACAGTAGGATATAGATCATTTGCAGATATGGGCAGAGAAATGGCAGTTAGAGTTTAACCCAGCCAAATGTGAAGTATTACACCTTGTAGATCAAATGTAAAGAGATAGTACACTATTATGGGCAAAATCCTTCGCAGCACTGGTGAGCAGTCAAATTTTGGTATCCAAGTTCATGGCCCCCTAAAGTGGCTATGCAAGTCAATAGGGATGTTAAGAAGGCATTTTGCCATTATTAATTGAGGCACTGAGTTCCAAAGTCAGTTGCTAAACTCTTGTTAGGTCACATCTGGATTATTGCATACAATTCTGGTTACCCTTGAAAGATGTCGAGGCTTTAGAGAGGGTGCAGAAGAGGTTTACCAGGCTATTGCCTGGATTAGAGTGCATGTGCTATAATGAGAGGGTTGAACAACTTGGGTTGTTTCCTCTGGTGTGGCCAAAAGCTGAGGGAGGATCTGATAAAAGTTTATAAAATTACAAGATGCACAGTAAGAGTAGACAACCAGTACCTGTTTCCCAGGGTTGAGATATCTAAAACTAGAGGGCATGCATTTAAGATGAGAGGGGGTAATTTTAAAGGAATCGTGAGAGGCAAGTCTTTTTTTACATAGAGTAGTGGTAGAGCAGATACATGACAGACTTTTAAGAGACATTTAGATAGGGACATAAATGTGAGGAAACTGGAAGGATATGGGCATTGTGTAGGCATAAGGGATGAGTTTAGTCGGCCAATTGATTACTAATTTATTTGGTCTGGCACAATATTGTGGGTCAAGGGGCCTGTTCCTGTGCTGTACTGTTCTATGTTCTATGCTTTACATGTGTAATACTCTTTCTCCCATTGTGCTAAGCACAGGCTTCTCACACTGTTTGCATTCTAAGAGTAATAAACAATTCACCAAAGGAGGGTCACCAAATCTTAACTATCTAATCTTTGACAAGGGGGAAGATCTTCTGATTCAGGGACACCTACTCTTTGTCTTTATAACTAGTTCTACAACCTTGCTAAAGGCAGTATTGTGTAAAATATACAGATGACTGGATACCTATGGATACAAGAGATACAAATATACAAGAAAGTGGATATCTATGCTTTGTCTTGAGAGGGAACAAATCTGCTTTCAGCTTTGTCTCAGTCCAGAGCAAGGAGAAGCAAGGATGAGAGGCAAAAAAGGAAGAGAAAATACTGTTCTTAAAGAGACACAGGGACAGGGAAACTTAGGGGTACAAATCATTGAAAGCAGCTGGGTAGGTTAAGAAGCTGATTAATGAAACCTACACATATCTGTACTTTATCAAGTGTTGTATAATTTCTATAAACAACAAGTTGATGCTGTTTCAGTTGCACTAATGTGTTCAATTCTGGTCTAGTTACCGAGTTTTAGGAAGGATATGACAACACTCTTGGATCCAGGAAAGGCTTATGAGAAAGTCTCCTGGAAATGACAGATCACAGTTACAAGAATCAATTAGAAGGACTGAGCTTGTTTTCTTCAGAAAAGAGAAGTCAATAAGGAGCCTAATGGAAGTAATGTATATAAAGTGATGAGGGTTCTGGACAGAGACGATACAGGGAAGCTGTTCACTTTGTTGAAAAAAACCAAGGACTAGTGGTCACCGGTATAAAACAAAGGGGAAGAGTGGCACAAGGAAGAATTTTTTTTACTTATTTCGTGGTCAGAATGCAGGATATGCTGCCGGTAGAGGTAATATTCAGGGTGGCCTTCAAGAGGAAGCTGGGTACATATATGTTGAAGATGAATTTGTAAGGCTATGGGGAGGAGTACTAGAGAGTGGCTTTGCAAACACAAGGAAATCTGCAGATGCTGGAAATTCAAGCAACACATACAAAAAATGCTGGTGAACGCAGCAGGCCAGGCAGCATCTCTAGGAAGAGGTACAGTTGACGTTTCGGGCCGAGACCCTTCATCAGGACTAACTGAAAGAAGAGATAGTAAGAGATTTGAAAGTTGGAGAGGGAGGGGGAGATCCAAAAAGATAGGAGAAGACAGGAGGGGGAGGGATGGAGACAAGAGCTGGACAGGTGATAGGCAAAAGGGGATACGAGAGGATCATGGGACAGGAGGCCTAGGGAGAAAGAAGGGGGGAGGGGGAAGCCCAGAGGATGGGCAAGGAGTTATAGTGAGAGGGACAGAGGGAGAAAAAAAGAGGAAAAAAAGTAAAAGGAAAAAATAAATAAATAAACAAATAAATAAATAACGGATGGGGTACGAAGGGAGGAGGGGCATTAATGGAAGTTAGAGAAGTCAATGTTCATGCCATCAGGTTGGAGGCTACCCAGATGGAATATAAGGTGTGGTTCATCCAACCTGAGTGTGGCTTCATCTTGACAGTAGAGGAGGCCGTGGGTAGACATATCAGAATGGGAATAGGACATGGAATTAAAATGTGTGGCCACTGGAAGATCCTGCTTTCTCTGGTGGACAGAGCGTAGGTGTTCAGCGAAACGGTCTCCCAGCCTGTGTCGGTTCTCGCCAATATATAGAAGGCTGCATCGGGAGCACCGGACACAGTATATCACCCCAGCCGACTCACAGGTGAAGTGTCGCCTCGTTTTGGTAGAATTGGTACAGATGTGATGGGCTGAAAGGCTTCCTTCAATGCTCTAACCATTCTGTGGTTCAATGAGAAGCATCCTAGGTGGGAATTTGTACCTGAGGTCTAATTTCCATATGGGCTTCCTTCACTGGGTGAAGGTGTGAAGGAACAGTGAGGTAGCCCCTTAACAACTGGCCTTGGTAAGTGCATGGGCACTGTGGCTGATAATTGCAAGTAGTGGCCCTGGCCTATTGTTTGCCTGGAAAGTATAGAACTAGGTATCCTTGACATAGATAAACTAATCAGCCATTTGAGACTGAGAGAAGACATTTCTTCACCCAATACACTATGAATCACAGATCATGTAATTCTCTAACCCAGTAAACTCTGAATGTTCATTCATGAGTATATCCAAGACTGAAACTGATCTTAATTTAGTCACTAAGGAAATCAAGCGGTTAGGGGATGAAAACAGAGTATATGCAAAATGTTTAGTCATAATCCAAATGAATTTTAAGGAGCTAGCTTGCTTATTCCTTATTTTCATATAAAGTATGAGATAACCATTGATGAATCCAAAAGGAAAATTTAGGAGAATGTTTTTCACCCAAGAAAACCATTAGCATGAAGAACTATCTCATGGAATAACTAAAGTAATAGAGAGAAGATATAAATGAATGCACTGAAGGAATACTTGGACATCTGAATAGAATTAGAAGGAATAATGTAAGTGCATAAAACAGAATTCTTGGCAACCTCTCTCAGTCCAATGCGTAGTTTCTCTCTTCTATATTTTACACAATTCTGCCTCTAGTAAGGTTGTAAAACTAGTTGTAAAGAAGATTGGGAGAGGAGACCTCATTCCTGATGAAAGGCTACAGCTCAACACATTGATTGTTTATTTGCCACCATAGATGCAGCCTGGCCTGCTGAGTTCCTCCAACAACTTGTGTGTGTTGCTCAAGATTTCCAGCATCTGCAGTCCCTCTTGCGTTACTGGCAATAAGCCTACTTTCATTCCAGTCAGGAATCATGGTCAGACAATTACTCTCGGTAGCAGGGATGGGCACAGAAGAATAGAAGTAGAAGCAGGAGAGGCATACTTGCTTCTCCTTCCCTTCTTTCACCTACCCCACCCACCACAGGGTGTCCGCTCCAGTGTTGATTAAGTGCATGGCTGATCTTTTACTTCAGCGCCATTTTTCTATGCTACCTCAGATGCCTCTGTTCTCTACAATACTGAGCAACACAGTCCTCACATCTCTCCTGGGTTCAAAGTTGCATCACCTGCATGAAGAAATTTCTCATTACAGGCCTGAGTACCCAACTCCTTACTTTTGAGATTCTGCTATTGACTCTGGAAGTTTCATCCAAGGGAACAGTTAGATTTGATTAGATTATTAGATTATGAAGACACACAATCCTCTTTTATTGTCATTTAGTAATGCATGCATTAAGAAATGATACAATATTCCTCCAGTGTGATATCACAGAAACACAGGATAGACCAAGACTGAAATACTAACAAAAACCACATAATTATAACATATAGTTACAACAGTGCAACAATACCATAACTTGATGAAGCACAGTAAAAAAGTTCTAAGTCTCTCGAAAGTCCCACATCTCACGCAAATGGGAGAAGGAAGAAAACTCTCCCTGCCATGCCGGACCACAGTCCAACTCTGAGTCGTTCGAAAACTTCGAGCTTTGATCAGCCCTCCGACACCGAGTACCGAGCACCATCTCTGCCAAACGCTTCGACCTCAGCCTCGGTCGCCAGCAGCAGGCAAAGCCGGGGATTTCGGGGTCTTCCCTCCAGAGATTCTCAATTGCACAATAGCAGCGGCAGCGAACCGGGCATTTCAGAAATTTCTCCAGATGTTCCTCTGCTCTTCACGTCTGTCTTCATCAAATCAGAATCATGCATGGCATCCTACTTACAAATCCGATATCATTTCACTGGAGAGCTGCGCGCGCTGCGTCACGTCGCCATCTTCTCCTCCCGCCTCCCTTATGTTATGCCCTAATCTACACTTTCAAGCACCTGAAGATGATTGCTTGGTTCAGTCAGATGTAATAAGATAAGAAATAGGATGAAGAAGAGGCCATATGGCCTCTCGAATCTGTTCCACCATTCAATTAGACCATGGCAGATCTGGACAGAGACTCAGCTCCCCATAACCATTCATTCCCCTTTCATGCAAATGTCCATTGCACCGTGACTTAAATATATTTAATGAAGTAGCTTTTACTGCTTCCCTGGGAAGAGAATTCCACAGATTCACTGCTCTCTAGAAAAAGCAGTTTCTCCTCATCTCTGTCCTAAATCTATTTCCCCAAATTCTGGGCTATGTCCTTTAGTTCTAGCCTGACTCACGAAAGGAAACACCTTTCCAGCCTCTATCTTAACTTTATTGAAATCCTTCTGGAGATCCAAGCAGACGACATCCTCCTGCTTGACCCTTTGGCTTCGATTAGGATGCCATGATTCAAATTATCTATGTTTCGAGACTCTCCAAGCAAAGCAGTTGTGCACAGACTGTGCATGTGGTACTGCTGGTGGAGAGAAAATCCTGGTGACGAGAAAGCTTTGGTTTCATTGCTTGATAGTTGCTAGTCCACCATTCAAAATTAGGGAGCTTAAGGAACATAGATGAACTACTAAAGCTGGCTAAATATAATCTTGTTTTCTGCTTGTCTTCACTCCACTTCTGTGAGGTAGTGTGAGGGTGGAAGCCAGGCACCTTCCTGTGGTGGATAGTAAAACAGCTGGCAATCTAATTTCAGGCCACTCTGTTGCCTTTGAGGGTCAGGCTCAAAGCAGCAGGCATCTGACCCCAGATCTCACCCTTTATCCGATTATGGCACAGTGAATCTGGAGAGTCAATTAAAACAATTTACGCCTTTACAAAAGAAAATGCAATTTATCAATTCTACAAAAAGATACAGTTCAAAATGTGCTTCTCCATATTTTTGTCTGACGTGTCTAACTCCATCCATCACACACAGGTGTTTCCTTAATTCAACCTTTTCCAACCTTTCTAGGTTTAACTGGTTAGCAGAACTTCAGTCAGTTCCTTCTTTGTGTTCTCACTTTCCTTTTCATGTTTCCTCATATGGTTGAGCAACCTTTTATGAGTCAGCATACCTTTACCACATCCCTTGCTACAGTTCCTGAGTACCCCTTGCTCTTTTACTTTCTTACCTCTAATCTTTTGGCATTTAACTTGTAGTTTAATTTTAACACCCCCAGGCCGAGACCACTGGGGCCCTGGGCTCCCTTTCTCTCACTACCACTCTCCAACTCCAAGTTTCTCAGGCTCCACCATCACCTTTTGGGTCTTTGGAGCCTCCATCTTCCTCCCACCCTACCTTCCCTAAACACTCGGCTCTCCCCCCTCCTCTGACACCTCCGACTTTCCTCCCTGCTTTAACCCCAGCTCTCATTCCTACGGAGTCTTCACCACTTCCACTGACTTTGCCCTCTCTGAGGTTGAATGTTCTGTCCTCAGCAAGGGGCTTACCTTTGTCCCCCTTCACCGCACCTCAGTGACATCCCTGCCTGCCACGATGCTGAGTTCTTCTGCCATCATCTCCATCTCCGAGTCCACTTCTTCTGCAAGTATTTCCCACACCACACCGATAATCCCTTCTCCTGTCTCCAACCCTCCTTTGCTTCTTGACACCCCGTCTTGAATCTTTTCATCTCTATTGAATTGAATTGGCTTTATTTCTTACATCCTTCATATACATGAGGAGTAAAAATCTTTACATTATGTCTCCATCTAAGTGTGCAATGTGGAAATTATAGTAATTTATAATAAGTAGTATGTACAACAGAACAATTAATATAACGTTGAAATACAAGTGTATCAGCATGAATTAAGCAGTCTGATGGCCTGGTGGAAGAAGCTGTCCTGGAGCCTGTTGGTCCTGGCTTTTATGCCACTGTGCTGTTTCCCGGATGGCAGCAGCTGGAACAGTTTGTGGTTGGGGTGACTTGGGTCCCCAATGATCCTTCAGGCCATTTTTACGCACCTGTCTTTGTAAATGTTCTGAATAGTGGGAAGTTCACATCTACAAATGCGCTGGGCTGTCCACACCACTCTCTGCAGAGTCCTGTGATTGAGGGAAGTACAGTTCCCATACCAGGCAGTGATGCAGCCAGTCAGGATGCTCTCAATTGTGTCCCTGTAGAAAGTTCTTAGGATTTGGGGGCCCATACCAAACTCCCTCAACCGTCTGAGGTGAAAGAGGCGCTGTTGTGCCTTTTTCACCGCACAGCTGGTATGTACAGATCACATGAGATCCCCGGTGATGTTTATGCCAAGGAATTTAAAGCTGTTCACCTTCTCAACCCCAGATCCATTGATGTCTATAGGGGTTAGTCTGTCTCCCTTTCTCCTGTAGCCCACAACCAGCTCCTTTGTTTTTGCGACATTGAGGGAGAGGCTGTTTTCTTGTCACCACTGTGTCAGGGTGATGACTTCTTCTCTGTAAACTGCCTCATTATTATTTGAGATTAGGCCAATCAGTATCGTGTCATCAGCAAATTTAATCAGCAGATTAGAGCTGTGGGTGGCGACATAGTCATGGGTATACAGAGAGTAAAGGAGGGGACTTAGTACACAGCCCTGAGGGGCTCCTGTGTTGAGGGTCAAAGGGTTGGAGGTGAGGGAGCTCACTCTTACCACCTGCCAGTGATCTGACAGGAAGTCCAGGATCCAGCTGCACAAGGCAGGGTGAAGGCCGAGGTCTCTGAGATTCTTGACAAGCCTGGAGGGAATCATGGTGTTGAATGCTGAACTGTAGTCCAAGAACAGCACCCTCACATAATCATCCCTCTTCTCCAGATGTATAAGGATGGTGTGTAGAGCAGTGGCTATTGTGTCATCTGTTGATTGGTTGTGCCGGTAGGTGAATTGTAGGGGGTCCCGTGTGGGTGGCAGTAAGCTGCAGATGTAGTGCTTGACCAGCCTCTCAAAGCTTTTGCTTATTATTGAGGTGAGTGTGACAGGATGCCAGTCGTTCAGGCATGTTGCCTTGGTCTTTTTAGATACAGGAACAATTTGGATGTTTTGAAGCAGAAGGGCACTCTACACTGGAAGAGGGAGAGATTAAAAATGTCTGTAAACACACCTGCCAGTTGTGCTGCGCACTCTGAGTACCCGCCCTGGGATGCCGTCCGGTCCTGCAGCCTTGCGACTGTCCACTCATTGGAAACACCTGTGTACTTCGACCTCAGAGATGACCAAGCTGCAAGTTGCATCAATGGCTCTCTTCAGGTGCTTAACAGTGTTGACAACATCGAGTCAAGTGTAAAAAAGATTTAGCTCATCTGGGAGAGACGCATCTAATTGCTGGTGAGACATCAACAGGCTCAACGTCAGCACTCCTCTCTCCTTCCTGAATCTTACCTCTTCTGAACGCACTGCCTTTCACTCTCTCTGCACCAATCTGAAACTTACCATCAAACCTGGAGACAAAGGGTGCTTTGGTGTGGCGGACTGAGGCCAGGCGGCAACTCTCAGAAACCCCCTCATAACCACACCTTGGTTAGCAGCCCACTCCGAGCCATCAGAAAATTGAATCAGACAACATCACTGACCTTATCAATTCTAGAGAACTCCTACCCACCGTCACCAAACTCATTGTTCCCTTTTCCCACACTGCTCACTTCTACTTCCTACCCAATATCCACAAACCTGACCGTCCAGGTAGGCCCATTGTCTTTGCCTGCTCCTACCCCACTGAACTCATGTCCTTATACCTTGACTCCATTCTATCCTCCTTGTTTCAGGCCTGTCTCACCTACACCCCCGATACTTCTCTGTAGCACTTTAGAATAGAAAATTATAAAACAGGGTTCAATTCCCATCGCCATCTATAAGTAGTCTGAACATTCTCTCCGTGACTACATGGATTTCCTCTTGGTGCTCCCATTTCTTCCTACGTTCCAAAGATGCACAGGTTAGTATGACTTAGTAGGTTGTGGGCATGCTGCGTTGGTGCCGGAAACACAGTGACACTTGCAAGCTGCTCCCTGCACATCCTTGGACTGTGTTGTTCATTGAGGCAAACGGTGCGTTTGGTATTTCAATGTTTTGATGTACATGTCATGAATAAATCTAATCTTTATCGTTAAATCTCTGTCCTAAGTGGGAGTCGTTTATTCTGAAACAATGTCCTCTAGATTTACATTTCCCCATGATGATAAATACCTTCTGAACACCTGCCCTGTCAAACGGCAACAGAATTTTATGAGCTTGTTGATGGTCATCATAGACTCAGAGGCAGAAGGGCCTTTTTCTGTGCTGTATCTCTCTTTGTGTGTACAGAAAGGTGGCGGCACAGTGGTGCAGCAGGCAGATATGCTGCCTCACAGAGCTAGGGATCTGGTTTCAATCCTGACTTTGTGTTCCTTATTTTAATAAAAAGGTTCAAGTTTTCATTCTCTGTGTTTCTCACATTCTTCCTGTGATCATCTGAGCTTTCTCCTGAAGTTCTAGCTTCTTTCCACAGTCCAAGTATATGCAAGTTGCTAAGTTTTGTTCATTGACCCTAGTGTGTGAGTGGTAGAACTGGGGGAGCTGATGGGAATGTAGGAGTTTAGTGTAAATGGGTCAGCATGGGTTTGGGCAGCTGAAGGGCTTCTTTCCCTGTTGTACCTCTCTATGATCTGTTGTTCCATGGAAAATCATCTCCCATTTTTCTAAACCTCAATGAATTGAGGTCCAAACTGTCAACCTTTCCCCATAATGCAACCCCTTCGTCCCAGAAAACCGGCAAGTGAAGTTTCTCTAAACTGACTCCAATGCTAATGCAGTCTCCTTAAATAAGAAGAGTAAAACCTTTATACAAAACTCCAGGAGTGGTCTCACCAGCACCACGCACGGCAGTAGAAAGTCCTGATGAAGGGTCTCGGCCCGAAACTTCAACTGTACTCTTTCCCATAGATGCTGCCTGGTCTGCTGAGTTCCTCCAGCATTTTGTGTGTGATGCTTGGATTTCCAGCATCTGTAGATTTTCTTGTGTTTGTGTAGAAAGTCTTACATATTTCATCTGACTTGTAATAATGTCCTACTTCCCTTCCTAATGATTAGCTGTACCCATATGCTAATTTCCTGTGCTTTATCTGCAAGATTATCCAGAACTCTATACCACAATATTCTTTAGACTCTTGTGGCATATTTCTGATGTCAACCTCATATTTCCCCATATTACTTGCCATCTGCCTAATCATTACCTCTTTACTTAACCTTTTTAATACTCTTTGCAGAATCTTTACACCTTCCTTACAACTTCAATATCAATATCAATATCACCTGACTTGGTCCAACCAAGCAGAGTCCACTGCCAAGAAGGCCCTTTACTTCCTGAGAAAGCTAAAGAAATTTGGCCTGTCCCCTAAAACCCTCACTAATTTTTATAGATGCACCGTAGAAAGCATTCTTCTAGGGCGCATCACAACCTGGTATGGAAGTTGTCCTGTTCAAGACCGGAAGAAGTTGCAGAAGGTCATGAACACAGCGCAGCACATCAGACAAACCAATCTTCTGTCCTTGGACTCACTTTACACCGCACGCTGTCGGAGCAGTGCTGCCAGGATAATCAAGGACACGACCCACCCAGCTAACACACCTTTCGTCCCTCTTCCCTCCGGGAGAAGGCTCAGGAGCTTGAAGACTTGTACGGCCAGATTTGGGAACAGCTTCTTTCCAACTGTGATAAGACTGCTGAACGGATCCTGACCCGGATCTGGGCCGCACCCTCCAAATATCCGGACCTGCCTCTCGTTTTTTTTTGCACTACCTTACTTTCCCTTTTCTATTTTCTATTTATGATTTATAATTTAAAATTTTAATATTTACTATTGATTTGTAATCCAGGGAGTGCGAAGCGCAGAATCAAATATCACTGTGATGATTGTACGCTCTATAATCAATTGTTTGGCGACAATAAAGTGAAGTAAAGTAAGTACCTTGCTTTCCCACTTTACTTAGTATCAATTTTGGCTACAAGATTCCCAATCCTTTCACCAAATGTTCGAACATACTTGAGGTCTCAGCACTGACCACTCCCCCATAGTACCCAACCAACCACATGGCCATACAGGACGAAGTGGTGGGTGGTGCAACTCACGTTTAATAGCATAGGAATAGACGCAGGAGAACACCACTAAACCCTTTTGCCTGCTCCACCATTCGAGGTCATGTATGGTTCCTTACATCAGTGCTACTTCCCACACAAACTGTATATTCTTTGAGTTCCTTAACATATAAAAAAGTTATCAGTCCCTTTAATGAGTATACTCAATAACTGAGCCTCCACAGCCTCTAGGGTAGAGAATTCCAATGGAACATTATACTTTGGCTGAAGAGATGTCTTTTCATCACTATCCCGAATGGGCAACTTCTTATTTTGGACAGTAACCCCTGGCTCTAGACGCCCCACCTAGAACATCTCTGTATCTCCCCTGTCAATCAGAACATAATGTTTAAGGCCCTCATGTTTCAACAACATATCTGAATGAAAGATCCACACGGATCAAATTATGACCCAATACTAATATCAGCGTTTTTCAAAAGTGGCTCAAAAATTCTTGCCTTATGGGTTTTTCTACGTTGTAAACAAGGCGGTCTGTATCCTTCTCACTGTACTTGTGGTTCACTTTAAACAGTAGCCATGAAGTGGTGACACAGCCCAGCCCATCACAGGCAAAGCCCTCCCCACCATTGAGCACATTTACAAGGAGCGCTGCCACAAGAAAGTAGCATCCATCATCAAGGACCCCCACCAGCCAGGCTATGCTCTCTTCTCACTGTTACCACTGGGCAGGAGGTACAGGAGCCATAGTTCCCACACCTGCAGGTTCAGGAACAATTATCACGCTACAGCTATCAGGCTCCTGAATTAGTCTTTGCTTACGTGTAGTTTTTCATAAATTCTATGGTATTTCTTTATTTTCTTGTAAAAAGCCTGCCAAAAATGAATCTCAAGGTAGTGTATATGGTGACATGTATGTACTTTGATAATAAATTTACCTTGAACTTTGAACTTTAAAGTGAGATTCACTATAAGCCATTTTCATATCCTTAACAACCGTGTTGCATACATAAAGTTTCCCCGTTATGACAGTAATTTACAAGCATTTCAGGAATAATTATGAAAGTGCTAGATAAATGCATGGCCCTCTTTCTTCTTATTATCTCTGTAATACCTTTTCTCCATTTTGAAAACCTCATATGCTATCTGTGCTCAGCTCTGGTGCTCTATACAGCATCTACTCCTTGAATATCATTATTTCTCAAGTGCCAGAACTGGATTGGTAGTCCACAAATTTTATTGGTGGTCTCTTTCAACACAGTAAGTTAGGTATTATCTAGCATTTAGGTTTTTTGGTGCTTCTTTTCCTTGTCTTGAGATTTCAGCCTATTTAAATAAAGTGCTTGATTTCTCATAAGAAGTTTTATCTAGATGGTACAATTCTCATATGGAGTCATAGGGTGATACAGCACAGAAACATACCCTTTGTCATAGCATCTGCACCAACCATCAGCCACATTAATAGAGGATTACACTGATTCTACATTCCCCCTTTTTTATGTTCTTCCCAAATTCCATTCACCTCCCTCACGTTCTATTTTTGTTAGCAGAATGTTTCACTTGAAATAGTCCATTGTGCTCAATGATTTTACAGTATTTTGATAAGACCTGTTTTCTTTTAGTAAAATGAACTTCAGCTGATTTAATTGACTGACTTAATCTAAGTCAGTTGTATGTATCTTGTGTATAAACCTATGGTCTGTTTCCTGAGAATATTTGAATGCAATTCCAAACTTAAGCCTTGCTAAATGACATGGCAGTAATCTGAAGAGGGAACTGGAAGCAAATGGAAGGGATTGCGAGGATGATGTCTGTTATGCCTTGAGATAGTTACAGAGGCAATTCTGCTAGAAGTCATCTGAATGACCAGCAGGAAAGCTGTTCCCTGGCCTCCTCATTAGGAGGTATCAGTCAGGCAGGCAGTGGTGGAATTACAAAAATATTAATAATTTACAAAATACACCCTGTAAGTTTGGCCCTTCTTATTCTCAACAAGACTTACACTATTCTTATATAATTGCTACACAATCCCACAGTAAGGCCTTTGGCTCATTAAGTCAATACCAGATAGGTGACGTTTTACAGAAAGTAAAATTGTGCGTGTGTGTGTGTGTGTGTGTGTATGTATGTATGATGATCAAAGTAAAGAAATTGAATTGCCCTTCTACTTACCTTCACTCCCTTGTTTTGCTTTGCATGTTCATTTTTTTTTGAATCTGGGCACAGCTGTCAAGACCATAATTTTTTGACTGATAATGAAGGGTCGGCTATACATTTCTCAGTCAGGATCAGGATGGTTGGAGAGTTTAAAGGTTGCATGTAGGTGGTGTGCCTACTGACTTTGTCCTTTCTGGTGTTAAAGGTTAAGGGTTTGGAGAGGCCTCAGCAAGTAAATGCACAGCACGTTGTGCATGGCACACATGGCGCACCAGTGGAGGAGGGAATGAATGATGGATGGGGAACAAATCAAGCAGGCTGCTCTTTTCTTTTTTGGAAGTTATTAGAGCGGCACTCATCCAGGCAAGTGAAAAACATTCCGTCATAAGCCTAACTTGTACCTTATAGATAACAGGAAGCATTTTGAGTGTCAGATGAGTCACTCATAACTGAATGCGTAAGCAACCTCTGACGTATTTTATAGCCACAGTATTTACATAACTGGTTCATTTAAGGTTTTGGCCAATATCCCCAGCTGGTGCAAGGCTTGGCAGTGGTAATGCCATAATATATGTCAATCATAAATGGTTGAACTCTTCCTTATCTGAGATGGTCAATGTCTGGCACACATAAAGCATAATGTCATGGGGCACTGGAAGTGAAATTTTTGGTCCATTAGATCTCCACCAATGGTTGAGTGAGCTGAAGCTTTTCACTCTGGAGCAAAGGAAGATGACAGATGACTTGATAGAGGTGTACAGGATGATAAGAGGCATAGATCAAGTGGACAGCCAGAAGCTTTCTCCTAGGAGGGGAAATGGCTGATTCGAGGGGACATAATTTTAAGGTGATCAGAGGAAAGTATGGGGGTGGGTATTGGTATCAGAGGAAAGTTTTTTACACAGAGTGGTGGATGCTTGGAATGCCCTGCCGGGGTTGGTGGTAGAGGCAGATACATTAGGGACATTTACAGTGATGATAGAAAACATGGAGGGCTCTGTACGGGGGAAAGGTTAGATTAATCTTAGAGTAAGTTATAAGGTGGGCCAAAGAGCCTGTAGTGTGTGTAGTGTTCTGTGTTCAACTATCAGGCGTCCATCTACACTAATATCACTTTTCCTCTCCTATTCCCATCAATTTCCTCTCACCCTGATCTTCCTTCTAGCCACCCTCACTAGGGGCAATTTACAGTGGGCAATAAACCTACCAAGCAGCAAATCTTAGCACTGTCGGAGAAAACCCATGAAGCCACAGAATGAACATTCCAGCTCCACATTGACAGTACTCAAGGCAAACTTGCATCCCTTAAGCTATGAGACAACAATATTACTCTCCCCCACAGTGCTGTCAATCCATGCATGCATGAACATTCTCTAAGTAATGTTGCATGCAAGCTTGGAAAAATTTATTTGCTATATAGTTGAGAGTCGAAACCTGTGTAGTCATCATCAAAAATCCCCACTTCTAACCTTAAGATCATTGATGTCTGGACCTAGGACACCAAACCAAAAGACCCTTGCAGTGTTGTGCCACAGAAGTGCCAGGCATAGACCATCTCAGACAAACAGTCCAGTCATCTATAATTGACATGTTTTGGCATTACCATTACTAAGTCTTGCACCACCAGTATCCTGGGATTGTTGGCCAGAAACTTAATTGAACCAGTTATGTAAACACTGTGGCTTTAAGGAAGTCAAGGCAGCTTATGTGCTTATGTATCTGGTTATGAGTCACACATCTGAATTACAAGATACTCAAAGACTTTTCAATTATCTATAAGGTACAGGTCAGGTTTGTGATGGCCTCCAACAAACACAACCAACTTCCTGTCTGCCAAGTCTAGAGTGTTTTCTCCTTGATACTTTGATTAGTTCTAACAATGTAAGTTTGCTCGTTTCTAGCAATGCTTCATAATGCTTTGCTCTGAGGCTCGATTTGCTATGTAAGATTACACCACAATCTGTAGCAAAGCCATCTGTACAGCTGCTGCCAAAACTGTGCTGGTGAAAATAACAGTATAAAAGAAAGACATATTTAAAGATCCAAAAACTTGTTAGAGGTGTATGACTTTAATGCTGGTAAATAAAACAAAGGCATTAAGAAGACAGATGAAGTTTTACATCAAATTTTATTCAAATGTAATATAAAGAGAAGTGCTCTATTAAAAATACAATTTTCAAATGGCCATTAGTATAAATACAATAATGAACAAGAAGATGGAAATGAAGTCATTAAAATCTATTTTCAAGATGTTACAGCAGCAGTATATCAAGTTATAGCTTCTAATCATCCTTGCAGCTATGAAGTGTAGCTAAGTATGTTTTCTGCCTTTTCAAGATGGGAGCACATCAAGCACATCAAGCTGAGGAATGTACGAATAATTATTTCACCATTTCACACTTAGTAATTAAAGCCAGATGCATTCCAACAGTATGGCACAGTTCACCCATATTGCAAATCTCAATAATTCATTCCTTTTACTTCAGTGCCCAAGCAGTAAATTGCACTTTCATATCCATAAGCTCTCATCATACAGGCTAAGCATGCTGAACAGTAGCCAGCTGCTCAGATGTACATGGAAGCAACATCAATATTTTTCTCCCTGCAGTTTCCTTCCCCTTTCTACAGAAGAGAATCTGGCTGCACACTGAACAATTTTTCCATAAGCTCAGAATACTAGAAAACGTATCATGTATTTCAGATATAGCAAGTTGCAGATTCAAAATGAGGAAGTTAGTAGTGGGGGAAACGAGCAGCACTGTTTAATTACAAGGATACAAAATCTAAAACTGCTAGTAGAGAGGTATTGAAAACAATTTGTACAAAGATCAAGAGGTAATTCTGGGAAAATAATTAATTAAAGTGGAATAGCAGGTAGGTGGGTTCATATCTATCAAAACAAATGATTACTTTCAATGATATTCTGCTTTATAATGCTTATTTTTAATATAAGCAAACCAGATACAGTATATAAATCAGTAAAGTCCAGTGCAAAATTGTTATGTTCCATACATATGGGTTTTGAATGTAAATCTGAGATCAAAACTCTTAGCAAATTTGCCATATCCATTTCTTACAAAATCTTCAGAATCAGTAAACAACTGACCAGCTTGATAAAAATATTGTGTTTTACTTTTGATTTCAATAATCCAAAGTTGTCTTTCTTTGGACTACACCTCCAAAAACAAAAATGGTGCGATTCTGCCAGCCTTGACTACTATTGTTGGGTGTTACTCAGTAAGCCTGTAATGAAGTGTACTTAATGAGTACTGCTGATACATACCCCAATCGTTAAATGCTTCCAGAGAACATGATCACATAGTAATATAAATACAGTTCTTACTAATTCTAAAATACAGAATCAAAAATCCAAAAGTAAAGAATATTAGAAAACATATAGCCGTAGAGCGTGTCAGCACATATCAGGCCTTTGGTAAACTAGTTCATGCTGACCAAGATGCCTAAATACACTCACCCCATTTTCCTGTATTTGGCTCATTCTCCCTATTAGTTTCCTGTCTGTGTACCTGTCCAAATGCTTTTTTTAAATGTTATGACTGCACCTGCCTCCATAACCTCCTCTGGCAGCTTGTTTCATATACCCACCACTCTCTGAGAAAAGATGACTTTCTTTAAATCGTTCCCTACTCACTTTAAACCTGTGTCTTCTAGTTTTAAGCTCCCCTGCCCTTTGAAGGAGACTATGACTATCTGCCCTGCCTGTGCCCCTCACAATTTTGTAATGCTCTATGAGATCGCTCCTCAGCCACTTTGCTCCAGTAAGATCAATTCCAGCCTCTTTCTCTTCTTAACTTGTTTCCAAATCCCTCACTTCAGGCAACGTCCTGGTGAATCTTTTCCACACTCCTTCTAGCATTATTACATTGTTCCTATACACATAATATTCCAAGCATAGCCTACCTAATGTCTTCTTCAGATAAGACCATAAGATATAGGAGCAGAAGTAGGCCATTCAGCCCATCGAGTCTGCTCCAGTCATCCCCACTCCCCCGCCTTCACCCCATACCCTGTGATGTCTTGGCTAATCAAGAACCTATCTATCTCTGCCTTAAATATACCCAATGACTAGACCTCCATGGCCACTTGTGGCAACAAATTCCACAGATTTACCACCCTCTGACTATAGTAATTTCTCCACATCTCAGTTCCAAAAGGACGTCCTTCAATCCTGAAGTCATGCCCTCTTGTCCTAGAATGCCCTACCATGGGAAATAACTTTGCCATATCTAATCTGTTCAGGCCCTTTAACATTTAGAATGTTTCTATAAGATCCCCCCTCATTCTCCTCAGCTGCAGGGAATACAGCCCAAGAGCTGCCAGACATTCCTCATGCAAAGTGTTCACTCAGGACTCCACACGTATCCCCTGGGTCATCCTCTTCCCCTAGCTACTGTCTTGCTTCTATTACTGTATATTTTACATATTTATATTGATCAACAGTGTAACCCCTACATCTCATTTGGAGCACCCCCTCAGGGTCATATTGGGGCCATGGCTTGTCACCTGCTGATTTCCGTGTTGTTTATCTGATATTGGCTGTCATTAGAGAAAGGTGCTGCCTGAAGAACGGCTATTTGCCACATGGAAAATGAGAAATTCTCAGCTCCTTTTATCTTCAGAGGCTTCCACAATAGCAGCGGGTTAATCACCTACTTGTTTGCTTGACTGGGTAATGTTAGAAAGTGTTGGAAAAGACATAAAAATGAAGTAAGTTAAAAAATGCATGATGGAAAGAAACCATCAAGCCTAATTAAATAATCCAAAGGATGAACTCTATATTTTGGAAACATAATCTACACAAACTTGAAATTTCTGCATTTGCCTTTCCTGATGCCACAGTCTGAAGCTTGCAAGATGTGCAGGCTATTACTCACGATTGCCCCGGTATCACAGATTTTAATTTTAATAGCACTGAATATAATCAGCTGACTCAACGTATCCTTTCATTCAACACATAGTCATGAGTTAAATACTTCATAATAATTGTTTGTATACATGATAAGACACTGTTATAACTTCAGAAGCCATCTAAGAAACCAAGAACAATGCTGGAAGAAGCCCAAGTAAAAGGTTTCAACTCGAAATGATGTCTGTCCATTTCCCTCCTGCCTGACTTGCTGAGTTCATCCAGCAGTTCTTTTGCTTCAGATTGCAGCAACTCCCTAAAACATCAAAGAATGGAAATCTACTGTTTTCTGTGCCAGTACAGATCCACAGCAATGTGCCTGACTTTGAATTTACCTCTGAATTAGTTTAGGAAGCCACACTGAAAAAGCAATTTAGGATGGGATTAATTGATGCCTCTGTCAATAAGACCAACATCTAATGACTGGATTAAACAAATAATATGATAAAAGTGAGGAAGAGTGACATTACTCCGACTATAATATAAACACATAAGATGTGTTTACCCAAATTTGTCTCACAGAACATGCAAAATATTCTCTATTATGGATTTTACTCACTTCTATTAATTTCTAGGGAAAGGAAACAAGAAGTTGTTCTATGTACCCTAGTAGTGTTGTTATTTTCACAAAGCACCCCCCCCCCCCAATACCCTTGTCTCTTTCTCTTCCTGTAACTTCTTCCAGCCTTATAACATTTCAGGGTTTCTACATACATTCCTGCTGCCTGTACTTCTCTACATAGCTCAATGCATGCAACCCTTCCATGGCATCTGTACCTTCAGTCATCCATACTCTAAATTATAAACAGAGTGTCTGATGATGGGCCTTCAACCCGAAACATTTACTCTGTTTCTCTTTCCACATATGGCTCTGACCTGCTGAGTTGTTCCAGATTTTGTATCTTTATATCAGTATGATGAACCCTAAAAAATCCTTGTTCACCCACTTCTTTCTTGGGTTTTCTGCCTTTCAAAATATTCTTTAAAATCTACCTCCTCAAGTGAGCAGCTCAAAAATATCTCAGCTTTCAGTTTTCATTATAAATTCTGTCAACTTTCATGACTTAAGATCCTCTTAATTTTGGGATAGTTATTAAATCTACTAGTTTGTAATACAAAGGGAAACATGCAAGGGGACTGGAGGTAGCCTGTTCTGGGTTGGAGGACTGTGTAGGTGGGTGGGTGGGAGGTAGGGATGGGGCTTCTTTTGCTGTTGTTGTTTCGTTGCTCGTTGTGTTCTGTGTTGTTCTGCTGAGTATTCTGTGCGTACTATGTTGACGCCAGAATGTGTGGCGACACTTGCGGGATGCCCTAGCACATCCTTATGTTGTGTTGGCTGTTAATGCAAATGACGCATTTTATCAGATATTTTGATGTACGTGTGATAATAAAATGAATCTGAATGCAAATTTGTGACAGCTCTACTTTCCAGAACAATTTAGTTGCAACACAACAAAAATCAAATAGCTTGAAGCATTACATGTTAGCAGCTTTGAAATTCATGATTAGTTTAAAGATAAAAATATACTGTAAAGCATTCTGAATCCAGTGAAGCTACCCATTTCTAATTGGTCAGTACAGCAGAGAGACTAGTCTTTGATGTCTTGATCCAGTAGAATGTTTCCATTCAGTGATGAAGTAGACTGGTTCAGGACACTCTTCTGGGAATTAATGGGCAGGTTTTTATAGTCTGAATTGCATTTGCACTCCATATTGTTGTGGTAAAGCTGAACATTAATAAAGCAAAATTATAAGTTAGTGTAAAATCATACTGTCAATAGAATCTATTTATGTAAAAAGATCTCAATTCATAACACGTGTGAGGTTACAGCATTTCACAATGTGAATTATAATCAGATCAGGAGATCAAGAATTCTTACAAGTTGAATGAACAATAACACAGCGCAAGCCCCATTCACACTAAACTAAAAATGTAACATTTTAGATTATGAATCTATTGGGGAAATAATATGCTATTTTAATAACAGCAAGTTTTTAGATCTTGTTCTAATAAAATTACTGACCACTTGGGAGACAAAATTTTGTACTTCAACAGGGACTTAAGATATTATCTTTACTAACACTTTCACAAAGTATAAATTTCTCCTCCATTGGCTCCATCTACACTTTCAACTGCCTCAGGAAAGCTGTCAACATAATCACAGACCCTTTTCTTCTTGTCATTCTGTCTTCTCACCTCTCAGGCTCAAGAGAACCTGCCACCAGGCTCAAAGATATCTTCTATCCTGTTGTTATAAGGTTCTTGAACAGACCTCTCACGCTCTGAAGACAAATTCTTGATCTCAAAATCTATCCTCACTGTGTCCTTTGCATTTTATTTGTCCATCTGCACTGCTTTTTCATGTAAACAGCAACACTCTATTCTATATTCAGCTTTTCTATTTACTACCTTGATGTACTTATGTATGGCATGATCTGCTTGGATGGCAACAAACAAAAGCTTTTAGCCGTTTGTCGGTACATACGACAATAATAACCCAAAAATCAGTAAGAGATGTGACCTTGTGTCTTTCAGACCAGATATTAAGTTAAGACCTGTGGTAGTGGACATACAGTATATGATTCCATGGCACTTCTTTCGAAAAGAACAGGCAAGTTCCGGTGGCATCCCAGTCAAATGTATCTCTAAAGCAACCTGAAGCTAAATCAATGCTTATTGCTTACCAGATATGAAACCTGACCATGGACAAACAGGTTGCAAGTTTGTTTATGTAAGAACAGTGACTAATTAATTTGTTAGTTACTGACTAGTAAAATGACCAGTGATGTTCTGGGACTATATACGTTTGTAAGTAGATTATTTGAGGTGATTACAAAACCTTTCTTATCAAATACTATAATTATGCCAAGAGCTGCCCCAGTAGGTCTAAAGCTCACTTACTGCTACTTCGGCATCTGCAAGATGCTTTTCAAAAATAGAAACCAAATCTGAAAATGTGAGTCTTTTTCCTGGATCAAGAGCCCAGCAGGATTGTATTACATTGTAGCTGTGGAAACATGGAGAAGGATATTAGGAACTTCAGAAAAAATATAAAAACATTGCACCAAGATAAATGAATCCTATATACAAAATATTCAAATTAAAATGTTCGCATTTGCAAGTTTGTGCTGGTGAGATGCTCATAATGATGGTCATGCTAAGATATGAGGTTCTATTGCTACACATTGCAACACATCAAAACAATTATTTATTGATTTTCTTCATCTGAAGGATACTTAACATTCTTTAGATTGGTCCTGCAGTATTCATTAACATATGATCAAAAGCTGGAGCTGCTCAAACAGTTTAACTTGTAAGGAAATGCTTCAATTACATTTTGCACAAAGCAGCATTCCAGATTCAGAATTGTGGGCATATCAGTTTATTTTCCTGCATTTTGGGTTTGTTTCTTCTCTTGAATTTGGCTTTCACCTGACAGTCATATGCAGAAGTGAAAAACTAGGCTTTGCATTGGCCAGATTTACATTGCATGGAACCTTTGTTTTGTGCCAGTGTACTCATTAACATTAAGTATTCATGCTTTCTACTTAATTGATCAAGAGGCCAGGATTGGTGACGGACATGGATGCCAGGGAAGAAGGAAACTGAAAGGCTTGTGTAACTGAAAATAAGAGTGCAGAATATTAAAATGAGCTATTGCTTTGCACGCGACCAATATAGCTCAGAAACACAGAATGGTGAGTAAAGAGGACTTGATGCAAGCTATGACTTTGACAATAGATATTATGATAGCTTTAAGATCTAAAAGGTACAACAAAGGATGTTAGACGGGAATGCATATTAATGTCAAAGTTTAGTAAACGAAGATTGAAGGAAGATTTGAGCTACAGATAAACTGAGGCAACATTATAGAGTTAGAACTTGCAACACACAAAAAATTCTGGAGAACCTCAGCAGGTCAGGCAGCATCTATGGAAAGTAATAAAGAGTTAATGTTTTGGGCCAAGACCCTTCATCAGGTCTGGAAAGGAAGGGAGGAAGCCAGAATAATAACATGGAGAGGAAGGAGATGATAGGTGAAACCAGATGAGGGGGAAGGTAGGGGCTGTGGGAGGAGGGATGAAGTGAGAAGCTGGGAGGTGATAGTAGAAAAGGTAAAGCGCAGAAAAAGAAAGAATCTGAAGGAGAGGAAAGGGCCATGAGAGAAAGAAAAGGAGGAGGGGCACCAGAGGGAGATGATAGGCAGGTGAGGAGAAGAGAAAGGGTGAGAATATGAGGTGTTGCTCCTCCAACCTGAGAGTGTCTCATCATGGTAAGGACCAACATATTAGAAATAGATAGCCTCAACGATGATGCACAAAGCTTGATCTCCTTGAGCTCTTCAATTTGTTGTGATCTTCTTACTCTCTCAGAAGTGTGTAGCTAGAGTGATTTCTGCAAATTAAATTCTTATGCAAAACTGGGCATAAAAAGACTTACATTGCTTCTGTTGCATAAAATGGTTGTTCCATCTTAAATCCACTCTTAATTAACTTGTAAAAGTTCGAATCTACTTGGATTCCAGGATACGGATTGACACCTGAAGACATTCAAAATGGGACATTAAGGCAAGACAATTAAGCAGAAATCTTGGGATAACAATTAGACAAAAGACTCCATGATTACCAAGTGAGAATATTTCCCATAATAAGATTCCATATGACCAGACATCACTACGGGTTGTGTAACTGCCTTCAAACAAGCTTTCAGGAGCCATCCACTTGACAGGTAATCGTGCCTACGTATAACAGAGAAATAAAATCAAGTAATTAACATGATAATAAGCTACCTTAGTAACATTTCCCCAGTATAATAAAAGGTACAATAATCAGATCCTTCTGCAGGACACATCAATGCTTTCTTGAATAAAAACAGAATTTTTTTCTGTATCGACGTTTCAGGCCGAGACCCTTCGTCAGGACAAAGGGTCTCGGCCTGAAACGTCGACTGTACCTCTTCCTAGAGATGCTGCCTGGCCTGCTGCATTCACCAGCAACTTTGATGTGTGTTGCTTGAATTTCCAGCATCTGCAGAATTCCTCTTGTTTGTATTTTTTTCTGTATGCTGGGCACGACACTACTACAGCTTGGAGTTCCAAGTTCAATCCCAGGGTCCTCTGTAAGGAGTTTGAACATCCTCCCTGTGGAATGTGTGGGCTTTCTCTGGGTGTTCCTGTTTCCTCCCACAGTACAAAGACATACCGGTTAGTAGTCATTGCAGATTGCCAGTAATTTGGATAAGGTTAACTTGGGGGTTGCTGGGGGTTGCAACTCAAAGGGCCAGGATGGCCTATTCTGCACTGTATCTCTAAATAACAATAAGAACAAATAAATGAAAATACTGCCGTGACTCGGTAGGTCAGGCAGCCTCTGTGAAAAGGGAATAGGAATTAGCGTATCAGGATTGAGAGCCTGCATCAGACTGAAAAAGTGAGAAAACACTTTTGAGAGAGTAGAGAGAGGGAAAGAGTGTACAAAGCAGAGGAGGTATCTATGGTAGAAAGCAGAATAAGGTTGTCTAGGTGACAGACAGTCCTAATTAGAAAAGGGAAATGAATGTGTGGAGGAAAGTAAATAGAAGGAAATGACTGAGTGGAAGAGAATAAACATGCTGGAACTGTGATGTATATAATGCAGAACCTTCTGCAAATCTGTACTTAAGTAGAATGTTAGAAATATACAGTTAACATTTGTGGACAGAGAAAAAAATGATTTAATATTATAGGTGGTTTATACTGGCAGTCTGTCAACCTACAAAGCAGGTGATGCCAGTTCCCATCAATTGCTTACACTCACTGTATTGGCAAGGTTATAGCTCCAAGTCCTCATCTCACTGCTAACCCTACTGACATCAATGGATCTCTGATTGAGAGGTGAATATCTTTAAGTTCCACGGTATACACATCACTGAGGATCTCACAAGGTCTGCACATACTGGCTATGTGGTGTAAAAAGCACAACAGCGCCTCTTTCACCTTAGACGGTTGAAGAAGTTTGGCATGAGTTCCCAAATCCTAAAGTCTTTCTACTGGGGGAAATTGAAAGCATCCTGACTGGCTGTATCACTGCCTGGTATGGGAACTGTACTCCCTCAATCGCAGGACTCTGCAGAGAGTGGTGTGGACAGCCCAGCGCATCTGTAGATGTGAACTTCCCACTATTCAGGACATTTACAAAGACAGGTGTGTAAAAAGGGCCTGAAGAATCATTGGGGACCCAACCACAAACTATTCCAGCTGCTCCCATTTGGGTAACAGTACAGTGGTATAAAAGCCAGGACCAACAGGCTCCAGGACAGCTTCTTCCACCAGGCCATCAGACTGATTAATTCATGCTGATACAATTGTATTTCTGTGTTATATTGACTGTCCTATTGTATATACTATTTATTATAAATTACTATAAATTGCACATTGCACATTAGACGGAGACGTAAAGATTTGTATTCCTCATGGATATGAAGGATGTAAGTAATAAAGTCAATTCAAATGGGCACTGTGCTTGTAGTAGCCAGCTCGCTACCAATATTTCCATGGGCAAGATTGCATATTGTGTAATTTAAAAGAGATAGTAATATAATAGGGAGGGTAGTTTAATAATGCTATAAATGTCATATTAGCTTATGCTTCTGAAGTCAACATTTAAATGGAAACTGTCTTTGTAATTTGGTCATGTAAAATATATCCCCTCGCAATGTTTATAGCATAGTGGACTGTTGTTCACCATCCTCAATTTATGCTGGAAAGAAGCTGATAACTTTCACATGTCAGCTTTCCAGATTGTCATTTTACTGTAATAATGTAATCAGGACAGAAATAAATCATGGTAAAAAGGTTATGTCTAAAATGCCTTCCTTCTTGAGCCTGTTCATCTGAATAAAACAGATTTCTACTTCTCACGTGCAAGCATTATGGTGGGTCCGTTAGCACAGGAGAACTATACGTGTGAAAGTAATCATAAAGACACATAAGAGAAGCATTTGGAAAGAAACAGGACATTAGAAAATACAGATCAGCTGTGATGAATGATGTTCACTGAGAAAAATAGAAGGAACTTGCAGTTGCATGGTGTCTTTCACATATTACAGTTCCTAGAAGTGCACTTGTCAACGTAGCAAGACTCCATAGATATCAATGAGATAATTGTGTCATGAGTATGCATTTTGTGGCAGCAGCTGAGAGATGAATTTTGGATCCCTGCTCAGCTTCAAGTAGTGTCATGAGATGCTTTATGTCCATTTTGAAAGCTAGGCAAGAGTGATAAGAGATAGGAGAAAAGATCAAGGGTGAAACCGACCATTGAAGGAAATCTACATGGCTACATGAACAAAAGAGATCCATACAGAAAAAATGGAGTGTCAAGTCGGAAATACTGACTATCATTCAGTCAAACAATAAGGAAATGAAGAGGTTGGAGTAGATCCAGGAATGAAGGATAGAAAAGTTAAGAAAACTGAGACAGATAGAAACAGGTTTAGCAGAAGGATAGAATATGAGAGACACATGTATATCACAGGAGTTGTAAAGTATCACAACAGACCTAATAAAATGAATTGTGAAAAGAACTGATGCTTGTGAAAGACATCACCGACACGAGAGAATCTGCAGATGCTGGAAAGAAGGGTCTTGGCCCGAAGCGTTGACTGTTTACTCTCTTCCACAGGTGCTGCCTGGCCTGCTGAGTTCCTCCAACATTTTGTGTGTGTTGCTTGTGAAAGACATGATGCTTGAGGTGGCTCAGGAGGTGACAATCAATTTACTTAATTCCTTGAAAGCTTAACAGAACTGATGAAGAGTCATATCAGCACCGTTAATTGATTTCAATAAAATTGATGGATCCAGTATGCATTTCTAGTATTATCCGTCTTTGCCAGAGACCCAAAAATTGCATGCATTCAATAAAAGTATGTATAAATAAATGTTTCCCCAGAAATATTCCTTAATTTTATCTGTAAAAAGGTGAGCAAACAAAAAAGTTGAGCATCTGCAGAGTTAGATCATCTTTTCAACAGTAACCAGAGACAATGATTAACATTTCATGTTTGTTATGGAGTGGAAAAGTACGGTCTGTACTCTCATTTGTCAGCTACCAACTGCTGCTGGAGGAAAGAGACATATTTTTAAACTTTTCCTCTTATTTAAAAAAGACAACTGCAGATTCATTCTCCGTTAAACAGCTCCTGCTCTTCACTTGGGCTAAGGTGAGAAATGGGAAGGAGAATTGCAAGGAATATAAACAGGCAAATTGTTCTCTTGTCAGGTATACATTGTTATCGAGTTTTAAAATCGTTCCCAGCATGTGTGGAAGTGAGATTGGGTAAGGGAACAAAGAACATTAATATTAACTTACATTGCCTCTGATGACGTAATTGGAATCTTGCATGATGTCCCTTGCCAATCCAAAGTCACATATTTTTGTTACTTTCCCGTGTGTCACTAACACATTTCTAGCTGCCAAATCCCTGTGAATACACTACAAAGAACCAGTGATTAACTTAATTGTATCAATTCCGTATAGAAAAACTTCAAATGCTCAACGCAAAGTCGTTTTACGTAAGCTTACACTTTGTGAAGTGAGGAATTCCATCCCTTTGGCAACTTGGTACGAAAAGCTGAGAAGATCTTCAAACGTAAGGACATGTAGATCCTCATCTTCATATTTACTGGTATTCTGATATACAGCTATATAGGAAAAAATCCCCAAAATTGCAATGATGTTACAATTATGAATAAGTGGTAAGTTGTACAGTCTGTTAAATGCTCTTTCCTGGACACAAAAGTGTATTTGTTCTTTGCTTGAAAATTTATATCACTTTTGTTATTTACCATAACTACTCGTATTTCAAAGCAGATAAAGTTACAGTATTAGGCTATTTGAGAACATTGGCATTTCCTCTTTTATCAGTATTAGTTGTTTAAAATCGCTTTTTTTTAAAAAAATTACATCTGAAGATGTTATTATAATATTTATAGTACTGGAGGAAAAGTTACTGAATTTAGAATATCTTCTCTGATATTTGTACAGAGCTTGAATAAAAATTAGTTGCAGACAATAGTTTATTAATTTGAAGAAAAAACAGGCAAAATAGAAAAAGGAGAGTCAGTGAATGTCGTTTACTTAGATTTTCAAAATGTATTTGACAAAGTGCCACACATGAGGTAGCTAAACATGACAGCCCATGGTGTTACAGGAAAGATATGAGCATTGACAGGTGATTGGCTGGCTGGCGGAAGGCAAAGAGTGGGAATAAAAGGGGCCTTTTCTGGTTGGCTGCCAGTGAATAATGATGTTAAAACAGAGGTTGGTATTGGGTTTGATACTTTCAATGGTATATGTTAATAAAAAATAATTTAGTGCTATCTTGCTGTATCTGATGAATGGTCTCTTATATATATGTATATATCCCTGTCATCCGTCCCTCCTGATTGGTTAGGAAGGTCTCTCTCTAAGTAAGGACTGGAATTTGATTGTGAACAAGGTGGGATAACAGAAACCTGATTGGTTGAGGACTAACCAATCAGGAGGGACAAACAATGGGGGTATATACCACCGGACCATAATCCCTGGTGAAGATGATGGAATTTATCATTGAAACATCAATTAAAATCAATACCTGTACCCGGCTGGAAGCCCCAGAAGAAATTGTTTGTATGTTAATGATCTGTATGATAAAATTGATGGCATCCAGTGTAGGTAAGTGTATGATCATGCACTTTCATAGAACAAATAGAGATATAGTTTTTCTAAACAGGGAATGAATTCAGGAATCAGAAATGCAAAGGGACTTGGGAGTCCTAATGCAGGATTCTCTAAAGGCTAACTTGCAGGTTGGGTCGGTAGTAAGGAAGGCAAATGGAATGACAGTATTCATTTTGAGATAACTACAATAGAGGAAAGCAAGGATGTGATGCTGGGGCTTTATAAGGTAATGGTCAGACCACATATGGCATATTGTGAACAATTTTGGGCCCCTTATTTAAGAAAGCATGTGCTGGTATTGGAGAGGGTCCATAGGAGGTTTACAAGAATGATTCCGGGAATGAAAGGGTTAAAGTATGAGGAGTATTTGATGGCCTGTATTCACTGGAGTTAAGAAGAGTCAGGGGGGAATCTCAAAGATCAGATTAGCTTTAACAGCTTTATTTGTCACATGCACATCAAAACATCAAGATATACAGTGAAATGTGTTGTTGAGTCTGAGGATGTGCCAGGAACAGTTTGCATGTGTTGTCATGCTTCTGGTGCCAACACAATTTACTGATCCTAAACCATACATCTTTGGAATGTGGGAGCACCCAAAGGAAACCTACACAGTCACAGGGAGAACATACTAAATTTCTTACAGGCAGCAGCACTGTAAAGCACAGCACAAACCAAGGTCACGTTCATTTTAGCAAATACTGAAAGGCCCAGAAAGAGTTCAAGTGGAAAGGATATTTCATTTAGTGGGAAAGTCCAGGACCAGAGGGCACAGCCTCAGAATACAAAGATATCCCTTTAGAACAGAGGATAGGATGAGTTTCTTTCACCAGAGGATGGTGAATCTGTGGAATCCTTTACCACAGATGACTATGGAGGGTATTTAAAGCGCAGGTTGATGAGTAAGGGTGTCAGAGGTTACGGGGAGAATGGGGTTGAGAGGGAAAGTAAATCAGCCATGATCGAATAGCAGATCAGACTCAATGGGCTGAATGACCACATTCTGCTCCTATACCTTTTGGTCTTAGGCTCTTATGTATGGGGCTTGGATCTCCTGTCAAAAAGGAAGGACTGTCCCAGCTGATATGATGCATAAACTCTTCAATGATCCACTGTGCTGCAATGGTATATATACTCTGTCATCCATCCCTCCTGATTGTTCTGTGTTGTTTAAAACCATATTCCAGTTCTTAAATGAGAGCGAGACCTTCCTCTTTGTTAAAATTCTTATTCTCTAGACTTATTTCAATGGCTTCCTTCCCAGGCTGTCCCAAAAGCCATTGGCACAGCACAGTAGTTTTGTGCTGTTGAAGTCAATCCTGTGGTTGTTGTGCATGGTGGAAACCCGCATCAAGGGTCATAGGAAGTGTTTTGGGTTAGGTTGCCCAGAGAAATTGGTGGTAGCAGAATATTGATTAAGCAATGACCACAGGATTGATTTCAATGACACAAAATTACTGTGCTGCGCCAATGGCTTTTGGGATCATCTGGTGAAGGAAGCCATTGAAAAAAGACGAGAGAATAAGAATTTTAACAAAGATGAAGGTCTCACTCTAAGTAAGAACTGGAATATGATGTTAAACAAAGTGGGACAACAAAAATCTGATGTTTGAGGACTAACCAATCAGGAGGGATGGCCGACAGGATTTGAGTATACATCCCACTGGACTAGACACACCTAAGTATCATCCCTGATGAAAATGGTGGAGTTTGTCATCGAAATGTCAGTTAAAATCGACACCTGTACCGGGCTGGAATCCTGAGAACAGTTTATGCCTCCTGTCAAAATTGTGTTCCACATTGAAACATATTATAATGCAATAATCAAGGCATAGTAGCCACAAACTGATTATAATTATTTTAAGACAGTAATAATAATCAATGCAAATTTCTTTATCAATATCATCTTTTTCAATACATACTAGCCTTTGCACATTATCATACTTGCAGCCATTTAGAATTATTAAAAGTACTGTACTCCATTTCTGATTTCATAACAAAGTCTTTTTTTCTCTTGAACTATGCTGCATAAGTCACTGCTCTGTATTAGATATTCCTGACAATCAACCCCCACGCATCTAAAAAGCTGGCTTCATACGTTACTATTTTCTACCACATTTCAGCCATGGAAAAAAAAAACAGCTAGAGTGTGACTTACACCCTAGTTGAACACCTTTACTGAGCTGTAGTCAAAGATGCCCTTTATGTATATCATTACACATGGGCATCTGGGAATTGAGAACTTAATGTCTTTTTTTAATATACAGAGCACTGACCTTAACAATGTTTTTATTACATCTACTCAAAACAAAGATACTGTTCACACACATTTTAATTTTCTATATTTTATACACAGTGCCAAAGAATCAGGAGCATGTTTGCTTTCTGCATGCAGCACTTCTTACCTGAATTGATGGGACAAGTTACTTCATTCTCACTGAATAACAAATCATGTTCACTTGTATGTGAGAAGGTATCTGTACCAGTCTTTCTGTTTATTGGTATATATGATCCATTTTGCAGAAAGTTTCCACTATTGTACCTAATCAAAATATGAAATAAAAGTATTATCATAATACCCAGACAGATACGTGGATCACATCTTTTGCAGGAGGGAGGTCTTGTATTCACAGGGGCAATATTGACCTTCCGGACTTTATCTGAAAGTAATACTGGCAAGGGAAGTCTTGAGCAGAAGCAACACTGCTGACTGGTACTGTAACCAAAATGTAATCTCACAACTTCAAGCAAAGTGATTTCACATTATATTTAGAGTTTATTCCTTCCCCACCTTACAGATTCAACAAATATCTTTCCTTACAATGGACTTAACCTTTCTCATGCACAAACACATGCAAACAAATACTCACAGATGTACACATACACACAAGCTGCTTTTTCTCTCTTCCCTCCACCTCTCTCTGATATCACATTGCAGCTAATCTACTTGCCTCCCTCTCTCCCCAGATGCTCTCCATATATGAGAGATGATTGATAAGTTCACGGCCTAAGGTAGGAGGAGTCAATTTTAGAAAATCTAGCACATTTATTTTTCCTGCACTTACACACTTAGTCCAGCGGTCGTGGAGCATACAGATCCCTTCTTTGTAGAAGTTGGCGTCTTGGACCTCCAGAAGTAGTCCATAGTAGAGGTGATTGATAAGTTTGTAGCCTAAGGTAGAAGGAGATGAGTTATTAACTTCAAAATTTCTGCATTTTCACTGAAAGAGTTGAATTGCACGTGCATGTAACGAGAGCTGTATAACTCATCTCCTTCTACCTAAGGCCGTGAACTTATCAAGCACCCCTGCTGTGGACCACCTGGAGGTCCAAGATACTCTCGTTACATGCACGTGCAGTTCAACTCTTTGAGTGATAATGCAGAAAGTTTGAAGTTTATAACTCATCTCCTTCTACCTTAGGCCACAAGCTTCTCATTCACCCCTGCTGTGAACCACTTCTACAAAGAAGGGATCCATATGCTCCACGACCGCTGGACTAAATGTGTACATGTAGGAGGGGACTACATTGAAAAATAAATATGCTAGGTTTTCTAAAATTGACTCCTTCTACCTTAGGCCATGAACTTATCAATCACCCCTTGTCTGTATCTCTCTCCATATGCTAATCTCATCCCACACCCATTCCTCCATGTTTCTCTGATTATTATTCTACTACCTCACTTCTTTCCCCCCCCCCCCAAAAGAGCTTATGTTCAACTTCCTTCATTGCACCTAATCTTTCTGCTAGTAGCAACACACACAAAATGCTGGAGAAACTCAGCAGATCAGGCAGCATCTAAGGAAATGAACAAACGGTGAACGTTTCGGGCTGAGACCCTTCTTCAGGGCAGGAAAGCAAGGGGGAAGACAGCAGAATCAAAAGGTGGGTGGAAAGGAAGAAGGTGATAGGTGAAGCTAGATAGGTAGGAAAGGTAAAGGGCTAGAGAGGAAGATAAGTGAGCAGAGTGGACCATAGGAGAAAAGGAAGGAGGAGGGGCACTAGGTGCAGGTGGTCAGTATGTGAGAAGGAATAAAAGCTGAGGGTGGGGAATAAGAAGAAGGGAAGGAGGGTCTCAGGTAGTAGTGCAATCTCAGGGCCCGTCCTCTGCAAACAACGGAGATGTTTTTAATAAATTTCAAATTCATTCATATTTATTACCAAAGTACATACATGTCAACATATACTACCCTGGGGTGGTGTATGCAGGCATTCACAGTAAATACAAAGGGACACAATAGAATCAATGAAAAGCTGCACACAAGCAAAGATGGACAAAGAACCAGCTACAAAAAATGGCAAATTGTGCAAATTTTTAAAAAACAAAATAATAAATAAATAAATAAGCAAACAAACAAATAAATAAATATTTATTGAGAACATAGGTTGTAGAGTCCTTGAAAGTAGGTTCATTGGTTGTGGAAAGAGTTCAGTGTTGGGGTGAGTGAACCTATCCACTCTAGTTCAGGAGCCTAATGGTTGACGGGTGATAACCTATCCTGAACCTGGTAGTGTTGGGCCGAAGGCTCCAGTACCTCCTTCCTGATGGCAGCAACGAGAAGAGAGCATGGCCTGGATGGTGGGATTCCCTGATGATGCATGCTGCTTTCCTGCGACAGCACTCCTTGTAGATACATTCAGTTGCGGGGGGAATGCTTTACCTGTGATGGACTGGGTTGTACCCATTACTTTTGTAGGCTTTTCCATTCAAGGGTATTAGTGTTTCCGTACCAGGCTTTGATGCAACCAGTGACTACACTCTCCAATGTGCATCTATAGATGCTTCTGTTTGACGTACTGAGACTGAGACTATGGACCTACTCCAGCTGCTCCCGGCTTCGGGTTTATGGACTGAATTTTGTTCTGAATGCTGATGCTTGCTTTAATGCATGCATAGTTTGTTTTGATTTTTTTCTCTCTCTGAGTATTGGGTGTTGGTCTTTTTTTTAAATTGGGTTCTTTCAGGTTTCTAGTTTTGTGACTGCCTGTAAGCAGACGAACCTCAAGGTTGTATAATTTATACATACTTTAATAATAAAATTTACTTTGAACTATTGACTTTAAAATGGTTATGAATGTTTTAATGACATGACGAATCTTTGCAAATATCTAAGAAAGTAAAAGCGTGTGCCTTCTTTGTAATGGCACTTATGTACATGCTGGACCCAGGACAGATCCTCTGAAATTATAACACCCACCAATATACAGTAACGGACCTTCTCCACTTCTGATCCTCCAATGAGGACTGGCTCACGGACCTCTGGTTTCCTCCTCCTGAAGTCAATAATCAGCTCTTTGGTCTTGCTGACATTGAGTAAGAGGTTGTTGTTATGACATCACTCTACCAGATTTTCAATCTCCCTCCTAAATGCTGATTCGTCACCACATTTGATTTGGCCAACAATAGTGACGTTGTCAGCACACTTAAATATGACATTGGATCTCTACTTAGCCTCACTGTCATAACTAAAAAGTGGGCAGAGCGGGGGGAAAGGTATAAAGTCTTGTGGTGCACCTGTGCTGATGGTGATTGAGGAAGAGATGTTGACAATCCAAACTGACTGGGATCTGTAAGTGAGGAAACCAAGGATCCAGTTGCACAAGGAGGTATTTAGGCCTAGGTCTTAGAGATCGTTGATTAGTTTTGAGGGATGATAGTATTGAATGCAGAGCTGTGATCAGTGAAGTGCCTCCTCATGTTCGCATCTTCACTCTCCAGTATTCCAGGGTTGAGTGAAGAGTCAATGAAATGGCATATGCTATTGACCTCTTGCTTTGGTAGTCAAATTGGAGCAGATCCAAGTCACTCCTTCAGGCAGGAGTTGATATGTTTCATCACCAACCTCTCAAAGCACTTCCTCACTGTGGATGTAAGTGCTACTGGACGAGAGTCATTGAGGCAGGTTACCGCGTCCTTCTTTGGCACCAGTATGACTGAAGCCTGCCTGAAGCAGTTGGGTACCTCAGACTGCCAAAGCAAGAGCTTAAGCATATCAATAAACACTGCAGCCAGTTCACTAGCACAGGTCTCCTGTACTTGGCCAGGCACAATGTCAAGGCTGGATGCGTTCCTTGGGTTCACCCTCCTGAAGGATGCTTTCATGACAGCTTCAGAAACTGAAGTCACAAGGTCAGTGGTGGCTGTAGGAGTTTGTGAATGTGCTTCCATGTTCTATTGGTCAAAGTGAGCATAAAAGACATTGAGCTCATCTGGGAGTGATACCTTGTCACATATGTTGCTTGCTTTTGCTTGGAGGGCGGTGATAGCAGTAAAGCCCTGCCATTTTGCAAGTGAGCTGGCTTCCGGTGGATTGTACCTGGACCACGTGTAGTCCCCTTGGTCACTAGATTCAGATCTCATGGGTCATCCAAGGCTTCTGGTTGAGGAAAATGCTGATTGATTTTGTGGGAACACACTCGTCAACAGGTGTTTTTATAAAGTCCGTGGCTATCGTGGTGTAATCATTCAAATTCTCTGCTGAGTTCCTGAACATGGTCCAGCCTACCAACTCAAAGCAATTCCATAGCCACTCCACTGCCTCCCATGACCATCTTTTTGTTGTCCTTAACTCTGGTGTCTTATCCTTTAGCCTCTGCCTGTATGCAGGTGGGAGGAGGATAGCTAGATGGTCAGATTTCCCAAAATGCAGTCTAGGGATGGAATGGTAGGCATTGCTGATCATAGTGTAACAATGGTCAAGTGTGTTGGAAATCCTGATACTGCAGGTGAAATGTTGATGGTAATTGGACAGAGACTTCTTCAAGCAAGCCTGACTGAAGTCCTCGACAATGATGTGAAAGGTGTTGAGGTAGGTTGTTTCTTGTTTGATGACTGTGGCACCCAATACATTGAGTACTTGTTTAACATCTGCCTTTTTTGGTATGTAAACTGCAGTTAGAAACACGGAGGAGAACTCTCTTGGTAAGTAGAAAGGATGGCCCTTTGTCACAACCACAGATTCAGCAGCACAGCAGATACAGCAATTGTGCTCATAAACATGCAGGTGTCAACTAATTATTATTTCATTGTGATGGTATTTAACTCCATTCTTTCCGTCGTAGTGCTTGTCGAGACTTAAGCAAAGCACAGCAAAATTTTGCTGCCTGCTTGCATTCGGCCTTGCCTGAGAAATTGGACTGTCAAGCAAACTGACTCTGAAGACTGGCAGTATTTGTTTTATATTTAGTTATTCTTTCAGCCACAGTGTAGGCTTCATTTTCCATTTGAGAGTTTTAGTTAATGGCCCTGTTTGGCCTAGTGTTTATTGGTTACTTTTCCCTCTAACTCTGTTCGCATTAAAGTCTGTGAACTATTGACCCACTCCCATGTCTCTTGCTCCGCACTTGGGCCATATCTGAATGTAGGGACACACTTTATCATTAGGTGTTCCAGACTGGGAAAACAACAGTGTGACAAGATTGTTAGATCCAAGCTCCACGAAGAACTTATCGTGAAACACAGATCTCAACCTATTATCTTCAGTAGTTCAGTCCATCTGATGGATTGAGAGTCCCTCAGGCTGTACCGCCCTATGCAGCATGTCTGAAGTGAGCCATGCCTCCATGAAACAGAGAAGGCAGCAGTCCCTCATTTTCCTCTGATACAGCAATCTTGTCCTTAGGTCCTCTATTTGTTCTCAAGTGACTGTACATAAGTTTCATACTTCAACATTTTCATCTGGTTTGAAGTTCTCCCTACTGTCCTCTCTTCCAACCTTCATCTGTTTAAACGTGCATTGCCTGCATTCCTGAGATTCAAATTCGCTGAGTCCTTCAGGAGATTATAAAATTGCTAGTTTGTTCAGACAGTTCAAAAGTACATTTCTTAAAGTGAAATTACAGGCTGCAAATTGCAGCAATAGTAGTTCAGAAGAAGTATATCTAGAAGTTTTATGAGCAAAATGTCACCATGTATTGCTAGTGCCCTCTTGGATTACAGCTCAGCATTTAACACCATCATCCCCTCAAAACTAAACAGTAAACCCCTGTGCAATTGGATCCTGGATTTCCTCAATTGCAGACCCCAGTCACCACAGGGATGTGTGCTTAGCCCCTTGCTCTACTTGCTCAGGGCCTATGACTGTGTGGCTAAGTACGGCTCCAACACCATATTTACGTTTGCTGATGACATCACTGTTGTGGGCTGTATCAAAGGAGGTGATGAAACAGTATACAGGAGGGAAGACTGAAAATCTGGCTGAGTGGTGTCATAACAACAACTCAATGTCAGCAAGACCAAGGAACTGATTGTAGTTTACAGAAGAAGGAATCCTGGGGTCCATGAGCCAGTAATCATCGGAGGAGCAGAGGTGGAGAGGGTCAATAGCTTTAAATTCCGGGATGTCACTATCACAGAGGACCTGTCCTGGGCCCATCATATAAATGTAATTACAAAGAAAGCCTGAAAGCGCCTCTACTTTCTCAGGGGAGCCTGTGGAGATTCGGCATATCATCAGTAACCTTAATAACCTTCTATAGATTTGTGGTAGAAAGTGTGCTGACTGGCTGCATTACAGCCTGGTATGGGAACACCAATGCCGTTTAATGGAAAATCTTACAAAAGGTAGTGAATCCAGCCCGGTACATTACTGGTAAAGCCTTCCTGACGAGTAGCATATCTACTTGAAACGTCATAGAAAAGCAGCGTCGATCATCAAAGATCCTCACCAACTAGACCATGCTCTTTTCCTGCTGCTGCCATCAGATAGAAGGTACAAGTGCCTCAGGATTCACACCACCAGGTTCAAGAACAGTTAGGACCCCTCAACCAACAGGCTCTTGAACCAAAGAGGATAACCACACTCATTCTATTTCTGGTGTTCCCACAACTGATGATCTCACTTTAAGGACTCTATCTTGTTATTTCATATTCGTTATTTATTTATATCTGCATTTGTACAGTTTGTTGTTCATTGATTCTGTTTACACTTACTGTTCTATAGGTTTGCTAAGTATGGCCGCAGGAAAAAGAACCTCAGGGTTGTATGTGGTGACATGTATGCACTCTGATAATAAATTTTACTTTGAACCTTGGAAACCATATCTTGGAAACAAAAGTAATTGAGGGACAACAGAAGACACATTGCAAGGTATACAGGAACTAGATGGTCGCAGAGTGCTGAGCTGGTGATGTTGTGCAGAATTGCAGAGGTTAGCGCTGAGGACCACTAGGTAAGGTTGTGAAGGTGTCCTCATTCTGCCCCCACATGAGCGTGTGTGCACACACACTCGCACACAATGTAAGCCTCGACTCAGTGTAATCTCAGCTTCACTGTCCCAAAAACATACAGTGACCATGACCCTATCACTGCACTCACCCACTGTCTCAGCATACCCTTCACCTGCCCCACCCCCACTTGCATTCATTTCATGACTACTCCACACACTTTTCCGAGAAGACCTGACTAATGTAGTGTCCACTCAGTTACCTCTCGCAATTATGATCTATTTCAGCTGGCACAGCAGACTAGGAGGCACACTTTGCCAGTGCAGGATGACAGCTCTAGAAGGGTGAAAACAGGATCGAATGACAATGCTCAAGCATAACAAGAGGTGGAGTCAGTCCAAGGTCTGCGGTGTAGAGACTAACAGAATGGATTTTGTTTTATATCAAACATATAACACCTCTGACACCCCCTCAGCATTCTCTCAGCCTGAAATATTATGCAAGACTTGAAGTAGAAATTGAACCTAAAACTTAACTCAGAAGTTTACGTTTTGTGAGCTAAATTAACACCTATAGACAGCAGATCAACAATGTGATTACATCTAATTTAAAATATTTTTAAAAGCATGAAGTGCCATTTGTTAACAGACATTGAAGAAATTTAAAAAGACTATAGAAAATAACACCATAGACCAGATAATTTCAGTAAAAATGCATTTTACCTTAACTGCTGGTCATTGTGAAGGTTGTGATAAAAGCTGAAGTTGTTAAGCGCAAAGACGTCTGTTAATGTCTTGTGGAATTTTTCCCGGTTATTTCTTAAGTAATTAAGAAGGTCTCCGTAGCAACAATATTCAAAGATTAAATAAACTGGACCTGAAACAGTACAAATTAAAACATACATAAGTAGTATAATTTTTAGATATGAGTATAGTGTCAATATTTAGGATGCAGTTACTTACCTGAGTGAGTGCAAGCTCCCAAAAGATTCACAATGTTCTCATGATTCCCCATGTGAATCATCATCTTCAATTCAGACATCAAGGCATCTTTTTCAGAAGGTTCGCACTTCTCTTTTAAATGAAGAATGAAAATATTTGTGAGTCTATTGTTTTAATTTAGATCATGAAGTGTGTGTGTGTGTGTGTGTGTGTGTGTGTGTGTGTGTGTGTGTGCGCGCGCACGCACGCGTTCTAAGCCATTACTGTAAATGCTTCAAGGCCATTGACAAACACTCCTTGAAAACTTGTGACATTGTCTTCAGTACATGGGAATCGCTGACGTATGATTGCTCAATGAAAGGAGAAAAGGTTTCTAAAACTGACGAGAACTCCAAAGGCACATGGACACCAAGAACAATGGCAAAAGCAGTACAGAAGCTTCCAAACACTCACTAGCCAAGCATATCCTGCTCTACATGGAACAGTACGATGATCCCACAGCACTGACCACCTCAAACCCACAAAACTGGAATCATTCTCAGCTGCAAATGACAATAAACAACTGACCAGATGGAAGATATTAAGATAGTTTTCTAATAGTGTTGTTATATTCAAACAGTCAATTGTCTAATATGGTCCTTGCTGGTTTGTTGCTAAAATGAATAATGCACCAATGCCAATTGCTCTGATGCAAGTGAACTTAACATCAAGATCCTAAGTGTGATGCTTTTATTAGTGTCCCTCTAATGAAATTAACTCAGAGAAAGGAACATTTCAAAACCTGCACTATTACTGTTGTGGCCTCCAACTATTGGTAAAATGGTGGTATGCTTGGTCACAGCAGCTTCTACAGGGTCAACCAAAGGTGTTATTGTCTTGCAAGACCTTGCTGGACATTAAAAATTTAAAGTACTGCAGGTTTACCCCAGCAGTGAGTTCCTCGTTGGTGGAGAAAATGAAGGAGCTGGAAATGGTGAAGACTGTGATGCTGCTTGGGACAGAAAGGAGTCTGTGCATGAAGGAGTTGTGCAGTCTAATAGTGAGTGATCATCTTAGTCACCTTTTTTTGTGGTTGCAAGTCCCTGATGGAGTGGAGTACTTCAAGTCCAGTTCATTGGTTTATTGGCAAACGGTGGGGAGCTGCGTGGCCTTGGTCATGGTGAAGACTAGGCCTCAAACTGCAATGTTACCTGTTTGCAGCCACTCAAGAGAGAGGCATCAGGGTCAGTGTGCTCCACTGGTGTGCCAGAGGCAGTGTGGCACAGTGTTTGTGCTGGAGTCAGCGTTCAGTCAGCAAAAGATAAGATGTGTTGTATCTGACTGCAGACTGCTACAACATTCATGGACTCAGGGACTTAGACTATGTTTTTTTTGTGTGTGACTGTATTTACTGCTGTCTGATATGTGCTATATGTGCCTTGTTCTGTGTATGACTGTTGGCATCGTGTTTTGCATTTTGGCTCTGGAGTAACATCGTTTCGTTTGGCTGTAGTCATGGGTAGCCATGTATGGTTGAACAATAATCAAACTTGAACTTGAATTTGTATAGTCAAAGTTTCAACATGAATCATTTCTAAAATTGCTACTTATGAGTTCTCAAACCAATTGGACAAATGTATTAAAGTTCAAAGTTCAAACTATATTTATTATCAAAGTACATATATGTCACCATATACAATGCATTTTCTTGCAGGCATACTCAATAAATCCATAATAAAATAATAACCATAATAGAATCAGCGAAAGACTGCACCAGCTTGGGTGTTTTACTAGTGCGCAAAAGTCAACAAACTGTGCGAACACAAAAGGAAAGGAATAATAATAATACATAAATAAGCAATGCAATGAAGAGTCCTTGAAAGAGAGTCTACAGGTTGTGGGAACATTCCAATGTTGGGGCAAGTGAAGTTGAGTGAAGCTATTCCCTTTGGTTCAAAAGCCTGATGGTTGAGGGGTAATGACTGTTCCTGAACCTGGTGGTATGAGTCTTGAGGCTTCCGTACCTTCTTCCCAATGGCAGCGGTGAGAAAAGACCTTGACCTGGGTGGTGGGGATCTTGTGTTGATGGATGCTGCTTTCCAGTGACAACGTTTCATGCAGTGGTGGGGAGTACTTTGCAAGTGATGGACTGGGTTGTATCCACTACTTTTTGTAGGATTCTCTATTCAAGGGCGTTGGCGTTTCCAGTCCAGGCTGTGATGTAGCCAGTCAATATACTCTTCACTACACATCTATACACATTTGTCGAAGTTTTAGATGTCATAACGAATCTTCGCAGACTCCTAAGGAAGTAAAGGTGATGCTGTGCTTTCTTCATAATTGCCCTTAAGATAGCTCAGAGGGATTTAAAGTTGCTGACCTTTTCCACCTCTGATCCTCCAATGAAGAGTGGCTCATGGGCGTTTGGTTTCCTTATCCTGAAGTCAATAATCAGCTCCTTGGTCATGCTGACAATCAGTAAGAAGTTGTTGTTATGGCACCACTCAACCAGATTTTCAGTCTCCCTCCTACATGCTGATTTGTCACCACCTTTGATTTGGCCAGCAATAGTGGTGTCATCAGCAAACTTAAATATGACATTGGAGCTGTGTTTGGCCACACCATCTTAAATATAAAGCGAGTAGAGCAGGGGCGAAACACACATCCCTGTGGTGCACCTGTGCTGATGGAGATTGTGGAGGAGATGTTGTAGCCAGTCCAAACTGACTGGAGTCTGCAAGTGAGGAAATCAAGGATCCAGTTGTACAAGAATGTATCGAGTCCAATGGTCTTGAAACTTATTAATTAGTTTTGAGAGGATGATAGTATTGAATGCCAAGCTGTAGTCAATAAAGAGCATCCCGATGTATGCATCTTTGCTGTCCAGATGTTCCAGGGTTAGTGAGGAGTCAATGAGATGGCATCTGCTGTGGACCCATTGCTCTGGTTCACTTTACTATTATGACGGTACGGTAGGCAAATTAGAACAGATTCGAGTTGCTTATCAGGCAGGAATTGATATGTTTCATCACCAACCTCTCAAAACTCTTCATTTCTGTGGATATGGTTGTTGTTGTTCGTCCATCATCATCGATGAAGACCTCAACACCATTAGTTGATGGTGTCGAGACAAGCGCTTGATTTGGATTTAAGTGAGGGAGAGTTGTGCAGCGTCAGCCTCACTCTCTCTTCCCAATTCCCATCTGGATCCAGTGGCAAGACAGAGTCGAGACGGCTGGAGATGGGTCTAGGCACAGTGGATGACCAGGACATCTTCTGTGTCTTGTCGTGCTCTACACGTTCCATGACGCTTGCAGAGACCGCCTTCTTGACCGTTGGACCTTCCATTGGTCTCGTACGCTCAATCCACCGGAGCCTGTCTCCACATGCTGGGATAAACTCCCTATCTCACCGAGGGTTTGAGGCCCGACGGCTACCCTTACCTGGCTTAACCGGCTTGTTGAGGCCGTTGCCCAAGGTGTGGCTGTCGTCGCATGCAAACAGCTACGGGGAGCCACAGGTGAGAGCTGAGTACCAGGTGGGGACCAAAGGTGGACAAATTGCCTGAAAAAGGATGCAATATGTTCCCCCACCAGAGGTGCTACACCTCCCTGACACTCCATACACCTTGGATGTAAGTGCGACTGGATGATAGTCATTGAGGTAGGTTAATACATTCTTCTTAGGAGTCGGTATAAATGAAGCAGGTGGGTACTTCAGATTGCCAAAGTAAAAGGTTAAAAGTTCTCAGTGAACACTCCAGCCAGTTGATCAGCACAGGGCATTAGAATTTGGCCAGGTACCCTGCCAGGGTCAGGTACCCCATCTATATCTATTTTGATTAACTTGTGTCATTATAGTAATCTGTAGTTCTTGGAAATAGCTCAGTCCTTTTACATTATATTTAAATTACAATACAGCACAGGCATGTCCCTCCCCACCATGACTATTATCCACAGGAGGCACTGCCTCAAGAAGGCAACATCCATCATCAAAGATTTCCACATTCTAGGCTACGCCATCTTTGCACAGCGAACATCAGGCAGGAAGTACAGAAGCCCAAAGTCCTACACCACCAGGTTCAAGAACAGCTATGTCCCATCAACCATCATGCCATAAAGGAAATCACAATGGCATGAGAAGGGAAGTGGCCAAAGTTGACTGGAAAGGGACACTGACAGGAAGGGCAGCAGAGCAGCAATGGCCGGAGGTTCTGTGAAAAGTGAGGGAAGTGCAAGACAGATATATTCCAAATAAGAAGAAATTATTGAATGGAAGAAGGACACTGCCGTGGCTGACAAGTGAAGTCAGAGTCAAAGTAAAAGCAAAAGAGGGAATACAATGAAGCCAAAGCTAGTGGGAAGATAGAGGATTAGGAAGCTTTTAAAAACTTGCAGAAGGAAACTAAGAAGTTCATTAGGAGGAAAAGATGAATTATAAAAGGAAGCTGGCAATTAATATCAAAGATGATACTAAAAGCTTTTTTAAGTATATAAAGGGTAAAAAAGAGTTGAGGGTAGATATAGGACAAACAGAAAATGATGCTGGAGATATTGTAATGAGAGATGCAGAGATCGCAGAGGAACTGAATGTATATTTTGCATCAGTCTTCACAGTGGAATTTTTTCCTGCAATTTTTTGAGGAAATTACAAGCAGGTTAGACAAAGGACTTGTAGTAGATGTGGTGTACTTGGATTTTCAGAAGGCCTTTGACAAGGTGCCGCACATGAGGCTGCTTAGCAAGATAAGAGCTCATGGAATTACAGGAGAGTTACTGGCATGGGTGTAGCATTGGCTGATTGGCAGAAAATAGAGAGTGGGAATAAAGGGATCCTGTTCTGGCTGGCTGCCAGTTACCAGTGGAGATCCACAGGGAATGGTGTTGGGACCGCTGCTTTTTACATATATGTCAATGATTTGGACTATGAGATTAATGGATTTGTGGCTAAATTTGCTGATGATACAAAGATAAGTGGAGGAGCAGGTAGTGTTGAGGAAACAGAGAGCCTGCAGAGAGACTTAAATAGTTTAGGGGAATGGGTGAAGAAGTGGCAAATGAAATACAATGTTGGAAAGTGTACGGTCATGCACTTTGGTGGAAGAAATAAATGGGCAGACTATTATTTAGATGGGGAGAGAATTCAAAATGCAGAGGTGCAAAGGGACTTGGGAGTCCTTGTGCAGGATACTCTAAAGGTTAACCTCCAGGTTGAGTCAGTGGTGAAAAAAGCAAATGCAATGTTAGTATTCATTTCTATAGTTACAGAATATAAGAGCAGTGATGTGATGTTGAGTATCTATAAGGCACTCATGAGACCACACTTGGAGTATTGTGTGCAGTTTTGGGCTCCTTATTTTAGAAGGGATATACTGACATTGGAGAGGGTTTAGAGAAGATTCACGACAATGATTCCAGGAAAGGAAGGATTACCCGTATGAGGAATGTCTGGCAGCTCTTGGGCTGTATTCCCTGGAATTCAGGAGAATGAGGGCGGATGTTAAAAGGCCTGAACAGATTAGATATGGTGAAATTATTTCCTATGGTTGGGGAGTCTAGGATAAGAGGGCACGACTTCAGGATTGAAGGTCGTCCATTTAGAACAGAGATGTGGAGAAATTACTTTAGTCAGAGGGTGGTAAATCTGTGGAATTTGTTGCCATAAGCGACTATGGAGGCCAAGTCATTGGGTGCAATTAAGGCAGAGATAGATGGGTTTTTGATTAGCCAGGGCATCAAAAGGTATGGGGAGAAGGCAGGGGAGTGGGGAATACTGGAAGAATTGGATCAGCCCATGATTGAATGGTGGAGCAGATTCAATAGGACAAATTGCCTTCTTCTGCTCCTATATCTCATGGTCTTATTTGCTTCTTGAACCAACCAGCAAAACCCTAATCACTACTGTTTAGTAGCACAATGGCCACTTTGCACTACAATCAACTTTTTTTCATTCTAATTGTGTTCTTTATTGTACAAATTACTTCTTCTTCTTCTTAAAATGTTAAAGTAGATTTGTTATTTTGAACAAAATATCATGTAGATATATCAGGTCCATTGAGTTTTATTCATAACTCTATAAAATGATCTTGGCAAACTTAATCATGATGAAATAAATAATACTCCAAATGCAAGATACAAAAGCAACAACAAGATATGGTCTTATTAACTTAATGTTAACTTGTTAACACAAGACAAAATGCTTCGCACAATGGTCTTATGTTGTAGTTTATTTATTAAATGAACATATATAAGTTAAAAATAATCGAATAAATTTCATAAATAAATGCATGTGAGTGGACAATTCCATGTGTATTTCTTTTTTGAATGGTTCCTTGAGCATAAAGATCTTACTTGTATACCGAATCATAAACTGAACATACCCTTTAACATCTTCACAGCTACTTTAACAGGAACATCTACTTTACTTATTCCATATGCTGTAGCTTCGACTACCTTTCCAAATGCACCAGAGCCAAGCACATTCCCTGCAGGACAAAGTCGATTAGCAAAGAATTGGACCCAATTTTATTTACAGTTCACATATATACTGGGCAATGATATTAAATAAAAATGATTATTTTTGTATATAAGAAAAGAAATTGGATTCGCTGTTTGAATATCTGTTAAATAAATACCAGAAAATAACATTTATTTTCTTTCTTTTGAAGATTCTATTTGACCTGCTGCATATTTCAAATATTTTATTTTAGATTACACTAATTTTGTGTTAAAAGTAAACACATTTTGAATACATAATTACCAAGAATTGCATAATACATTCTTTCTGTGATATACCATAGGAAATTGATACTTCTGTTTAATAGAATGAAACACAATGGCAGCAATTTTCATATTCTTTTTTGTAACAATCAAAATTTCTACACCAGAAGTGGATTATTGCAAGGCAATTTGGACCATGTTGTTTATCATTGGGTACAGCCAGGACAACATGATCTGGCCATCACAATGCCAGAATAGAGCAATTATTAGGTAAGTAAATTACTTGCCTTTATTCCTGACTTATCACAATCACACCATCCAAACAAGCATTTACCCCCAGTCTGATTCCCCAGTGTTCACTGCCCAATTTCAGGTTTCTCCTCAGTCCCAGCCACCACGTGCTTCCTGTCCACTCTTAAACCTTTTCCTCACTCTTCTCTGTCCCGCAGAGACTGTTTCTCCAGGTCCATTGACTTCAATGAAAACATCTCAGAAATACTGATGTGGAAAAAGATTGGTAATTGGTTTACTAATGTCACAAGTACCGAAATACAGGGAAAAGCTTTTATTTGTGTACCATCTAGACAGATCAATCCATTCATCAAGGTAGTACAAAAAGGTAAATCAGAATGCAGAATGTAGTGTAGCAGTTACAGCGAAAGTGCAGTGCGGCTAGACAAATAAAGTGCCAGGGCTGTGACAAGACAAACCAAGAGATCAAGACTTCATCTTTAGTGTAGAAGATGGGAGGGAGAGAATTAAGAATGACTGGGGTGGGAGTGGTTCTTGATTTTGTTAGTTGTTTCCCCAAAGCAGCAGGAAGTGCGGCCAGAAATTCTTGTCATGAGGCCAGATGTGACAGGAATGGAGAAACTGAGAGACAGCAGAGCTCACAGGAAGCAGAAGAGGAAGAAGTGTAATCAGGACTGCATCAGCACTACTGAGATGTCATCCTTTTTCCTGAACCAAGACATCCCCTCATTCATGGTAGACAGGGCTCTCAATTGTATCTCTCTTTCCTACATTTCAACTTCCATCCCTCTCCACTCAGCCACACCAAAGTTAAGGTTCTCTTGCTGTCAGTTTCCATTCCAGAAGCCTCCATATTTGACAGTCTATTTTGCATTATTTTCACCAGCCATCTTCCCCGCTCCACTCTTCAGGTATTGTTCATCTTGCAACTCCCTGATGTGCTTTTTCATCTCCAACAATCATTCCTTCTTGTGGTATTTTTGCCACAAAACCTCCAGCTGCTTCTTCACCTCTTCCATCTCCCACCCTGCCCACACCCCCACCATCCATGTAGCTAACAGTTACTGCAGGTGAAACAGCAATTCACTCGCATTTCTTCCAATTGAATGCATTGGATTTGGTGATCAAGGTGTTGCTATTTGTATTTGATACAGATTGGACAACTACTTTGCTGAACACCTCTGCTCAGTTAGCAGAGTCTGAGCTTCCAATAATTCGCCATCATCCCACTTCCAGCCAGAAATCTCCAGATTTGACTATGTTTTTTCATTGAGGCCCATTGTAAGATTAAAGATCAGCAGCCTAGACCTACTGTAGCCTTTGGGCCTCCATACTACTTTCAACAACTTGCGATAAGCAGTTTTTCCTGGTATGGCCTTTAATATTAAATCAGTTTTCTCCTATTTCAGCTTTCCAGCAACTGCTGTGTTCCATGCCTCAAAGTTTCAGTATGTAAAGCCCAAATTCATCTCCCTCTGTTTACTCTTCCCCAGACAGATCAGCTCTGATTAACCTACATTCATTTGCCTCTCTTAGATGTCCCCAAAACCAGCTCCATTATCTGGACAACCTTGGCCTCCACACAATCACAGATGGTTCTCTCCTGCCCTATCCCACATTGCAACCACAGTCACATTTGTTTAATCACTTCTCTAGTTCTAATAAACAGACATTGATCTGAAATGCTAAATCTGTTTCTCTCTCCACAACCTGCTTAACCTGTTGAGTATCCCAAGCATTTTCTGTTTTTATTATATATATACAATGAATTACTAATAACGTTTATTGTTCTTGCCCTTATCGGAAGCAATTTTCAAATTATAAACAAGCATGACCCTCATAACACAATTCCTATCAATACTGCTAAACAAGTTGAACAGTTTATGCTGTTAGTCCTAGAATGTCAATACTGCTGCATTATATTTTGCATTTAAACAAGTTTAGCTTTCTAATAAGAAATATTTTGAAAGATAATGTAATAATGTTTCTTTTACCATATACATTCAACAAAATATGAAGGAACAGACTGTATCACATTGAGGATATTAAATTTTAAGGAGTTGCTTAGTTTATGCCCATGTATGATATTCTAGTGGAAGTACATATTTTGTTTTTAGAGTTTGGAACTGATTACTCACCTAGTTCTAAGTTTTCTCGAGGAAATTCCCATTTTACATCATATGAAACTTGACTAAAATCTACATAATGATATTCATTCTCAGAAGATCCAATTTGGTGTATCATCTGAAGTTGTCCTTCATAGCCAGGAGGCTTAAATGAAGACCAGAATAACCATTATTTCAACTATAAATTTCTCATTGTTACTAAAAGCAGATATACTGAAGAAGAATTAATTACATAACTAAAGAAATACAAACACTGTTTGGAACACTAGATTGGAACTTTCTATTCCAATATAATTTCCTATTTGAAAAGGAAAAGATTGCTCTTTATTTTCTTCTTTTATTATAATGGCTGTGGTTAAGGCATTCAACTAGCGACCTGAAGGTCGTGAGTTCGAGCCCCAGCCAAGGCAGCATGTCGTTTCCTTGAGCAAGGCACTTAACCACACGTTGCTCTGCAACTACACCGGTGCTAAACTGTATCGGCCCTTGCCCTTCCCTTGGACAACATTGGTGTCGTGGAGAGGGGAGACTTGCAGCATGGGCAACTGCCGGTCTTCCATACAACCTTGCCCAGGCCTGCGCCCTGGAGAGTGAAGACTTTCCAGGCACAGATCCATGCTCTCGCAAGACTAATGGATGCCTTACTTACTTAATGAAATCTAAGGAATGGAACAAGTGAACTTTTCTCCAGGGTTCACTTGTTCCATGTGAGGTACATAGTTGTGCTTGAAGGTTCAAAGGCAATGCCTGCCCTGCTGACTTCGTCTTTTCCAATGTATGTGTAGTCTGTACTCAACACTCCCCTCCACTGACAAACATGGGAATTTAATTGTTTGGGAAGTACATTGCTGATTTTTCAGACAAGTGCCAGATAGATTTATACAGATGCAGATTTTATTTTGCCAGAAGTCAAATTCTTAACCAAGAAGTCAATATTAAATTCAGAGGGCCTCTTCTGCACCAAAACATATTGCTTCTCAGGCAAGTTTAAAATCTTTTCATGGGAACCAGAGGAATGTTCAAAGAAAACAGAAAAACAGACAAGGAAATAGAGCAGAAAAATAGAATCCCCCTTGAAAATAATCAAAAAAATCACTCTCTGAGTTTGGCTAGATCTATTGCAAGCAAACAAAGTCAGGCAGTCTCTCCTGTGCTAAAATGCTTGTTTCTATCAGGCCTATTAAAGAAATAATAAATATGAATATTTCAGAGATTCTCAGTATAAATATTCTAACTGAATTATTATACATAATAAAAATACATGAAAATATTTTCTTTTGCATCACCTGGAATCTGTTTAGCTTTTGTGTCCTAAACAACAACTGTAGTTTTTGATTGATATTAATTTTTTTTTCAGTTGGGCATTTTCTGATAAATCTTATCATTTAAAAATCAAGATTGATAAAAATCATTTCAATAAGACAGTTCAAGGCATTTATTGTTTTTAAAGCTGCATTCAACTTCTATTTAATTATTAATTATCTGGTTTAACATTAAACATATTCAAGGGTGTGTATTTGATATGAATAGAAACTCTATGGATAGCTATTAAAAACCATACTGTACATCATTTAAATTTAACACACAAGTAATTTTCAATGATGACTTCCAAGTACAGTTGATTAGTTTCTCATCTTCAATGTGAATATCTCAGATTATTTCTTTAAGGGCAGTGAAATTTTTGAATGGAGTTCCAGAATATATTGGTTAATGTGACAATTTGTCTTCTAATGTACATCCTTGGCAATAGAATATATAATTTTTATCTTAATCAGTCACTAAAAGACTTCGTGTTTCAGACCTACAGTACTTGAAAGGCTATTTCTTTTGAGCAACTTTGTTTGCCCAGTTTCAAGCTACTGCTACTCCAAAGGTTTGCAAAGGCACGTGGGACTGACATGAGCCAATATTGCTTTTCTGTGGGATACATTTAGTAGTGTTTTTATGTTTATTGCTGTTCTACCTGAGACGTCTCTTTCACCATTTTTTCTGGTACACTAATGACTGTATTAGCTCTTGTTTCCTCAACTCAAAAATATCATCAATTTTCTCCCTGTTCTCACTTTCACCTCGTTCATCTCTGACTTTTCCCTTCTCTTTCTGAATCCCTATCTTCATCTCAAGGCACAGAGCACTGACAAGTACTCATTACCTGCCTGCATACCCCTACAGCTATCTCAACTACTTTTTGTCCTGACTTCTGTAAGAATGCCATTTCAATTTCCCATTTCTTCTGTCTTCATTATTTTTGCTCCATTGATGAAATTTTCCAAAAAGATACTCCTCAGAAGCCTTCTTTCTTTCTGAATAATGGCTTCCCTGCCCGAACAGCTTACAATAATGCATGTCATCTACAGTACTCTCTGCACTCTGTTCTTTACTCTCTCCTCCTGAACAGAGTGTTCTCCTGATCCTCACCTTCCACACAACCATCCTCTGCATTCAATGGACCATCCTTCACAAGTTCTGTCACCTTCTAACGAGATTTCACCACCAGACTCATCTTAATCACACTTTCTGTCACAGCATTTTGAAGGAACCATTCTCTATGCAATTCCCTGGTCCACTCTTCCATCTCCACCATACCTTCCCCTTCTTATGGCTTTCTCACAGAACCACTGTCATTGAAATACCTCTCCTTTCACCTCCTCCTTTCCCATTATCCAGCAGCTGAACAGTCTTTATGATTGATATCGTGATTGCACTTCTTCCAATCTGGGGTATTGCATTCAAGTTTTCCTAATATGGTCTCTCCTACACTAGAAAGTGCAGATTCAGCGACTTCCTTGCAGAGAACCTGCAAGGGTAACCCTGACCTTCTTGCTTCCTGTCACATGAGGTCTCTGTCCCACTCCACTCTAACCTATCTATCACCTCCTGTACTCTTATATAGAGGCCCAGTGCAAGCTTGAGGAAGTAAACCTCATTGTTCCCTTTCTAAACTCAATACAGAACTCTACTGCCACAGGTAATTTGCTTTCTCTGTGTGTATCAGAACAGCCCAAGTCATCCAATAGTTTATCTGTCCCCTTTCACACAGCCTGATCCACTGGGTATTTCTCACAGGTCTATTCACAACCTTTGTCTGTCTCCTCACTCTGTAACTGTCCTCACTTCTTAGCTGTCTCTCTAAATGACCATTTTAATCTTTTGACTATATTACCTAATTTATAACTTATATTCACTTCATCCAATCCTTCCCTCTCTTCAAATTAATATTAACTTATTTTCTCTCCTTCCCAATTCTGAAGGTCTTTGACCTGACACATTAACTCTTTTTCTTTGCACATATTCTGCACATTCCGTTTCCAGCAATTTTTGTTTTCATTACAGTTACATCTACATACTTCACATGACATTTCAATTGCTAAGTAGGAACATGTAACAAACAATTGAAAGCTATGTTGTGTCACCAAATAAGGCATGTATTTCCCAGGACTCTGATGTGTATACTGAGAGCAGATCACAAATCCTGATTGAAACCAATGGAATTTCATTTTGTGGGCAGGTGTGACCAGGCAAAGAATCAAAACACGGCAAATCAATTTTTCAAATCTGGCAGTAAGTTCTGGATATCCAGGCTTCACAGGCCTTCCATGGTGCTCCAGGATCTCTGGGATTTCTTGCAGTTTCAATATCTGAAAGCTGTCAGTTCTAATCAGCGTTTCCAGTAAATCTCAACAATGCCTGGTCCACATATTTTTTAACTCCCTCAAAGCCGCACTTTGAACATATTTTACGAATCAGAAAATGGAAACCACTTGATATGCATTTTGAGACAGGTTTCCTAAAACCCCAGATCAGCTTGTTAAGTGGATTTAAACTGTCTGTGATCTGAACAACCTTTTCACAATGCACATGAAACAATAACTTTATTAATATGGATATTCTTTACCTTCTTAAATCTGTAGAATATGAAAATGATTAACAGAATCGTAGACGGAATAAAAATTACAGCTGTGATGGAGAAAGGAGATTGCAGGAATTTCATGTCTGGGGGAAAAAGAGTATGTATTTGTATTAAGGTATTAAATTAACATCAACTCAATCAGTTGAAAGGTCTACATACTTCTGAGCCATACAATTCCAATGATCCTATGATAAAAGCAGTATAGTACCAGCATTATTATTCCTTATACATTACCTTGCTTTGGAAGGAAGGTTTCCTTGCAGATTGAACCTACGACATTTTCTGCACAGCACCTCAGTACACACCCACCCACCATGTTGTGCAAGTCCAGTATACTTGTTGTAATATTGGAGCCAAATTCTTTTCCTTCTGACTGCACAGTCTGAGTACCTTCTGTGACAGGTTCACCTTCAGTACAACTGAAACACAACAAAATAAGTTCAAATTAGAAAACTATATTGCAGAATCATATAGGTACTTAATATTTTTAATTATACCGATATATCAGCTTTACACGTCATCCAAGTGTCTGAAATGTCTTCTGACAGAAGACGTTTAATCATATGATTAATCTACAAAGCATTTTTTATTTAGCTTGTTTCAGCAAAGTGTTATAAGTCATAAGAATTTAAATAAAACTAGCTAGAAATAGAAGCATGCTACTTTGGTAATATTGAGATTTATTTGCAGTACCTGACTTCTTCATTGAATAACATTATCAAAATGCATTTACAAAATATTTCGAAAAATTGCATCAACTTTTTCCAGTGGCTTGTTCATAATGCACGAGTATTGGTACAGAGGGTTAGAGGATGTTCCTCAACAAATCAAATATATAAAGGTAAATGAGAGCATCTGATAAAATGTAACTCAAATTGGTTTAACTGGAAGGATGAATAGCCTGACAGAAGAATATTTCCCAGCAGTACAGCAACTGAAGATCAGGGAATAAAACAGAGTTAAGAAACAATAAAGAAATTAGTAGAAATAATCAGTGATTCTTGACGAAAGGAATAAGACTGACATTTTTGTCTAAATATATAAAGAAGTAAAAGTTAACTTATGAGGGGTACAAAACTCCAGCAAAGGGCACAAAAAAAGAAAAGTGGTGTGATGAGAAAACATTTAGCTGTTCAGTTACCATCTTTTACACACTCCTACACTAGATGATTGTTATCTCAGTCAGTAAGGAATTTTGTCTTTTGGTTGCCTACTGAATACTTTTGACAAGCATGGACAATTTTTGGTCACATGCCCAATAACATATATATTAGCAGCAAAGCTGATAGGATTGTCATATACTCTGCTTCATCCAATCATAGAAATGTTGATTTGGTAGCAATATTAGAGAGAAGCAGATTCTAAATTAATCTGGTGAACATTTGTTACACTCCCTCTTTGGCAAGTACATCATTCTTCACAGTGGCAAATACTATCATTAAATAAAGAGACTGGGACCTTCACTAAAATCATCTTGAAAAAACTTTTTTTTTGTGTGTTTTAATTGCTTGATGAAACTGCAGATTAACTTTGTGATTTGTGAACGAGGACAGCCAGAACGTTTGGACACAACGTTTTATCATTTTTACAATTTTGAAATATTCTACTTTTATATATTTTTTCCTAATAAAGTACATGACTTGACATTTTTTCACAATATATTCCACCTGCCTTGCCCTAACTCAATCACTTAGACTATGTACTTCTGCTCAAAGGGGGAGGGGGGAGAAGATGGCGACGTGACAGCAGCGCGCGCGACCACTTCAGTGATGAATATCTGTTATCTGTCAAGTAGGGGACCGTGCACAATTCTGACTTGATGGAGACAGACGTGAGAGCACAGCGGAACATCTGGAAAACTTCTGAAATACTGCTTCGCTGCCGCTGCTACTGTGTGGTAACTGGAATCTCCAGAGCTGAAGGCCCTGAAATCCTCGGCTTTGCGTGTTTCAGTAGCCGGGGAGAGTTCAAAGGTGCTCGGCAGAGGATGGCGCTTGGGAGGTGGTATCGGAGAGGCTGCTCGGAAGCTCGGAGTTTTCGGACAGATGGACTCAGGGTCGGCTGCTTCCAAGGTATCGGCAAGTTGACGGTGCCTGGAGGTTTACGGCAGGGAGTTTCTCCCTTTTGCCGCCTGCTATCGGGGACTCGGGAGTCGATTGACTGGGGACTTTGAGACTTTTTTTTTAACTGCGCCCATGGTCTGTTCTTTATCAAATTATGGTTTTGCTTTGCACGGCTGTAACTATATGTTATAATTATGTGGTTCTATCACTGTTAGTTTTTGGTCTGTCCTGTTTTCTGTGATAACATTCCGGAGAAACATTGTTTCATCTCCTAATGCATGTATGCATTTCTAAATGACAATAAAAGAGGACTGAGTATCCTCATAATCTAAAAAAGTCTCTTTGAAGCTTCCTCTCAAACGACACTATTAACCATACCAAGTAACATCAGTAAACATGCATTTGTACATTTAGTCTCCTCATCCAAATCATTGAGCCAGATTGAAATGAGCCACTGTAACAGCAATGATCACTGCAGCAGCAGGACAATCCATGCAAGTACATTACTTCCAGTCCCTTATACTTTAACTTTGTTTAATATTCTATTTAGCACCTCATCAAAAGCCTTCAACAAATCCAAATATATTGTGCCCTCTAGTTTCTTTTACCTATTTTGCTAGCTACAACCGCAACAAAAAATCCCCAGCAGATTTGTCCAACATAATTTCCCCATTATAAATCCAGGCTGGCACAGCTAAGTGAGGAGTCACTGCTTCCTAAATAGGCCCTAGATACTGATTTCAGACTAACTAGTTTGTAAATAAGTGAAAATCTGCAGGTGCTGGAAATCTGAGCAACACACACAAAATGCTGGAGGAACTCAGCAGGCCAGGCTGCATTTATGGAAAAAACTCCATAGATGCTGCCTGGCCTGCTGAGTTCCTCCAGCATTTTGTGTGACTAGTTTGAGTTCCCTAACTGTAAAGATTTAAGACTTGGGTTATAGATTGAACAAAATCTCTTTTAATATTTATATAAATGTTATCACTTTATAATTACAAAATTATAAATTACCCTTTTCTCATTATAGAATATAAAATAAATTTTAAGGGTTGAGGGTTCTCTGACGTGACAGACCTTGACATTTGACGTTTTTCTGGATCTATTGTTTGATTAAGTTTGCATTATATAATCTAAAAGTGTCAAAGTGGTTGTATGATGCATCTAGTTGGAAGTGTAACTGGTAGTGCTTGTTGCTCTCGCTTTCAGCTTCCACTGTTGGCTAGCAGTCTCATGAAAAGGAGAGCTGAGCTGTAACTCTCTCCCTGCCAGTACAGAGCCTGTCCAATAGCAAGCCTTGTGTAGTGCCTCCACGCTGGCGACACACAGAAATTAAACTCCTTTCGAACTCAGGCTGAACTGCAGAGGACAGGGAGAGGTTCTGGCCCCTGCACACATAGCACACAGGCCCACTGGTGTGTGGACACGCCCTGGTGCTCGAGAACCAGATCCCCAGCTATGGGTAAATGTCCCCACTGCCTTGTGGGCAGCCTCAGGAGAGACAAAGGCTATGGGAGTTAACACAGACAGCAAATCTGGAGTGGAGCCCCTGAGGCGGCTTGACGTCTTTGAAAACCCTTCCGTCAGTTCCTGCAGCCAAGCTGGTGCCAAATATATTGCTTCATAAGCTTTCCTTTGGACTGCACTGGTGAGGCCAAAAGGGGGACGACTGGGCATCTCAGTATCTCTGTACCTTCTGCTCAAGCTTATGATCATCAACATCATCCATTGTCCTTCGAGACAGACGGAAGCCAACCAACAAACCAAAGCGTGTAGCTGCTTCTCGAAGCAAGTTACTCCCCTTCCCCAATTCACTATCTATCTTCAGGAGTCCTAATGAAGGGTCTCAGTTTGAAACTTCAACTCTTTATTCCTTTCCATAGGTGTGGCCTGAGTTCCATCATTGCCCTGGTCTTTTCTATATTGCTTGCTCACCAATGTCTATCTTCCTAGTCAATGCATCTCACAATATACTAAAATATGCCTATTGGAAGTGAAGTCAGATTAAGCAAAATATACAATTGCTGTTGGAAATTAATGAAAATTATCAGGTCTGAAATGAATTCAGTTAATGGAGTAATTTCTAGTTTGCTATTTTAACAGTAGCATCAGGTGGTTGTTATTTCTTATACTTACAGCTCTCCAGCGCATTTTGTCCAATTTAATTTGGCTGGAGGATAACTTGCAGACGTACATGAAATATGTGTTTTTGTTCTTAAAATTTCCAGAGATGGTTTTGCTGTAAAAAGTGCAATTCATGAATTTAGTCATATTTATGAATATTTTAAATTATCAGCTTCATGATAGCAATAATAACCTATCTACAGATATAATTGCCATTTTGTAAATTTCAGTTCATTGAATACTGATTATCATAGATGTGCACACAAATTGTTTAGATTTGAATAGCAGTAAAAGTGACCTATTGAATATAGGTTCAGTTCAATTAGTCCTTAAACAGACATAGTCCAACTCATGTGGTCACAAGAACTAAGTCAATTTGTTGCCAGTAACTCATATTAGTGATTCCAGAGCACAGAATTTATTACATAATGAGTAGGGCACCAAGTAAATTAATTTCACTGAAAGATTCAATCTTTGTTGTAGGTTCTTATCCTGACTCTGATGCCCATTCAGGACACCCATGTATTGAACCTTAATAAATATGAAGCCACTTCCACAGCAAGTATTATTACAGATTCGATTAAATATAACATTTCAAAAGTAAACAATTGTCACCACTGATTTGTTTGCACAATAAAAATGTTTTATACTTTTCAGTTTCCTCCCATGTTCCAAAGATGAATGAGTTAGTAAGTTGTGGGCACGCCTCTGGCACCAACATAGCATTCTCTCAGCTTACTAACCCGCATATCTTTGGGTTGAAACCAGAGCACCTCGAGGAAACCCACGTGCAGCTGGGGAGAATGTACAAGTTCCTTACAGGCAGCAGTGGGAATTGGATCCCAGTTGATTTCCCCAATCGATCTTATAGCTGGCACCGAAGAGTGTTGCACTAATTGCTATGTTACAGTGCATCTACACTTCAGTGTCCACAAAAACTTGTTAATTTTCTAAATTATGAAGTATATGTGCATAAGAACACAATAAAATAGGAGCAGGAGTAGGCCACCAGGCCTCTCAAGCCAGCCCCAGCGTGTTCATGGCTGATTTATGCTACCCTCAACTCTTCTTCTGTGCTAGTTCCCCATATCCCTTAATTCCAAGATCTTTCAAATATTTATCTAAATCCACCAAACTTTTTTGAGTGATCTGGCCTCCACCACCCACAGCAACAGAAGATTCTAGAGGTTCACAGAGAATGAATTTCTATGCACTTCAGTTTTAAAGGACCAACCCCTTAATTTGTAGCTGTGTTGGGTTGTTTGTGATTCTCCCAACATCTCAATATGTATCCTGTCAGGCTCTCCGAAGATCTCACTTCTTTAAAGAAGGTCACACCTCATCATTCTAAACTCCAAGGAATACAACTTCAAACAGCCCAGCTTCTTTTTGATGATATCATATCAGGAATCAACCTGGTAAATCTCTCTTGGACTGATTCCAACACGATTATATCCTTTTTAGATAAGAATACTATGCACGGTATTCCAGACACAACACATCTCGTACAAATGTAACAAATCTTGCCTATTCTTAAACTCCAACCCCTTCACAATAAAGATCAAACATGCTGTTGACTTCTTAAGTTACTTGTTGAACCAGCCTGTCAGCATTTTATGACACATACCTTCAATACGGGACCTGGTCAAATGCCTTGCTGAAGTCCACGTAGGCAACATCCACTGCCTAATCAACTTTCCTGGTAACTTCCTTGAAACACTTGAAAAGATTGGCTAGGCATGATTTACCTCACACATAGCCATACTGACGATCCCTATCAGTCCCTGCCTATCCAAATACTCATATATCCGTTCTCTTGAAATACTTTCCAATAACTGTCCCACTACTGATGTCAGGCTCATTGCCTTATAATTTCCTGGCTTATTCTTAGAGACTTTCTTAAACAGCTGAACAACATTAGTTACCTTCAATCCTCTAGTACCTCACCTATCGCTAAGGATGAATAGGTATCTCTGCTAGGGCCCCTGTGATTTCTGCACTTACTTCCCAGAGGGTCCAAGGAAACACCTTGTCAGGCTCTGGGGATTTGTCCATTCAGATTTGCCTCAAGACAACAAACACCTCCTCCTCTGTAATCTGTATAGGGTCCGAGACCTCACTGCTGCTTTGCCTCACTTCTATAGAATCTGTGTCCATCTCCTAAGTTAATACAGATGCAAAAATTGCATTTAAGATCTCCCTCATCTTTTTGGCTCCATGTATCTTTTTAGACTACGGACTTTGGCTGCTCACCCTCCCATTTAAGAACGTTGAGGACTTGATTCAAGATGTCCCAGACCCTGGTACCTGGGAGGCAACATACCATCTGGGAATCTTGTTCTTGTCCACAGAACCTCCTTTCTTTTACCCTAGCTAACGAATGCCCTATCACTACAGCATGCCCCTTCTCACCCCTTCTCTTCTGAGCCACAGAGATGGACTCAGTGCCAGAGACCTGACTGCTGTGACTTTCCTCTCCTAGGTCATACCTCCCAACATTATCCAAAGTGGTATTGCTGTTGTTCAGGGAGAAGGTTGCAGGTGTAGTCTGCACTGATCTTAAGCCCTTTCAGCCTTGAGACTGTCACCCAGTTTCCTGCATCCTAGACCTTGGGTGTAACTACCTCTCTATATGTCCTGTCTATCACCCCTGAAACCATCCCTTTTATTTGAAATTAACCTACTCATTATCTTAGGGATAATTGCAGTGTCCTCCATTGGAATAGTGATCCAAAAAATTTGATTTAACAAATCTGCCATTTCTTTGTGTCCTATGATCAATTCACCAGCCCCATTCTCTAGAGATCCCATACATGTCTCAGTTGCTTTCTTTTATATATCAATAGAAATTCCTACTGTTTGTTTTGGTTATTCTTGCAAGTTTTCTCTCAATATCAATCTTCTTCCTTCTTATGAACTTTCTGATCTTTCTCTCCTGAATTCTTAACCTTTCTGGTCAACCACTAGCCCCTTCAATTTAGCATGCCCTACTTGTCAATTTAGCATTATCCCTGACCTCCTTTGTTAACCACAGCTATGCCTCTTTCTCACTTTCTCCAATTAGGATAAATACCTGCTGAGTGCCATGGACCGGCTGCTTGAGTATGTGCCACTGTTCATTTACAGACCTGTCTCTTATTTATTTTCTTGTTCCACCTGAGACAACTTCACTTTCATACCAATATAATTGCCAACTCTTGTTAAAAACCTGAGAGTCATAGGGAGTCACATCATAGGAACAGGCCCTTTCACCCATTAAGCATCCACCAACCACCAGTGGGCCATTTTATACTGATCTATTCTCCTCACAGTCTCGTCAGCTTCCACACCCTCTCACCACTCACCTACACACTAAGGGTAATTTACTGTGTCAAACCGGTTTACCAATCCACACATCTTTGGGGTATGGAGGGAAACCAGAACACCCACATGAAACCCATATGGTCACAGAGAGATTTTGCAAACAATACAGAGATAGTTCCCTTTGACAGGATTGAGCTGATGAGTTTGCTGCTGTCAGGCAAGGTCTCAACTAGCTATGCCACTCTGGTGTAGCCTAGCTTATCTAACCTCTCCTGATAGGACAATCGACCAAAGTAAGGAGATCAATACTGTAAACACTATTCCAAATGTGACCTCAGCAATTTGCTATAGAATTGAAACATTACATTCTTACTTCCCAGCATATTTCCTCATCCTATTGTCATCATCAGGGAGGAGGTACAGGAGCCTGAAGACAAGTACTCAGTATCTTAAGAACAGCTCCTTCCCCTCCGTTTCTAAATGGACATTGAATCAACCCATGAACACTACCTCACTATTCTTGCTCTCATTTTGAACTACATATTTAATTGTATTTTAATGTATTTTTCTTATTTAAATTTATAGTCTTTTAAATGTATTGTTGCTGCAAAACAACAAAATTCATGATATATGTCAATGATATTAAACCAGATTCTGATTCTGATTCTGAACCACGACTTTCTCTTAACAAAAAAAAATCTACATTTTATATTTCATCTAGTACTTTGGGTGATCACAAAGTTGGTTTGAAATATCAAGTTATTGTTTCATCTTGTCAGCTTACAAATAAAATTTATGCATTTGGCTCTGTAGATTTTTGTTTGTAGTTCCTTATCACAACTTGTGCCATATCGGGCGGCATTTTTTGCTGTTTCTGTAGCATTTGACGATTTTTTGCAAAGCTGAATTGCCAGCTCGATGCTCAAACCATCACAGGTGGAAAATATGCAAGGAGCCGGCCAGATTCGAACTTGGGACCATTTGCCTCAGAGTCTGAGGCTGATGCCACAACATCACAGGCCAGCATTTCTATAGTTTTAACTTACTCTTTATATATAAGGTAAAAGAAGTCTGAAATTCTGCTTCCTCATTTTCTGCAAATAATTCATAGATTCCAGGTTTATGTCCATGATCACAAAATCTTGCAGAAAAGCTAGGAGATCATGAAAAAGAAGAGAATGAAAATATTGTGCAATGCATAAGCAACAGATTCTAAGCAGAAAAATATCTACAATTAAAAAGTTTAAAATACATTAGAAATTTAGAGCTGTATAAAGTCAATTCATACATCATATTATTATGACACCATTATAGATCTTCATAGTCGTACTTTATTGATCCCGAGGGAATCAATTGTGCTAATATTCTCTAACCTATGAAATCAATCTATGGCCCATGTCTCTATTAAAACTATTGTACAATAGGCAATTGACAACCAAGTCCAACGTGATTCAATCCTGAAATTCATTGCAAACTCTGCTTCTTTCCCCAATGGTGCAAAGAGCGTTTTTGTCTGTTAATAGGTCGGTATGCTACAACACATTTCATGCATTGCATTTAGCACTCTCTGCCAGTAAGTTTACCTATAATACTGTAGCAGAATTTTTAATTTTATTCTTAGAGCAGTTATTGCACATAAGATGTACAATAGATTTCTGTGTATGCTAATAATAACATTAAAATTATCAAACGTTTGAACCCTTTGGGGAATGTTAAATAGCAGAAACCACCTGCTTTCAGTTGGTTTCCCAGTGTGCTATTGGAGATTCCGCACAGTAGCACTGACCCATTGTGAGGAACATTTAGGGGAAGCATACTGAAATTTGCTGGCCACACATTTTCTGGCCTGTCAGATGAAATGCACAAAGAATTTATCTTAACATATCTTGCACGATGTTGTGCAGAATGAAGGCACCATTGTCTTTCCCCTGAAGGAATTATGTTCTTCTACTCAAGCCACAGTTGAGGTGATGGATCCATGGAAGCACAAATCAAGGCCATACAGATTGGTAGAGGCAGGTACATTAAAAGACTCGTAGATAAGTGCATGGATGGAAGAAAAATGGAGGGCTATGTGGTAGGGAAGGTTAAAAGGTCAGCATAACATTGTGAGCCAAAGGGCCTCACTGTGCTGTACTGTTCAGTGTCCTATGTTCTAATAATAAATAGCTCTGGTCAAATCTTCAATTCAAGTATAAACACCAACAACGTATTCTAAAGTTAAGAATAGATTGTGTGTAGGACTCGCCGCAGCTGAGTTCTGTGGGTAGAACGTTTCCTTCAGGGCAGGAAATATGCAGTCCTTATCTGGCCAGGCAGAAAATTGGACTCTGGCCCACCTAGAAATGGTCTAGCAAAGCACTGAGTTGCCAATATGTTCAAACAGCTAACAAATAAACCCAAGCGAATGACACGACATGCTCCATAATTAACATTGTTAATTGAACTACAAACAAAAATCACCAATTTATTTGAGGCAGGTGCCTCTGTCCATGATATGTTAATTTTATATCTAATATCTGTTCATCCTCCACTTGTTTGACACTACAAGCATACTAAATGAAACAGACTCAGAGCAGTGCTGGGAGATCAAAATCAAGTGTCAATTAAAATTAGCAGAAACATACGCACAATCTGCTTTCATATGGATCAGCACATCCCTCACTCTACCATTACCAATAAAGGATTAACTATGGTTCAATGAGAAATGAAGACAGGAGCATACTGTGCATACCTAACAATACCAGACTAGATATATGCTAAACAAAAATAAGTGTGAGTTTCACCAGAACATCTCACTTGATATCTTAACAGAGCATTAGTCCACACTAATGAACTGAATTCTAAAGGTAAGATGAAAGTGGCTGCCTTTGGCATGATGTCAAGGAGCCCTAGTAAGATAGGCACCAAAGGGGAAACGCCTCATTGGCTGAAGCCATAATACATTAGGGAAGATGGCTGCTGTGGGTGTCTCATTATCTCTCCGGAGGCATAAACATCCACAGTTGTTTCATCAGGTGACCTTCCTTTCAACAAGTGGGGAGGTTTGCTGATGACTATATGATGTTGAATTCTATTTCAGCAAATGAAGCAGTTCATGCCAGCATGCACTAAGGCATCAACGTTCAGGCACAAACTGTTCAGTGGCAAGCAAGATTCACACCACTAAAGTGCAAAGCAATAGCCATTAACAATGAGGGAACCCAGCACCTACTCTTGACATTCAATAGTGTACTGTCACTATGCTCCCCATAATCAATATTCCAGAGGTGAGTTGACCAGAAATTCATCTGCACCAGCTGCATAAATACTCTGGCAATATAAATAATTCTGAGGTTAGGTGTCTTGCAGTGAATGACTCATCTTGCGACACTGTAATGCCTTTTCACCATCTGCAAGGCATAAGTCTGGAACGTGATGGAATATTTTTTACCTGCCTACATGAATACAGTTCCAACAACATCCTTGACATAATCCAAGATGAAACAGTCCACCAGTCTGGCGTTTCATCCACCACCCTAAACTTTCATTCTTCCACGAGCAGCACAGAGTGCACAGTCTGCGTGGTCCACTACAGTTATTCACACACGCCTTTCCAACAGTACCTCAAGCCTGTGACAACCCCAAAGCAGGATGAGGACACCTGGTGCATGGGTTCACCATCAACTACAAGCTCCCTTCTAAATTGCAAACTATCCCTCATAATGGTGCAAATCATTTTTCAAATTGCTGTTCCTTCATCGCCAGTGGTTTTAAATTTGAAAGCTCCCTAAACAACTGCATGGTTGGGATAAGTCTGCAGAGGTGCTTTTAGGTGGCTCACTCATGTCATGTTGAAGACCTAAGGGGTAGGCAAGAAACGCTAGCCTGTCCTGTGACACCCCAGATCCAAAGAAAAGAGAATCATGGAAAGAGTCCCAGAACATACTTAATATGACACAAGAGGCCAGTCAGGCCCTTGACTCCTAGCAGAACAGCCATATTGGTCCCATTCACCCTTTTCTTATTTCCTTGTAGCCCTGCAACCTCCTACATGCCCATCATTTCTCCTCTGATTCGTTAGCTATCTACTTACACCAAGAGTTAATTTGAAGTCACCTGTGTCTTCAGGATGAGAGGCATTTGGAGTACCTGAGGAAATCCGTGCAGTCACAGGAGGAAAGCCAAACTTCACAGAATTGAACCCTGATGCTACCAGGCAGCGGTCCCAACTACTGCACCACTCAGTAGACACAGAAATGGATATTGTATCAAAGTATTTTTCAACCTTGGCCTGTGGTAAGGTTGCTCTTTGGAGGAGTTGAGATAGGAATATACTCTGGCGATAAGAATGTGTTTCCTCACTTGGGGTTCTGCCTACACCCATTGGATGCACACAGAATGGGTCAATCTTTATGTAAGGTTCTTTCAATGTTGTTGACTGACCTTTCCTGAACAGTTCATTCACAACCACCCAGGTTGTTTAGATTCAGTTTACTCAGCAGTTACAAGGCCGCTCCCTGACTTGCTGAGTGCAAGTTCTGTACTCAGACACTGGAGGCCCAAGGTGGTCCTAGTCTTCTTGCAAAAGCAGCAGGAACACAATACATGCTCCATTATAGTGTCCAAGAACTTGAAAGCTAGTGCTGATTAGGAGTAATTCTGGCGTGAATAAGCCAGTATTTAGATGGTTCAGAAGCAGAGTATAGAAGCTGCAAATGATGGAGGCAGCTATCATTTAAAAGTCATTTGCACAACTTGAATTACGACCTGCTTTAACACAGAACACTTAAAGACCATATGTATGGTGATAAATGTTCCAGAAAACATTAACTTTCTCTACATTGCCCGGCAAAAGCTAAAAACTGTACCTGTTTCCAAATAAATTTGTAGGTTCACATGGGAAGACTTTTTTGGAGAAATACCACTGGCATCTTATAAGTGGAAATGCATTAAGTTTGGCTTCAAAGCAAAAGTTTTCATCTTTATCAATACTATTTACTTCATTTACAGTTGATGAATTTATAAATCCTTCCTCTGCAAAAAGAACAGGTGACATATTTATTGCTTTATCACACCTTATTTTTTGAAGCCTCTACATATACTAACACATAAAAATGGATATAAAATGTATTCACATACTGTTAATATCAGTAACATATAGTATATTAAATAATAAAAATATAGTTAGTTACAGTACAATTTAGAAGAAAATAGGCACCCTGACTTTCCTTTTCGAATGAAACCACTCCTGTGCTTCAGTTGAGCAAGTGCTCTAATTTGGATAGTCCACATGCAAACATAAAACAAGAGAAAGTTACTTGGCATTGTCCTTCCTCAAAATACTTGTTTTATTTTGGCTCATTGATAGTATCCCATAATACCATTTAAAAATGGTTAAAAGTTCAAATTGTCCTACCAAATATTTATGTTTTTATAAACACCTAAATGTCATTTGTGAAAAGTTTATATGTATAGTTCTTCAATATTTTAATAGTATTAAAATATGAAAGGGGCTCGCTTTCATGCAACTATGCAGGCAAGTTGTTTTATTAGAGTCCTAAAATTATACTGTCAAAGTTGTTTCACTCTTCTGATTCTGTGGCCAAGGTAAATGAATGGTGCCATAGCTGGTTATCAAATATATTATGCAATGTGTTATGAAACATGAAATCAGTACAGACATTTATAATTAAAATACAGTAATACAAAACTACCATAACTAAAATAAAAATAAAGCATGTGTAAGTAAGGTGATGAGACAAACTTATGGAATAATAGGTGGCAGTAATATGGAATAAAAGGTGGCAATAATATTGGAAACTGTGAATGTGGCAGGTGGTCCAATTGTTGTAGGTAGGTGAGAAGTTGAACGGTGGTATAGGTTGTGGCCCAATTGCACTGACTGGATCGAATTTAGATGGCAGAAGATCCACTGGCTGTGGAACCACTCATTGACAGTGGAGAAGATGGCAGTCAATGAGATTAGAAAATGGTGATTTTCAATTCAGGAATGAAACAGGGAATCAAATATTGACAAGTGGGCGAGTGAGGTTACTTTAGGGCGGTGTAACAGTAAGCTTTCTTGATCCTCTAGAGTGACTAATTTTCTCACTGCACAGACTTTGCCTTTAATACCTTTGTTCAGCTAGCTGTTGTTAAAAATAGAATGATGCAATCAGTGTCATTACTACTACTGTTAGGCCACCTAACAGTAGTAGTGAGGTTGGGGATGGCATTAAACAGGAAATTAGAAATGTGTGCAATAAAGGAACAGCAGTTATAATGGGTGGCTTCAATCTACATATAGATTGGGTTAACCAAATTGGTAAGCGTGCTGAGGAAGAGGATTTCTTGGAATGTATGCGGGATGGTTTTCTGAACCAACATGTCGAGGAACCAACTAGAGAGCAGGCCATTCTAGACTGGGTATTGAGCAATGAGGAAGGGTTAATTAGCAATCTTGTCATGAGGGGCCCCTTGGGTAAGAGTGACCATAATATGGTGGAATTCTTCCCTAAGATGGGGAGTGACATTGTTAATTCAGAAACAAAGGTTCTGAACTTAAAGAAGGGTAACTTTGAGGGTATGAGACGTGAAATAGCTAAGATAGACTGGCAAATGATAGTTAAAGGGTTGATGGTGGATATGCAATGGCAAGCATTTAAAGATCACATGGATGAACTACAACAATTGTTCATCCCAGTTTGGCAAAAGAATAAACCAGGGAAGGTAGTGCACCCATGGCTGACAAGGGAAATTAGGGATAGTACCAATTCCAAAGAAGAAACATACAAATTAGCCAGAAAAAGCAGCTCACCTGAGGATTGGGAGAAATTCAGAGTCCAGCAGAGGAGGACAAGGGGCTTAATTAGGAAACGGAAAAAAGATTATGAGAGAAAACTGGCAGGGAACATAAAAACTGACTGTAAAAGCTTTTATAGATATGTGAAAAGAAAAAGATTGATTAAGACAAATGTAGGTCCCTTACAGTCAGAAACAGGTGAATTGATCATGGGGAACAACGACATGGCAGACCAATTGAATAACTACTTTGGTTCTGTCTTCACTAAGCAGGACATAAATAATCTTCTAGAAATAGTAAGGGACTGAGGGTCTAGTGAGATGGGGGAACTGAGGGAAATACATGTTAGTAGGGAAATGGTGTTAGGTAAATTGAAGGGATTAGAGGCAGATAAATCCCCAGGGCCGGATGGTCTGCATCCCAGAGTGTTTAAGGAAGTAGCCCAAGAAATAGTGGATGCATTAGTGTTAATTTTTCAAAACTCTTTGGATTCTGGACTAGTTCCTGAGGATTGGAGGGTGGCTAATGTAACCCCACTTTTTAAAAAAGGAGGGAGAGAGAAACCAGGGAATTATAGACTGGTTAGCCTAACATCGGTGGTGGGAAAATGCTAGAGTCAGTTATCAAAGATGTGATAATAGCACATTTGGAAAGCGGTGAAATCATCGGACAAAGTCAGCATGGATTTGTGAAAGGAAAATCATGTCTGACGAATCTCATAGAATTTTTTGAGGATGTAACTAGTAGAGTGGATAGGGGAGAACCAGTGGGTGTGGTATATTTAGATTTTCAAAACGCTTTTGACAAGGTCTCACACAGGAGATTAATGTGCAAACTTAAAGCACACGGTATTGGGGGTATGGTATTGATGTGGATAGAGAATTGGTTGGCAGACAGGAAGCAAAGATGGGAATAAACGGGACCTTTTCAGAACGGCAGGCAGTGACTAGTGGGGTACCGCAAGGCTCAGCGCTGGGACCCCAGTTGTTTACAATATATCTTAATGACTTAGATGAGGGAATTAAATGCAGCATCTCCAAGTTTGCGGATGACACGAAGCTAGGTTGGCAGTGTTAGCTGTGAGGAGGATGCTAAGAGGATGCAGGGTGACTTGGATAGGTTAGGTGCGTGGGCAAATTCATGGCAGATGCAATTTAATGCGGATGAATGTGAGGGTATCCACTTTGGTGACAAAAACAGGTAAACAGATTATTATCTGAATGGTGGCCGATTAGGAAAAGGGGAGGTGCAACGAGACCTGGGTGTCATTATACACCAGTCATTGAAAGTGGGCATGCAGGTACAGCAGGCGGTGAAAAAGGTGAATGGTATGCTGGCATTCATAGCAAGAGGATTTGAGTACAGGAGCAGGGAGGTACTACTGCAATTGTACAAGGCCTTGGTGAGACCACACCTGGAGTATTGTGTGCAGTTTTAGTCCCCTAATCTGAGGAAAGACATTCTTGCCATAGAGGGAGTACAAAGAAGGTTCACCAGATTGATTCCTGGGTTGGCAGGACTTTCATATGATGAAAGACTAGATTGACTAGGCTTATACTCACTGGAATTTAGAAGATTGAGGGGGGATCTTATTGAAACGTATGAAATTCTAAAAGGATTGGACAGGCTAGATGCAGGAAGATTGTTCCCGATGTTGGGGAAGTCCAGAACAAGGGGTCACAGTTTAAGGATAAAGGGGAAGCCTTCTAGAACCGAGATAAGGGAAAAACTTCTTCACACAGAGAGTGGTGAATCTATGGAATTCTCTGCCACAAGAAGCAGTTGAGGTCAGTTCACTGGCTATATTTAAGAGGGAGTTAGATATGGCCCTTGTGGCTAAAGGGATCGGGGGTATGGAGGGAAGGCTGGTACAGGGTTCTGAGTTGGATGATCAGCCATGATCATGCTGAATGGGGGTGCAGGTTCAAAGGGCTGAATGGCCTACTCCTGCACCTATTTTTTATGTTTCTATATTACAACATAATACTACTTTCCACAAATCAGCTGGTCACCTGCTTTTTATTCTGCCTACATTAAAACCAGAAGAGGGTAGCCTTGAGGCAAGTGTGTTTCCTATTCCAGACATTTTGCATTGCAACTTCTCTTATGGCTTCTATCATACTATTTCCATGTAAGATAGTGACACGTTCAGACACAGGTGTCAATGTCTTTTTTTAAATGTAACTTTTATGATCGCCGGACCAAGCTGAGCTATGCCATATCTTTCACTTGTTTCTGTCCCATTTCGTGTCTATTCTCTCCAAACACATCTCATCCCTGCAAACCACCCCCAGCTCATCTAATACTCCAGTGATCAAACCACTGACTTTTAAATAGAAAGGTAAAGTATGGTGAGAAACTGAAAGGCCTTGGTATTCGGAAGGAGTTAGGTGTCCTCTTATATGAACTGGTGCTAGTAAATATCCTGATTCAGCAAGCAAGCAGGGGGGGCAAAATTATATTGGTTCATAGAGGAAGGATATCGTATTTGAATTATTGAGAGCTCTGATGAAACCAAGGTTATTAAATTCAGTATTAAATCCAAATTCAATCACTTTCTCTGTCTGCATCAGAATTGACTGTTTCTGCTTAAAGAGTTATCTGGTATTAATCCATCAAATACTACTCATGCTTTTGTCAACCCTGACCTTGCTCACCTCAAACATTCTGTTTATCCTATCTATTCTGTAGTGACTACTTGAAAACAAATTACAAGTTGCTGAGAGGCTAAGTGAGGGAGTATCGCACTGTATGACGCGTTTCCAACCAACCAAATTCCAAGTTGGAAAGTGCATTTAATCCTTTATTACAAACCAACAATTAAAATCATTCAACTCTTCTATAATTCACATAAAACAAAGATGAGTGAGATGAGCATAATTGGATCAAATTCGAACAAAGATGAGCAGTTAAAGACAGGCGTAATTGGAATGAAGGTTAAATGAAGACAAGCGGGTCAACAAAAATTATACATTCCCTACTCACCCCGTCTCTATGCTGCCATGCAGGTGAACAGGTGACTATATTCATTTATTTTTACTGTCACCCAAACCCCGTAACAAATTATCTTAACCCAGAGACCCAGAGAGAGGATGCGTAACAGAAATATAATGCAGACAGACAATAAATAGATACATTCAAGCTACATATTCCTTCCCCTACCTGCTTTGTAAAGTAATTCTTTCACTTTTCCAGAAACTTAAATTTCAAGTTAGTGCTACACCTCTGTCTCCAAAGGGCTTTTGATCTGAAACATTAACTACTTCAGCTTCTGCAGATGCTGCCTGACTTGCTGAGTATTTCCTACGCTTTCTACTTCAAAAATCTAGCATCTGTATTCATTTTTCTTCATTTCACAGAGTCAGAACAGCCTGGAAACAATCCCTTCAGCTTATAAATGATGTTTGACTATTTGACTCTATGACAGAGACTTACAGATTTCTGGAAATTAATGGAATCAAGTGATGTGTAAAACATCATTCATGACCAGACTGAGTAGCCAGGTAGACAAGAAGGGCCGAATAGCCTACTCCTGTTTCTGCCACTTATATTCTTATGCCCAATTATTTGCTTCTCTGCTATTGAAATACTTATCAGCACTTCTATTATCTTTGAAGCATCCTTCTTTCCAAACATCCTTTAAATCTGACCTCTTTGTCAAAGATTTGGATATCTGTCCCGATAGATATATTTGTCAAATTTTGTTTGATAACCCTCCTGCTAATCATTTTGGGTTACTTGATTGCATTGGAGATGCTTGCTGCTGTTACTAAGATTTAGCCTATTGTATGTGCTCAGTTATGAAAAAAACTTACCAAATACCATTAAGTTGATTGTCTTCTCTGGATGCTGTGTAGAAACACATGTATATGTTCCAATGTCTTTCAAACTTACTGAGTTAATAAACACCAATTCACGCCTTAAGAATCCATAAGCACTTCGAAATGCTATAGAATCTGTCAAGATCTGTATCAGTATTGAAATAATAACAACAATGCTGAAGTTTATTGAATAAAACTTAATACACACTAAGGAAATGCACAACTTCAAGTTAGCACCATACCTTTGTTGTATTTCTTGCTTTTGTGTCATTTACCCAGGATATTTTGAATTTGTAATTGTCATATAAGGCTTTACATTCCATCAGAAATGGGTCTCCAACTTTCAGGTAAACATACGTGACTGAACTTCTGTTGTCTGCTGTGGTAGTAAGATCTACAATTCAAACACAGAAAGTTTACTATAGGCAATGCCATAACAAGCATCACATTACTGAATTTAAAACTGCATACATAGTTCACAAAGAGGATACCCACCCACTCCCCCCTTCCTTCTATCTGCCATTCACCTCTCCCCCAATGGTTCCATTCTATCTACCAATGTGCACCTTCTTTACTTATCAGAGTTCAGCATTGGTAGCCCTTTGTGTTCCAGCTTATCCTCCTTTAGCAGTTGTCAAATTGTCTCTGTTTTTTGCCCCTCTTTTGGCCTGCTGCTAATATCTCCTAGCTCCACCCATCTCACCCCTCTCCCAACCTGGAGTGATCCTACCTTGCTCCACCAATCATCTCAGGCTCCTGTCTCACCACTCTCCCTCTCCTCTTTAAACTGGCCACTGCTCCTTTTTAGACAATTCTAGTGCAAAGTGATCTCGTTCATCTAAGTGGCTTAGAAACATGTTATTTCCTGCAGTTCTTTCCACTTAAGTTGTCAGGTTCAGAAAGTTTCATCTCAGGTATGAAAATACATTGCTGTTAGCTGCCACCAAGTGTTGCCTCTCTCTGGCACCATCTAGAACCAATCCGCATATTTTTATGATGTGAAAACAAACAAGAAGCATCCAGAAGAAACCTGCACGGCCATAGGGAGATGCACAAACTCCATACTGTACAAACAGTACTGGAGATTAGGACTGAAACAAGGCTGTGACAAATGTGAGTCAGCTGCTCCGCCAGCCGCACCATAGTGTCCTGCCCGTTTGTAAGTATCGTTTATTCCGGTGTGCCAAGTGGTTTTATAGAACGTCCACTGGTTGTTTACTTGGTAATAGAATGAAATTGTCCAAACTATGTTGGGAATTGCTGTTCAGAAAAGAAGGAATATGCTTGTCCTCTCAGAGATCAGAAGGAGGGTAACCTCAAGAGGGGAAGCAGTATTGTCTTAAGAGACAGAAGTGGGGGTAGTCTCAGAAAAGGGAAGTGGGGGCAGAAAGGGAAGTGATTATGATTTTAGAGAGGGAAGTGGTTGTAAAGTAGTAAATGGTATAGGGGAATAATATATACAGTATATGTGTAATGACCTGGGTACTGACTGCAAACAATTGGAAACATCAATTTAGAGTTACCCTCTGCAAAATTCTAATAAGCTTATAGACTACACATCTACACATTCTAATAAGATTATAGGTATGGATTTAAGGTGAGAAGGGGTAATTTCAAAGGAGATGTGAGGGGCAAGTTTTTTTTTACACAGGGAGCCATAGCCGTTTTAAGAGATGTTTAGATAGGCACAGGAATGTGAGGGAAATGGAAGGATATGAACATTGTGTAGGCAGAAGCAATTACTTTAGCTTGAGATTAGATTGCTAATTTAATGATGGGCTGAAGTGCCTGTTCCTATGCTGTACTGTTCTATGTTTACATCATGTTATATTATTTAAACAATCTGGTAACCATCTTTTATGACCAGAACAAATGGTTCAGAAGATGAAGACCACTGACTGATAATTTGAGTAGGGTTGTTTTGATAAATGGCAGCTGTTTGAATCAATCACCACATTCTGAATGACAGTAGTAGGTGCACAGACTGAAATTTCACTGTCACAAGTCTCACAGGGGCTTTCTGTTGAGCAGTCAGGATGCACAGGATGCAGCCTATTTTTGGTCATACATGTGATGAATATGTGATCCCAATTGCAATTTTGAAGGACAATTTGGTATAACTTGGAACTTCTGCGCTGTGCTTTGGTGGGAAAGCCATTGATTTTTGAAGTGAGTTGTAGTGGCCAAGAAACAGCCATCTTGAACAACCTCACTCCCCAGTCTCTAGACCTCTTAACTCGTGAAGCTCAGGGTGTTGTATATTCCCATTTGTGGAGCTGGCACCCATACTCAGGGAGTAATGGTTACTAGTGAGTAACTTCTGTACTGCATGGCAATGAAGCTAAACGTTCATAATAAACTAGGCCCCCTGCTAACATCATTTAACAGCTGTGCCTCTGCATCATCAGCCAGAATATGTGTGTTTAAATAAAGTTTTCCAAGTCACAATAGCCCCCAAATTGAATTAATTAATTTGATTGATGAGCTTTGTTAAAATGTGAGCACTGAATTTCCTAGTACTGTTTAAGTATGTCAGGGAATTACACAATGCTATTTAGCAATGATAAAAGACACACTTGAAACTTTAACCTTTATTCTTTTGTTGTTAGTAATTCTGAAGTTAACATCCAGAATTTTATTTTGCTATAGCTTTGGTCTTTGGGTTAGGCAAATAAATAATGACTGTCAGATGTTGAAATAGAAAAGCAACAAGCTTGCTTTATTAATAAAGCAACATTCATACACTGGAACTCTAAAACGTGGCTGTGTAACCACTTACTATCAAATCATTGACATGATTGACAGGCAGTTTGTTAACAGTACTATTCAATAGAAGGTTTTAGTAATTATAATCACTGCAATTTTTTTTCTTTAAATATTTCCTTCCCCAAATAGCAACATAAATATTTAAAACTTATCTTGACGTAATTTAGTAACTTTTTATTACAGGAACTAAAATAAATGCCAAAAGTTTAATGAAGTTCAGCAATATAGGGGTACGTGTTCCTCACATGTACGACAGAAAAAAATGGATACTTCCTCTACTTGATGCCTGACATTTTGTACTTTGGTAACAACCACAGCTGAATTTTCAGGGTTATGATAATTGAAGTATGTCCAATAATGTTACAACAGGGTTCTTGCTCCTTTGTAACTTACCATTTATTGTATATTCCCTTGTTTAGCTTGGCCTCTCTAAATGTTACATTTCTATGAATGAATTACAGAAATAAGATTTGGGAGTAATTAAATACAATGATGAGAATTTTAAATTTGAGGTAATAAGAGAGCAGTGTACAAAAAATTAAAATCTGAATATTTTTGGAGGTGCATTTTAAACATATGCATAATTGCATGCATCCTTAATGATTATTCAAGGGTTTGGGTCTCGGCTCCTACTAAATCCTACCATGCAAATCCCTGCTAACCCACCACCTTGATGTAGTGTTGCCGGAAGAAGATTTACAAAAGTGATCAACCCTGATTCTAAACCCGATCACCTGAGTATAAAACGTCAGAGTATATGGGATGGAACTGAGTTCCATTAGGCGCCCTGGTAACGTAGCGGTTTGCATGACGCTATTACAGCTCAGAGCTTTGGAGTTCAATTTTGCTGCCTTCCATAAGGAGTTTGTACGTTCCCCCTGTGACCACACGAGTTTCCCTCGGGTGCTCCAGTTTCCTCCCAAATTCAGAGATGTACCGGTTAGTAGGTTAATTGGACATTGTAAATTGTCCTGTGATTGGGCTAGTGTTGCTGGGTGCCATATCTCATTGGTCTGGAAGGGCTTGTTCCGCACTGAATCTCTAAATTAAAAAAAAAATAAATTCCATGTTCACTCTTGTTGCAAAATGAATTCCTTGGCATTTCAAATTCCATGAATTTTAAGCTCAGTAACATTGTTGTTCGTTTTCATGCTTGTGGCACATCAGCCGGTATTTTTGCTGTTTCCACAGCATTTTGACTTGTTTTTTTACGAGGTCAAGTTGCTAGTTCAATGCTCAGCCCAGCATGGATGGAAAGTGTGCAAGGAACTGGCCAGATTTGAACTCAGTGCTGATTCGCCCGAAAGTCAGGTGCTGATGCCACTAAACCACTGGCCAGCAAGTCTGTAAGATGCTGAACATTAAATAAAATACCAGAAAGAAAGAGACAGCTGTTTTCATCATTGTTCTATAAAATATAATGGCATTTTTGACTCAAACAAAATCCCCTTTCAATATTTATTATTGATGTGGACAATTGATTATAATTACCTACGGTGTGAGGGTTTGAACACTCGGACCCCTGGATATTACTTGCACAACAATATCCAATACTTTGACAAGTTTGCGATATATCAAACTCTTTGGTTAGTCTTGTCACTCCAAATGATCCAATCGATACAATATGGTTATCATTGTGAATAGGTGAAAAACTGTAATATCAAAATGCATTGTTAGTGCACAGATCTACCAAATCCTCTGAAGGTTTATGGGAGCATTGTACTATAACAAAGCAAACGATTATGGAACTAGGTTAAAGCATTCTGTCTTATTAAATTTTCCTCATAAATGAAATGTACTGGACAGTTGAGACTCTTGAATCCCCTTGCAAACCACCTTTAGAAATAGCTTTTCTGCCTTTGTAAAGCATTTCTGACTCATTCAGTAAACATTACTGGTTTCTGTAGGGATCAGCCCACCAAGTTATTCCTAGTAACTCTGGTAGAAGAGCAAAGAAACCTCAGAAAATGACATTGAGAGATAATTTCTGATGGAATTCTTTCCATTGTGAGTTGTAATAGAAGCAGAAGGGCCATTGAAATCCTCGACAAAGCAGTAACTGCAATGTCATTGCAATGTCAGCAACTGCAGGAAAAGATGTTGAAACTTTGCGTTCTTAATATTTGGCTAAACCCATCTGAGAGCAGTATGAAAATACTGTGGTATGTAATTGTTTCCTTTGTGCATTCTAATCTGTGACTTGAAACTTAGTATACTTAAATAAATTTAATAAGATACAAGCTTCATAAACTTTCAAGTCCCTGCAAAAGACATAGGGCAGGGACTTCTAGAGCTGAATCACAAAGTGGAAGGCGTGTGCTTACACCAAAATTTTGTCATTTACATGGAGAGTATTCTGCCTGGAGATCAGTGACCAGTAATGTTCTGCAGAGATCTGTTCTGGTGTCCCTGCTCTTTGTGATTTTTATAAATAACTTGGATAAGGGAGTGGTAGGTTGGGTTAGTAAGTTTGCAGATAAAACAAAGGTTAGACGTATTATAGATAGTGTAGAATGTTGAATTGATAGGATGCAGAGCTGGTGACAGATCCGGAAAAGTGTGAAGTGATACTCTTTGGAAGATTGAACTTGTAGGCAGAGAACAGGGTTAATGACAAGATCTTAACCAGTATGGAGGAACAAAGGGATCTTGGGGCCCACGTCTATAGATTCTTCAAAGTTGTCACGCAGGTTGATAGGGTGGTTAGGAAAGCGTATGGTGTGTTTACCTTCATTAGTCAGGGGATTGAGTTCAAGAGCCATGAGGAATGTTGCAGCCCCATTAAACCCTACTTAGACTACACTTGGATCATTGTGTTCACTTCTAGTCCTCTCATTATGGGAAGGATGTGGGAGCTTTCAAGAGGGTGCAGTGGAGATTTATTAGGATGCGACCTGGATTAGACAGCATGAGGATAGATTGAGCAAGCTAGGGCTTTTCACTTGACAAGAGGTAACAATAGAGGTGTATAAGATGATAAGAGGCATAGAAAGAATGGACAGCTAATGCCTTTTTCCCTGGCGTATGTGGCTAATACCAGGAGGTTTAATTTTAAGGTGATTAGAGGAAAGCATAGGGGAATTTTTCAAAGGCAGGTTTCCAACACAGTGTGCGGTGGGCACGTGGAATGCACTGCTGGGGTAGTTTTAGAGACAGATACATCAGGAACGTTTATAAGATGAAAGAAATAATGAAGAGTTCTGAAGGAGGGAAGGTTAGAAGTTCAGTTCAACATCTTGGGTCTTGTGCTACACTGTACCATATTCTATATAATAACTTCCTGGTCGTACTACATGGTAAATTGTATATTTCATCCCATTCAATCTCTTCTTACCTCTCCTGTTTTTTATTTGAAACACAAGTAAATTGAAGCCTGGTACCCATGTTGACAAATGGTGCATTTCACAAAGTGATCAATTGAAGATGGCAAGAGCTAAACATAAAAGTGAAGAGTACCTTGTGCAGTTAAACCTCCAAGAAAGCTGAGGGACAAAGTAATTTTCTGTTGTGCAATACAACATTTTACGTGGCATTACTGTCATAGTCAACTTTGGCTTCTTGGGTTTTGCTGTCAAATGGAATTGTAGGATAACAAAATTAATACTTTTATAGACAATTAAAAACAAGTGTTTTTAATATTGCAAATTGCTGCAAAAAGTTACACCAAGAACCATATACTTAATAACTCTGATAACAACCTTCTATAGATGGGTAGTTGCTGATTGGCATGGACATGATTTTTCTGTAGTGTATGACTCTGGACTCCATCATGCTAACATTTAACACACAACATAGAACGGGACAGCACAGAAACAATTCCTTGATGTCTGGAACAATTGTGCCAGCCTAAGCTAATCCCACCTGCTTGCACATGGTCCATATCCCTTCTTTCCCTGCCAATCTGCTACATCTAGCAAGATCAACAACACCCTGGCGAAGCTACTGACCCAGCTGGAGATCACCACACCGGAACTGCTTCTTCAACTTCAGACTGCACCTGGACCAGACCACGTTCCTGGAGACCCGCGGCCTGCTACTGTGCCAGAGTGCTTGGAGACACAGCCCATTCCGACCAGCACCTCTCTGGAGCAGACGACCACACAGAAGTGACATCGGAGACATCAACATGCCCCAGACGCTTCCCCGGAGCGACCACCGTAAAGCCCCGTTGGTGGACATCCACAGCTGCCGGAAGTTAGGCCTCCGCCGCTGACCTCGGAAATCGAACCTGAGGCTCGGCTAGAGTGGAGGCCTCCGCAACCATGACTCAGCTCACAGACTTGTTTCAGCCAGGAGCCCGGCCCTCCAGGATTAAGTGTCGGCTTCGGGACCCGACCCAATCGACAGCCCGGGACCCCGGCAGCTGGAAGTGGCAGCGGAGTCTCCCCCATCACTCGGCCCAACTCAGAGCACCCAATGACGCGACCCGTGGGACGCGTCCACCAACCTCAAGGAGCTGACAACGACACACTGCATCAATGGAAACCTGGAAAGATGCACTATTTACCGAGGAAGCATAGGAAAAGAGCTGGGCTGCTGGTCAGATTGAAGCTGAGGGGCTTCAGGGTCCCTATGCCCACCATCCTACTAGCTAATATGCAAGCCATAGAGAACAAGGTGGATGATCTTAAAGGGAGACTCACCTACTGCAGGGAGATGCAGAACTGCTGTGTATTCTGTTTCACCGAGACCTGGCTCTCCCCTGCCATTCCCGACTGTGCCATCCGACTGGACAGCTTTTTGATCCAGCGGATGGACCGCACGGCGTCTTCGGGCAAGACGAGGGGAGATGGTGTCTGCCTACTGATCAACACTGCGTGGTGCTCAGACACAGTGGCACTGACAAGCTCCTGCAGCCTGGACCTGGAACACCTGTCGGTGAATTGTTGTCCCTACTATCTGCCATGGGAATTCACCTCGGTCATACTGACAGCGGTCTACATTCCCCCTCTCCCTCCCCGCCCCCCCCGAGGGCGGACGTGGAGTGTGCTCTGAACATACTGAATGCCAACATCAGTGAACTTGAGACCAGGTATCCGGAGGCTTTGCTTATTACAGCCGGGACTTTAACCAGGCCAACCTCAGAAGGGTGCTGTCAGAGTTATACCAACATGTCTCCTGCCCCACTAGAGGCCCGAATATACTTGACCACTGCTACACAGCAGTCAAGGATGCTTACCGTTCTGTCCCACGACCTCACTTCGGAAAATCGGACCATCAGGCTGTACTCCTCCTCGCGGCTTACAAACAGAAACTGAAGCAGGAGGTCACGGTGTCAAAAGTAGTGTCACGTTGGGCGGAGGAAACGGATGAGGTCCTCCGTGACTGCTTTGAATCGGTGGACTGGTTAGTATTCAAGGACTCGGCAGCTAACCTCGATGGGTATGCCTCAGCTGTCACGGACTTTATTTGGAAATGCACGGAGGACTGTGTATCTCTCAAGACGATCCGGGTATTCCCTAATCAGAAACCTTGGATGAATTATGAGGTCAAGTCCCTTTTGAAGGCTAGAGCTGCAGCTTTTAGGTCCGGGGATACCGGTCGTTACACAGAATCCAGGCGTGAACCGGGGAAAGCCATTAAGGGCGCCAAGAGGCAATATCGAGCCAAGTTGGAAGCCCAGGCTAACCAGAGGGATGCCAGTAGACTATGCGCAGGGTCTAAATGAGATCACTGGGTGCAAAGAAAAGGCTGGGAATATCAATAACTGTGGCATTTCTCTTCCTTCTTATTCTACACAAGATTCGAACAGAAGAGGAGCATCCTGCTCCCTCCGGATGAACCGGACCTGCTGGCATCGAGATTCATCGTCACCGAGGAGGACGTTAGAAGGACCTTCCTGAAGGTAAATCCAAGGAAGGCAACGAGCCCAGATGGCGTCCCAGGATGGGTCCTCCTGGCCCGTGCAAGTGAGCTACTGGAGTGTTTGCTGACATCTTCAACAGCTCCTTGCTTCAGTCTAAGATCCCTTCATGTTTTAAGAAGGCAACAATAATCCCGGTGTCGAAGAAGACCAAGGTGGCATGCCTGAATGACTATCGACCTGTGGCTCTGACATCAATTGCTATGAAGTGCTTCGAAAGATTAGTTATGGCACATATCAACCACAGCCTACCGGTCAACCTCGACGCTTTGCAATTCGTCTAACAGAGTAACAGGTCAATGGCAGATGCCATCTCGCTGGCCCTATATTCCTCCTTAGAACACCTGGAGAATAAAGACGCATATGTAAGGCTCCTTTTCATTGACTACAGCTCTGCCTTTAATACCATCATTCCAAATAAACTGATTCCTAAGCTCCGGAACCTGGGCCTTAGCACTCAGAACTGCAGCTGGATCTTTAACTTCCTCACAGGCAGGACCCAGGCTGTAAAAATAGGGGACAAGCTCTTCTCTACAATCACTCTGAGCACTGGTGCCCCACAAGGCTGTGTACTCAGCCCCCTGCTGTACTGTACACCCATGATTGCGTAGCCAAGTTTCCATCAAACTCAATACATAAGTTTGCTGATGACACCACAATTGTAGGTAATGATGAGTCTGAGTACAGAGAGAAAATTAAGAACCCGGTGGCATGGTGCGAAGACAATAAGCTATCCTTCAACGTCAGCAAGGTGAAGGAATTGGTTATTGACTTCAGAAGGAGTAGCGGACCGCACGACCTCATTTACATTGGTGGTGCGCAAGTGGAATAGGTCAAAAGCTTTAAGTTCCTCAGGGTCAATATCACAAATGACCTGACTTGGTCCAACCAAGCAGGGTTCACTGCCAAGAAGACCCACCAGCGCCTTTACTTCCTGAGAAAACTAAATAAATTTGGCCTGTCCCCTAAAACCCTCACTAATTTTTATAGATGCACCGTAGGAAGCATTCTTCTGGGGTGCATCACAACCTGATATGGAAGTTGTCCTGTCCAAGACCGGAAGAAGCTGCAGAAGATCGTGAACACAGCGCAGCACATCACACAAACCAATCTTCCGTCCTTGGACTCACTTTACACTGCACGCTGTCGGAGCAGTGCTGCCAGGATAATCAAGGACACGACCCACCCAGCCAACACACTTTTCGTCCCTCTTCCCTCTGGGAGAAGGCTCAAGAGCTTGAAGACTCATATGGCCAAGTTTGGGAACAGCTTCTTTCCAACTGTGATAAGACTGCTGAACGGATCCTGACCCAGATCTGGGCCGTACCCTCCAAATAACCGGACCTCCCTCTTGGTTTTTTTGCACTACCTTACTTTCCCTTTTCTATTTTCTATCTATGATTTATAATTTAAATTTTTAATATTTACTATCGATTTGTACTCTAGGGAGCGCGAAGCGCAGAATCAAATGTTGCTGTGATGATTGTACGCTCTAATATCAATTGTTTGGCGACAATAAAGTATAAAGAATAAGTATAATTTCCTTTGAATTTTCCCTCCTCACCCTGAAGCTATGCCCTCTATATATGACATTTTCACTCTTGAAAACATACTCCACATACCCTATCTATGCCCCTCATTTTTTGATCAACCCTCACTCTCCAACACTCCAAATAAAACAATCCAAGTCTGGCAAGTCTGAATGATGTCTCACCAACAAACAACAGCGAGAGAACTACGTAAACATGCCCACATACACTTATAGAGAAAGCAGTGCTGACCATTACAGGGAGGGCCGCCAATAGAACTATGACCACTTTAAGCTTTAAAGCATTAAAGATGATGCTATAACCTAATGTTAATCCTCTTTCTCACGTTCCATTCCCCTTCAGTCACAATCTCTTTTTATTCCCAACCTAAAGAGGTTATGAACAACTTTCATTCCTCCTTTTCACTCCCCTCCCCAAGTCACAATATTATCTTGGTTTCGTTTCACATCACCAAGAAATAAAGCTTAGCAGGGCAGTGAAGGAAGATGAGAAAGGAAGTGCAGGTGAAGACAGTGATGAGGAAGAAGCAGAATCATTCAAGGTTCAAAGTAAATTTATTGTCGAAATATATACATGTAATCATTTTCTGGCAGGCATTCATGGTAGAACAAAGAAATACAACAGGCAATCAATTTGCAAAATTTTTCAAACTTTGTAATTAACAATAAAAACAAATAATAATAAAAAATACATAGTAAATACAGTAAATAATATGGAGAACATGAGTTGTGGAGTCCTTGAAAGTGAGCCCATAGGTTGTCGAATTAATTCAGCATTGAGATGAGTGAAATTATCCACGCTGGTCTGGGAGCCTGATGGTCGAACTTCACATGCAGCCACCTTGTCAGTTGTCAGTCAATGAGGCAGACCTGCACATAATTAGTTCCAGCTGAGCGGGGTCACAAGTGAGTGTCTCTGAATGAGCCTGACATGAGAACGTTGATGGTCAGGTTGACAGGTAAATGTAATCAAAGTGGTGTAATGGGAATGCTACCTGAAAACATTCGTTCCCTATCAAGGTCCGTGGTACATACTACACCAGGTTGGAATTCAGCTTTGAGACCAAAATTTTTCAGCATGAATGGAACCAGCTGACAGCAGAAGTAGTGGATGCAGGTTTGATTTCAATATTTAAGAGACATTTGGAGACATGAATGGATGGGAGAGGTATGAAAGGCTATAGCCCAGTTGAAGGTTGATGGAACTAGGCAGAATAATAGCTCAGCATGGACTAGATAGGCTAAAGGGACTGCTTCTATGCTGTAATGCCAACTCTGTTTGCATACTTGTCGGCCCAACTAAAATTCTGCATCTTAAGGCCTCTCAGCCTTTGTTGCAGCACAATTTCAGGCACCAGTTTCTGAGTTCTGCAGAACAGCTCAGGCTGCTGCATCAATGCTGTTAATTATGAGTGCTTTGAAAGTGCAACAAACTCACCCCCCCCCCACACCCCAGAGGTTATCAGGTGAGCTGTGGTGATTTTTGTTTTGTAGAGCATGAACCCGCTGATTTCTCTGTGCAATGCAGCATTTGCCCTCACACTCATTTTACACAGTCAGTGCCTTTGCTCGTGCCTGCTGCTGGCCATTGCAGGAGGCCGTGATTCAAGGTATGGCTAAACAAACCGACGCAGTAGCTGTCACAATCCAAAGACATAGCAGTCTTTACTTTTGAGAGTCATCAGCATTCAATTAGGTGTGCCTCCATGATTGTGAAAGTCAAAGCATCACAGAAGGTAAACCCAGAGTAATGTCCGTACACAATTTGCTATGACTTATTTGGTGTTACACTTTATTTTGGCATTACTATCAAGCAGATTTGTGATGGTCAGGGACTATTGAAGGATGGCAAACTCAGCAGAACGGAAACAGAAAATCACATTCTATGTTGTTCTTTGACTTTCTCCAGCACCTTCCTCTCCTCTTCCGTTTCCAGCTCCTCACTGGTTTTACACTTGTGTCGGTAGCATTGTACACCATACTGTTGCCCATCATTAATCTTCTTGTTTGCGCTGTTAAATACAGCAAGGTTTCTTGGTCCGGGAAATGGAAACATTGCTCGAGCATGCCGCCGCTCAGCTCAGTCATGTTTTGAGATTCAAGACTGTCTGTTGGCCGCTGATGGAATAACAGCCCTCTGCTGCAGCTCCTAATTTACTTACTTTTCTCTCCAACCTTTTGAAATACTATTGTTAGATGGGATATTATTTTAATATGACTACTAAGGCAGCTTTGGAAGCTATTACGAGTTCAATTCAAAAGCTTACTGAGGAGTTTCAACAGTTTAGGAAAGAAATCAGCGCTGAAATTAAATAAATAGGTACTGAACTAGAAGATATTCAAGCAATTCTAACCGAACATAATAAGAAGTTAAAGGAACATGAAGATGTTATTACTTTACTGGACGGGAGAGTGGATGATATGCAAAAGCTATATGAAAAACAATTTAAGACCAATCAAATGGTGAGACAGAAGATTATTGATTTGGAAAACAGAAATAGGAGGAACAACTTATGAATCTTGGGACTTAAAGAACAAATGGAAAGAGATAATCCTAAAGAATTCTTCACAAATCTTTTGATGGAATTATTCCCTGATATTATAAAGTCTCTGCCTTTGATTGATCGTGCTCACAGGTCACCTATCTATGGATCAGCTTCAAAATCTAAACCAAGATCAGTCATTATATGTTTCCATGAATTTCAAATAAAGGATCGTCTGATTCAAGCTGCATGAAAAAGGTATGATTGACTACCAAGGTCAAAAGATACATATTGTTCAAGATTTTTCATCAGAGGTTATGGCAGAACGTGCTAAATTCAAAAAAGTTATGATGGAGTTATACAGTCAAAATTTTAAACCCTCTCTTCATTCTCTGACTCGACAGAGGATTACATTGAAGGACGGATCATTTAAATGGTTTTATATGAAGGAACAGGCGCAAGAATTTTTAGACTAAAAAAAAAGACTATATATATAGAATAGACTAAGAATCTTGCAAAAACAGAAATACTACATATTAAAAAATGACTGTTTAATATTTTTAGTATCAATAATTGTTATTTCTGTTTGATAACCCCGCCTAAGCTTGTTTACCACTGTATTTTATTTAGTCTTGTTTGGAAAAGTAAATAACCTTGAATTCTTGGAGTGGTTCCAACAGGCTTTCCAAGGGAATGTGTTTAGGTAACATAGAAACATAGAAACATAGAAAATAGGTGCAGGAGTAGGCCATTCGGCCCTTTGAGCCTGCACCACCATTTATGATGATCAAGGCTGATCATCCAACTCAGAACCCTGCACCAACCTTCCCTCCATACCCCCTGATCCCCGTAGCCACAAGGGCAATATCTAACTCCCTCTTAAATATAGCCAATGAACCGGCCTCAACTGTTTCCTGTGGCAGAGAATTCCACAGATTCACCACTCTCTGTGTGAAGAAGTTTTTCCTAATCTCAGTCCTAAAAGGCTTCCACTTTATCCTCAAACTGTGACCTCTCGTTCTGGACTTCCCCAACATCGGGAACAATCTTCCTGCATCAAGCCTGTCCAATCCCTTTAGGATTTTATATGTTTCAATCAGATCCCCCCTCAATCTTCTAAATTCCAACAAGTACAAGCCTAGTTCATCCAGTCTTTCTTCATATGAAAGTCCTGCCATCCCAGGAATCAATCTGGTGAACCTTCTTTGTACTCCCTCTATGGCAAGGATGTCTTTCCTCAGATTAGGGGACCAAAACTGCACACAATACTCCAGGTGTGGTCTCACCAAGACCTTGTACAACTGCAGTAGTACCTCCCTGCTCCTGTACTCGAATCCTCTCGCTATAAATGCCAGCATACCATTCGCCTTTTTCACCGCCTGCTGTACCTGCATGCCCACTTTCAATGACTGGTGTATAATGACACCCAGGTCTCGTTGCACCTCCCCTTTTCCTAATCGGCCACCATTCAGCTAATAATCTGTTTTCCTATTTTTGCCACCAAAGTGGATAACTTCACATTTATCCACATTAAATTGCATCTGCCATGAATTTGCCCACTCACCCAACCTATCTAAGTCACCCTGCATCCTCTTAGCATCCTCCTCACAGCTAACACTGCTGCCCAGCTTCGTGTCATCCGCAAACTTGGAGATGCTACATTTAATTCCCTCATCCAAGTCATTAATATATATTGTAAACAACTGGGGTCCCAGCACTGAGCCTTGCAGTACCCCACTAGTCACTGCCTGCCATTCTGAAAAGGTTCCGTTTATTCCCACTCTTTGCTTCCTGTCTGCTAACCAATTCTCTATCCACATCAATACCTTACCCCCAATACCGTGTGCTTTAAGTTTGCACATTAATCTCCTGTGTGGGACCTTGTCAAAAGCCTTTTGAAAATCCAAATATACCACATCCACTGGTTCTCCCCTATCCACTCTCCTAGTTACGTCCTCAAAAAATTCTATGAGATTCGTCAGACATGATTTTCCTTTCACAAATCCATGCTGACTTTGTCCGATGATTTCACCGCTTTCCAAATGTGCTGTTATCACATCCTTGATAACTGACTCCAGCAGTTTCCCCACCACCGACGTTAGGCTAACCAGTCTATAATTCTCTGGTTTCTCTCTCCCTCCTTTTTTAAAAAAGGTAAGTAGATAGTGGTTGCTCTATGACCAAGTTTCTCTCTTTCGGAGGGGGAGGAGGGATGGGGAGTCTTTTTTTCTTGAAGCTGATTTGGGAATCTGGTCAATTCTGTTGCTTAGTTAACATATTTCAAGGTTTATTATTTGGGTTTGATATAGATTTTTCTGATTGCTATTTTAATCTTTCTTATAAAGAGCCTTAAAATGGATCAAAGTATTAATTTACTTAGTTTTAACATAAAAGGATTAAATCACCCTGTGAAAAAATAAGATTTTTGCCTATATTAAAAAACTTAAGATACCCATTGTTTTTCTTCAAGAAACACAGGTATGTAAGTGTGACAATTCATGATTTTTTTTTAAATCGATGGAGAGAATCTCATTTTCATTCTTCATTTCAGGCCAAAGCAAGGGGAGCTTAATCCTCATAGATAATAAAGTTCCCTTTGTTCAACATAAAGTAATTTCTGATACTAATGGGTGTTTTGTTTTAGTATCAGGGAAACTAAATAACAAATTAATGGTATTTGCCAATGTATATGCTCCAAATACAGATGATCCAGGTTTCTTTGAGTGTTTTTTTTCATTTTTGCCAGATCTAAGTCTGTAGTCATTGGTGATGGGTGGAGACTTTAATTGTTGCTTAGATTTAGTTTTAGATCATTCATCTTTTAAACCAATGATACTAAATAAATCAGCTGTGCTTATTAAATCTTTTTTAATGAAATGTGGCATTGTTGATGCCTGGCATTTTTTTTATTCAGTAGATAAGGAATATTCATTTTTTTCTCATGTTCATCATACATATTCCAGGATTGATTTTTTTTATTGATAGCCAAATGATTCCATTAGTTCAATCTTGTGAATATAAAGAGATTGCTGTTTCAGATCACGCTCCTGTGTTTCTATCTTTAAATCTTCCTGGTCTTCTTCAAACAAATAGATTTTGGTGATTTAATCTAACTTTGTTATCTGATAAAGATTTATTAAAGTTTATGGAGAGACAAATTACCTTTTTTTTTGAAGAGAATAAATTAGAGGAAACTTCTAGTCTTAACAGATGGGATGCCTTTAAGGCATATATTAGAGGATAAATTATTTTTTATACTGCAAGTATTAAGAGGAAAGCTAATAAAGAGAGAAGTGATTTAGCTGATCAGCTGAAGCAGTTAGACCAAGAGTATGCCTTGGCTCCAGAACCTGCTCTATATAAAAGATGTGTTGAAATTAAAACTAAATATGATCTTCTTTTAACTTATCCAATTGAAACCCAACGCCTAAAAGATGAAAGTCAATTTTATATTCATGGTGATAAAACAAGTAAACTATTGGCTGATCAAATTAAAACCTTTAGAGCTAAACAACAGATTAAGGCATCCGTTAGTCTTGTGAGACTATGGATCTGCGCCTGGAAAATCTTCACTCTCCAGGGCGCAGGCCTGGGCAAGGTTGTAAGGAAGACCAGCAGTTGCCCATGCTGCAAGTCTCCCCTCTCCACAACACCAGTGTTGTCCAAGGGAAGGGCATTAGGACTCGTACAGCTTGGCACCGGTGTCGTTGCAGGAGCAATGTGTGATTAAGTGCCTTGCTCAAGGACACAACATGTTCCCTTGGCTGGGGCTTGAACTCAAGACCTTCAGGTCACTAGTCCAATGCCTTAACCACTTGGCCACATGCCCACACAATCAACAGATTAAAGAAATATGCAAAGCTAATGGTGATAGGACAACTGATTATTTAGAAATAAGTGATACTTTCATAGAATTTTACTCTAAACCTTATAGTTCTGAATCTTCTAAGGATGATACTGTAATGAACAATTTTTTAGTTCAACTAAATATTCCTACAGTATCTGCCAACAGCAGAAGATTGGTGGAACAACTTATTTCTTTTGAGGAAATTGTTGAGGCTATGCGCTCATTATGTTTGAAGAAAGCTCTGTGTCCAGATGGATTTTCTGGAGAATTTTACAAGACCTTTTCCTTACTGCTTATACCTCATTTATGTTCAGTTTTTCGGATTCATTTAAGTCAGGCAAACTTCCTCAATCTTTTTATGAGGCTTCCATTTCACTCAGTCTTAAAAAGAATAAGGATCCAACTGAATGCTCTTCTTATGGATCAATTTCTTTACTTAATGTTGATGCTAAGATCTTATCTAAAGTTTTGGCCCATAGGATTGAAAATATTTTACCATCTGTCATTTCTGATAACCAAACCAGATTTATCAAAAATCAATATTCTCACTTTAATATTCCCCAGTTATTAAATGTTATTTATTCTCCTTCTAACATGATATCAGAATGTGTGGTATCCCTAGATGCTGAGAAAGCTTTCAACAGAGTTGAATGGAATTATTTATATAAAACTTTAGAAAAATTTAATTTTGGACCTGTTTTCATTCAATGGATTAAATTATTTTATTTAGCCCCTTCTGCTAGGGTTATCCCTAATTTTCATAACTTCAAACCATTTAAGCTTCAATGTGGCACTAGACAAGGTTGTCCATTGAGCCCTTTGCTTTTTGATCTGGCTTTAGAACCTTTAGCCATTGCTTTTTGAGAATCTAATGATATCACCGGTATCAACGATACTATTCATAAAGTCTCATGTATGCTGATGATTTGCTGCTATTTATTTCTAATGTTGAGACTTCATTACCCCTTGTGCTTTCTTTACTCTCCTGTTTTAGCCAGTTTTCAGGTTATAAATTAAACCTACATAAAGGTGAACTTCTCCTTTTGAACAATTTGATACCAACGAATTCTAACTTCCTTTTAAAATTGTAAGAAACCAGTTTACCTATTTAGGTGTAACAATCACTAAAAATTATAATTGTCTATTTAAAGAAAATTTTCTTACTCTATTGTATCATGTAAAAAGAATACTATCAAGTTGGTTGCCTCTTTTGTTATCGTTAATTGGTCAAATTAACTCTATCAAAATGAATATATTACCTAAATTGATATATCTTTTTCAGGCATTGCTGGTTTTCATTCCTAAATCCTTTTTTTGATTCACTTGACCCTATTGTATCTTCTTATATATGGAAGAATAAGCATTCTAGATTAAATAAAATTCATCTTCAGAAAGATAAAAAGAATGGAGGATTAGCCTTACCAAGCTTTAGATTTTATTATTGGGCAGTTAATAACATTTTGGTTATATTATATAAATTGTGAGGATTGCCCAAGGTGGGTTTTTTTAGAAGCTAATTCTGTTAATAAATTCTCTATTATTTCTCTTCTTGGATCCTCACTTCCTTTGTCTTTGGGTAAGTTAACTGATAATCTGGTAGCTAAACACACTATGAGGATTTGGATACAAATCTGAAAATATGTTGGCTTATTGGGACTTTTTCTAAGTTTTTTAAACCCTCTATGATTGATGTGGCTTTTAAAAAATGGGATAGATTAGGTATTAAATGCTTTCAGGACTTGTTTGTAGAGGGAAGTCTTTTCTCGTCTGAACAATTGTCAACTAAATATAGTTTACCCAAAACGCATTTTTTCAATATCTACAAATAAGAGATTTTTTACGTCTCAAATAAGTACATTTGCTAAAAGTCCTGATCATAATCTACTAGATGTAATCTTTAATCTGAAACCTTTTTATAATGGATCTATATCTAATATTTATAATATGCTGTTGGGAATGAGAAGTGTTCTTTTAGATAAAATTAAAAATCTTTGGGAACAAGATTTACAGACTTCAATTTCTGAGGAAACTTGGAATCAAATTTTTATATTGGTCAACACTTCATCGTTATGTGCCCATCACTCTCTCTTTCAATTTAAAGTGCTCCATAGGGCCCATATGACTAAGGGTAAGTTGTCTCATTTTTATTTAGATAGATCTCTGTACTGTGATAAATGTAATAATGGAGAAGCTTCACTCATTCATATGTCTTGGACATGTTGGAGTCTTGGAAGATATTAGAAAGAAGTATTTCAAACCTTTTCAATACTTTTTAAAGTAAATTTCAAGCCTAATCCTTTGACTGCTTTATTTGGTGTTGTTGGAGGAAAGGACATTATTCTGGAGCCATCTGATTTGCACATTTTGGCTTTTATGTCTCTTATGGCCAGAAGGATGCTTTTGCTTAAATGGAAAGATTTGGCCCCTCCTATTCACGCCCAATGGTTACGTGATGTCATGTCATGTTTAAATTTAGAGAAGATTTGATGTTCAATCTTTGAATCTAATCAAGACTTTCAAACATTGTGGGGACCTTTTCTGAATTATTTTCAAAACCTTTGATTTGCTGTTACAGCACCAATGATGACTAACAATCTTTTTTCTTTTTTTTCTACTAATCAGCTTCGGTCTTGGTAGTGGGTTAGATTTTTTTAATATAATAAAATTATTATTTTTCAATGTTACGAACTAATTGACTTGTACGAATACAGGGTAAGGAGTCTTTATATGCGATTTAGTTTAACATATTGACTTTTTTTTCCTGTACTCTGTATTCTTATATATATAAATTAATAAAAATATTGGAAAGACGTATTTTGAGTTCAGCAAGGGTTGCAATGTATGCATTCTGCCCATATATGTACAGGTTGCACACTAAACATAGTCATTGTATCTATATACTGCCCTTGTCAAACTATAGCCATGCCCTAAGTGCAGCTGATACAATAAACAACTGCCTTACAAAGGCATGGTGGCTGCTGCCAACTGACCTGCATAATTCACTGCCCGGAGTCACACACAAACAGGAAGCTGAGCAAATAAAGTCATTTCTGATTTGAGTTAAAGGACTGGATTGATAGGCATGAACCTCAAAGCAATATACATGAAATCAACAGTGCCCTGCTCTGCAGGGGAGCCTGGAATCTTGCCAAAGCATGTTGTCTCTCTTCTTAATAGTAACTCAAGGAAAGAATGAAATGAAATAGGAAGTGTTGGTGGCGTTCCTTTTGCAGTACTTGAAGGTAATTCCACTGCTATTGCAACATAGAGCAATACCTGCTCTGAAGTTTTGCTTTTTGCTCCCACAGATAGATCTCAGTAAGAACATTCTTATATTTGAATCAGAATCAGGTCTTTTACCATTGGCATATGTCATGAAATTTGTTGTTTCATGTCAGCAGTACAGTACTAGACATAAAAAGTTACTAAAAGTCACAATAAAAAATAAATAATTAGTGGAAAAGAGGAATGGCAAGGTACAGACATCTCATGTGCATTGTTTCTCTCCAAAGTTTGCATAAAATATTTGAAACCTGGACGTCCTGGTGAATACAGCCTCCTAAAATCTTCCTCACCCTGTTTACCCTTCTGGCAGCTTGTCACATGCTGTGCCCATTGTTAGTGCTTGTAGCCATGCTGTGTTACAAGGAGAATGTTTAGTGTCTGTCTAATGGACCATGTCTGAAAGCAATTTCTGCAAATGCCTTATTTGAAAGAGCATCTGTCAGGACATGCCACCCATTCTGTAAACCCCTGCAAGCTTGAAACCAAACACCAGTAGCAGTGAAACAAAAGAGATAAGAAATCAACTACCATCAACTCTGTTATTCCTTCAGAGCAAAATTGCTCAAAATTTCTTCTCTCTGGCTCTCTGATGAACATCTGTTCAGATGTTCCAGTTAAAAGGCTGTACGTGCAGTATTCAGTTAAGTAGTATCATGATTCTCTGGTTATGCATATCACCAGTTGGCATTTGTATGCCTGGGCTAATGTCTTCATCAGTATGGCAGCCACCATGACTCACATCACAGGAGCAGAGATCACTAGAATCTGGAATGGATCCTGGACTCACTGGAGTTTAGAAGAATGGTGGGGGGAGGGGGCCTGATCTCATTGAAACCTATTGAATATTGAAAATCCTGGATAGAGTGGATATGGAGAAGATGTTTCCTACAGTGAGTGAGTCTAGGACCAGAGGACACAATCAGAATAGAGGGACATCCATTTAGAACAGAGATGAGTCGGAATTTCTTTAGCCAGAGGGTGGTGAATCTGTGGAATTCATTGCCATGGACAGCTGTGGAGGCCACGTCATTGAGTATATTTGAAGTAGAGGTCGATAGATTCTTAATTAGTGAGGGTGTTAAATCCAATCTAATCCAATCTAATCTAAATGTTACTGGGAAAAGACAGAAGAATGGGGCTGAGAGGGATAGTAAATCAGCCATGATGGAATGGCAGAACAGTCTTGATGGGCTGAGTGATCTGTTTCTGCTCCTACGTTTTATGGTCTTAACCCATAGAAGATCCAATTTCATTCCCCATTATCTGTTTCTTGAATACGCATATCAAACCTCAACTTCATCCAAAGGCAAAACATCCCATAATGCAGCACTCCTTCAGTATTGAAGTGGAATGTTATCTTAGGTGAACAGCTTGAACCCAAATACAAGCCTTTAATTTACAACCTTCTTACCGAAAATACATATTTGTGACATTTTCCCTTCTCTAATTGTCCAGATAGGGGAAACACTAAGGATGCTGCTAATCTTCTCAGTTACATTTTGAATTTTAAACAAAAATGTCACCATAGGTTTCGTATTCAACATAAAGTGGGACTTCAATTTCACACTTTCTTACAATAGAGATATTAATATGTATTCCCTCCCCAATTGTACCCTAATATTAGGGAAAAAACTTGTGTAGTTGAATATCATTGATATGGGTCTGTGGATGAACAGTGACCATTACTTCTTCACATGTTGGAAATTATACTTAATTATTTCATTACTTACCTCTAACAACAACTTTAAAATTAATCGTCCAATTTGTATTTCCATTTTCAACTGTGACAGAATATACACCAGTGTGCCTTTCCCTGATTCGCAAAATTGTAAAACTCGTAACTTGACTGAAAAGAAAAATAAGGATCAGATCAATTGATCAACAGGAAAAGTAATCAGTGGATTTGTTCTTTGTTGTGCATCACTAATCACGTATATACTTCCCTCTTCTCTTCAGGAAGTAACTTAAAATCAGAAAATGATTAAGTTGCTATTGAAAAGCAATACAATTGTAAATATAGCCAAACAAGTTAGCTTATCCTTTAAAATTCAAAAATGCAGGTGCAGGAACTACACAGTAAATGAAGATGAATCACCAAAACTATGAACAGCACCATATCTATCAAATGCTTTGATTTCAGAGAAGTACATTCTATTGCATTTACTCAACAAAGTTTATTCATTTTGATCAAAAAATCAGCCTGGATTTCCTATCAAGTATCTGGCTTCTTTCAATGGACAAATGTAGCTAAGATTTAACGTGCAGTAACAATGGAGAATCCTGTCCTCCTGAGATTATGGAGATCACTGAGGAATAGCTGTGATTCCAGGGACACAAATTTGACATTCCCTTTCAGGAATACAATTCATCTTGCTCTACCACACTCCTAACACCCCTTGTCTTGCAAGGCCCCTCATCTAGGCTAATTACTCTCCCATGGTTAAATGGTCCAGTCCATACTGAGGCTTTCTAAGTCCAATTCTAATCAAAATTGTCTTCAAAGCCATCAGTTGTTTCTGTTAGAGAAAGGCAACTGCCTTTCATGAACCATATTGCAACTAATAGGATAGCACTCGCAGAACTTCTGGAATAGGAAAAGAATGAAGGCAAGCCTTACCAAATTGAACAAGATTGATTCATTAGTGTTGGTTTGCTATTCTCCAAGTTTTGATGGAAATTTAATTTTGTTTTGGATTTTATTTCAGCATTTTGGACAAGCAGATCTTTTGACAGAGGAAACAACGCATGGGACTGTTGGTGAATGGGGATCTGGAATTGTGGTTGATGAAATTGTGTTTAGATAAGACTATAAGTCATAGGAGCAGAACTAGGCCATTTGGCTGATCGAGTCTGCTCCACCATTCCATCAAGGTTGACTTATTTTCTCTCTCAACCCCATTCTCCTGCTTTCTCCCTGTAACCTTACTAACCATGAACCTATCAACCTCCGCTTTAAATATATCCAATGACTGTGCCTCCACAGCCATCTGTGCCAATGAATTCCACAGATTCACCTCACTTTGGCTAAAGAAATTCCTCCTCATCTCTTTTCTAAAGGGACATCCCTCTATTCTGAGGCTGTGTCCTCTAGTCTTAGGCTCCCCCTTTATAGGAAACATCTCCACATTACTCAATTGAGGCCTTTCAATATCTTTTCTTAGATGAGGGGCCCAAAACAGCTCACAATACTCCATAGATAAGATGTATAGATGTTGCTCTTTCCTTTTTCACCTGCTCATATCAGGAAAGTTGTCTAACATATCACAATCTATCACAAGTTTCAGCACCTGTCCTGCTTAATACTGTGCCCTCCCATAGAGAAATCCTAGGAACGGAAGCTTCATTTCAGCAGGCCAGTGGTATGCTTCATCTCAGATTTTGCTTCAGCGTGGCTTTCTATGCATGTATTCTGCCTACATTTGCATATGTTATGATTTAGATTCATCCGTTATATCATCATTGGATTATCCTTGTTATTCAGTGGCTCAAGTACACTTGAGTGCAAGGCAAATGGATCAAAATAACATAAGTCTAAAGTAAAACAGATTATTCCCACTCCTCTGAATCATGTTGCAGGAAGAAATCTTTATTCTTAATTTTGCTTAGCTCATTTTCAAATGAAGAATATCACACGACAACATTTAATGTATAAAAGCAAATTAAGGAAAATACCTGTACAATGTGTGGTTCTTCATATCACATTGAATTCTGCTATTCTTAAAGCTCCAATGACAAGATATGTTCCCAGTAGTATTCATGATGGCTTTCAGGGTTATATCATCCAAAACATTAACTTCTACAGCATCAACCTGAAATTCTAAACCATATTGCATACTGAAGTAATTTGTAAAAAGGAAATAAATGGCAAAGTTGAAAAAAGTTATTTTGTTAAAATATGTCATAGAAGAAACATGCTGATATGTACTATAAATATTACTAGTTTACTATTGGACAAAGAAAATAATTTTGAATCACAAATATCTGAATTCATACCATTGGCTTTATTCACCAAAGATTTTCTTCTTGTTGATTTTTTGCCATCCCAAAAGCTTTGAGTTTGGGTCTGATTTTCATCAGAAAATATCTACAAAAAATAAGTTGAATGCTTCATATATACTTTTAATATATATTTATAATTTCCTGGTGTAACTTTAGTGAATTTGTAACACTAAGGAATGCTGAAAATATACTCTAATACTTATTGTTCAGCACACAGAGTGGACTTATAAACAGAAAATGAAAAATAAACAAATATAAGAAATTATTTCAAAAACAGCAAGTTTTTTTTTCAGATGAAGCATTAAAGTTTCTTCTGGAGGAATGACATCAAATAGGCTTTCTACATCCATTAAATCTTGTGATTTAGACTACATGGTTTTCATTTGATACAACATACAACTATCTCTTAACACAGAGATTTTTAATATTCATCATGCCAGCATAAGAGCATATGAAAACATTAGATTGGAAAAGGACATCACTCAAAATTTCCCAAATTCATGATATCTGGAGCATCAGAACAAGATATAATTCCTTTTTACTGCAGCCAAGTTATCTCCTGGAAGAAGCAAAATAAAAATGGGTCAAGTAAGGCAGAAAAAGATGTTTTTTGTTTCAGCCATATCCCTTCAATCCACTGACTAGGCTGTTCCACAAATGTTGATTCCAATTTTTTTTTTGTTTTTCATGATGGACTCATTCATGTTCTGGGATCAGCAGATAGATCAGATAGATTCAATTGCCATCTGAAGATTATTTGTATTATTGGTATTGCTTTTGCTATTGTTGCACTGAATTAATGAAGTCAACTGTGGAAGACTTTTCAAACTTTTATTTATTTAGTAGCATGAAAATAAATGCAAAGAACAAAATCTAATTATCAAACAATTGCAGGGAGGGAGTCCTCTCTATATTGAAGAGAAAGGTGTCTGATCCCCCAGCAACTCCTCTCCACCAGCACAGTTGCTCTCTGTTCTGGTCTCATCAAGATATCCTGCCTTCTTGTCAGTTCCTTCTCAGGATCAGAATTATGTAAAGTCTTCACCAATTCAAGTCCTAAATTTTGACAGTACGTGATTAAGAGACCTTTTTCTGCCAAGGTCATTGCAGAAATATAGGCAAGGCAAGGAGACAAAAGAGATTTGTTTCAAAAATATTTTGCTATATACATGTAAGGTCCGAACCTTCACTCCTGTTTTGAAAATTTAAAGTGGTTACTGGTGGCATCCTTTCGAAACATCTGTAGTTATCAGCATCTCAGATTTCAAGTAATCACTTTATTTAACTCCAAGCCTTGTATTGGATTCGCTTGACAGTCTACTTTATAAATTAACTGCCAATGTAGGAGATAAACTGAATAGACTTTGGTTTCATCATAGGTTGCAGGAAAATGACTTAGGCATTGGCATTATGCAATAACAAAGTTTCTACTTTTGTCCGACGGAATCAAACTTAATCAATACTCTCTGATAGATAGCCTATGATCACTATTGTAAAATGCCTAAGGTGAATATTAGTTCAGAATAAGATTCAGCATTATCTCCCGTGATGCCTCGTGCCTTAATTGTTTAATTGGCAACTTGAATTGAATTACTTTAGAATTACAGCAAATTTTTTGAAGCTAAGAAGTCATCTGTGATACAAGTCACTTCATAAATTAAAAAGAAAAATAAATTAAAAACAGAAGAAAAATAACCTATACTGCAATGAAAACAATGACTTAACTTGGTTAATACCTGTGATACTTCTAGACGATCCATATTGGTAAGATAGATCAAAATGCATTTCGTATGAGATGATTGTTTCCTCACTCTTTGTTCAGAAATCACAGGGCGTGCAACATTAAGAACTGTGGAAAGTAAAATTGTTCTTAAGTATTTTCCCACACTTACACCTTGTAAAGTTTCCATGATCTCAAGTTAGTGATAATAAATCAGAATCTGATTCTGAATGATTTACAAAAGTTCCATTTAAATAAGAGATCCCAACCTTTTCTTTATGCCTTGAGCCCTTACCATTAACAGAGAGTCAATGAACCCCAGGTTGGGAACCCCTTGTTTAGGAGATGTTTTCTCCATTGATCATCAAAACTCCATAAAAAATGAGGAGGAAATCATTCGACAGAACCAAATAATAGGGGAAAGATTCCTCCCCCTAACCAATGCCTACCACAACTCTCCTATCCCCATCTTCTCCAAACCAGGAGGGTTTAAATATACACAAACCAAGCTGAGATATCTTGGATATGAAGCTAGAAGAAGTAACTGAGATAAATCGAGAAATTTCAGCTCAGTACATTAGGTGAGTGAAGCTAGTGTATGGCTTCAGTACATAAACAGATATATATTTCCAAATCAGTACGAAAAAGTCTTGGGTGGTGAGTGGCAATCAAATGAATTTTGTTCATTTATTGACAACAAAATTTGCAATTACAATATTGATTAGGAACCCTCATTACCATTTGATCTGCATTTCAGGTGCTATTGATTGTGAAATACCAAGCAGCATAATTGGCAAACTTACATTGAGGATCTTGTTGCAAAAAGCTTCTACATTGAGAAATCCATTTTGAAGCTGATAGTAATAATTACCAACTCCCTAATGTTAAGTGATTTTGAGCAGCTCTGGAAGATTTACTCCAGTGAGCAACACTGAAAGCAATTGGTTTTGGTCAACATCAAGTAGCTCTGAGTCTTGGTTTGAATTTCGGTGGTCATGATATCAGAGAAGCAACACTGAAATGACCACCGAATAAATTGTCTGTGTACTTATGAACTCTACTAAATCTGCAAGATGAATTTAGTTAGTTCAGTGACAAAATTTCTTCATTGATAAATAATAGGAGATATACTCAACCCACTATTAAGGACATCTTCAAAGGGCAATGCCTCAAAAAGGGTGGATTCCATTATTAAGGACCCCCACTACCCAGGACTGCCATCAGGAGGAGGTACAAGAACTTGATGCCACATGCTCATTGTTTTAGGAACAGCTTCTTCCCCTCCACTCTCAGATTTATGAATGGTCCATGAACAATACCTCGCTATTTAGCTCCCTTTTGCACTAATTTTCATATTTCTTATTGTATCTTAAGGTAATTTATTACTGTCAGCTTCAAATTGGATTTCTCAATGTAGAAGCTTATTTGCAACAAATTCTTCAGTGCAAATTCGCCACTTATAGTATTTTTTAATGTATTAAACTGTACTGCTGCTGCAAAACAACACTTTTTCAACAAATGTCAGTGATAGGAAACCTAATTCTGATTCTGGATCTGATAATTTTATTCTTTTTTCTAGGATGTTGATATTTGCCACATGATAGCAACTAGAAGAATGGAATAAGGACAATTTACTTAAATTCACCAAGAAGGGACCCAAAGACATCACAGCCATCCCACAGAGAATATTTCACAGGTTAGACATATATGCAAAAACACAGAAACAAACAGATGATTCAAAGTATCATGAGGTTCACGCTAGCAGTTATCTTTGAGAAAATGACAACATACATTTTCCTTTAAGAAAAAAGACAGTGTCTTCATACATGGAGATAGGACCATTTCTTTGCAGCATACTGAGGTTAATAACCAACAAGCAACAGCTTTACTAGCAGATTCACAGTATAATCCAAAAGGAGTTACTCCATATCTATCATTTTAAAATTTTAGTTAAAATGGGTATACAACAAATACAACACGCAAACTTTTCATTTATGTCAGATTACTTTGTCCGGCTTGCAGGGAGTGTTCAATAAGAATCAACAGTAGTAGGAGAAATGACAATTTTTTAAACTGGAGGTAAGGTATGAAGAAGACAAAAGGTGGTCAGAGAAGCTAAAAGGGATCGAGATAAGTTAGGAGAATGGGCAAAGATCTGGCAAGTGAAGTATAGTATGGCTAAGTGTGAAATTCTATACTGTGCAAAAGTCTTGGGCACATGTATATAGCTCGGGTGCCTAAGACTTTTACACAGTACTGTGCATTTGTTAAAATAGGAAGGTGTTGGGCTATAGAAATATGAGTACTTTGCTTTGTATTACCCCAGTGGTATTAAGTGTTATTTGGTAACTGGAAAAACATGATATACAGTACAGTACAAAAGTCTTAGGCACCCTGTTTATATATCTGTGTCTAAGACCTCTGTACAGTACTGTATAAAATAAGAAACATAACTAAATTGTGAAGGGGCCACAAAGGAATTCATGTCCAGGAGAAACTTTTGCAGGTAATAAGGAAACTAATACAATGTTATTGTTTGTTGCCAGGGGAATTGAATATTTATTGTTATTGCTGAAGTTTATGCTTCAGTTATATAGGACATTTGTGAGCCCACATCTAGAGTACAGTATTGACCTGCATTTTTACAGTCAATGCACTAGAAGCGGTCAGAGAAAGTTCATTGGAATAATAGTTAAAATTGTGGGCAATTGAGGTTTTTATCTACTGGAATTTTTGAAGAGTGAGTTGTTAATTCATTCCAAGATCCTGAGGGCGGACGTGAAGAGGTTATCTCCATGTTGGATAATCTATAATCAGGAATCACTAGATATTTTCCCTCAGAGAAGCCGAGCCTCTGAAGATAGCAAGAAAGAAATGTGTAATTGATGTATAAATGCAAAATAGTTATATATGATCTTAATAAAAATGGCAGAGCAGATTTTAGGTAGCAAGTAGCTTACTCCTGATCATATTTGTATGTTTATTTGGATACTGTCAAAGATCTGTTCCAGTACAAATCTCTGAAGGTTTCTAAGTTGCAGTCAGCATTAGTGAAATGAGAAGTTCACCACCTAGAATGAAAATGTATCTGCCTTTCGCAGCTGGCCACATCAGAGGAATGCAAAGAGGGATATACAAACTGTAGATTCCAATAGTATGCAACCAAAATGCTCACATGGGTTCTAAGTCCAGTTTGTGACCTTGATAAGCAAGAAGTAGAGCCATAGCACAGAATCCTGTCACGCAGAGAAAACCAGTTCGTCCATTCTCTAGCTTGTTTTCTATAATCCTGCATTTTTTCTTGCTGAACTAATTTCTCTTCAAAAGCTTCAATTAAATGCTCGCATCACCTCTACAGCAAGTGACATCTAGCTCAAGACTACCCACTGCGTGGAAAATAATTTTCCACACCATCACCCTTGATTCTTTTGCAATCAACTTAAATCTATGTTCTTTGTTTTCGATATATATCACGTGCTTCCCATTCCTAAATAGCATATAGACACACTTGCTTCTCCTGTCAATGCAAATGACAGATTATGAAGGAATTTTAAGAATCAAACAGGAATTTTAAGAATCAAACAGATTAGAACAAATGCCCTGTATTATTATGAAGGAATTCTAAGAGCCAAAAACATTGATTTAAGATGCAGCAGAAAAATAAGCTGATTACCTTCCCTTTGGAGTGGCTAGCAATGATTTGTTGGCCCAATGAAACAAATGACCTTTGGCTTAAGAGGCAAATATAGCAACAGTTGTGCAGATAGTGGACAATTTACCCAGTTTGTAGATTCTATGTGAATTTAAAGAAACCAATGGAATTACATTAAAAGCAGAAAAGCTTGGCGTGCTCATCAAGACTTCATTGATAGAGTGATGAACAAAATTGATATTTCAGGTTAATGCCTGGACTTATTGAGCACTTCCAGTACTTCTTGTTTGTGTTTCACTTTTGAGCATCTGTAGATCTTTTACAGAAGCTTTAGCAGATTTTGGTCACTACCGTGTCAATCATTCTCCTACTTCATTAGCTCCTCTAGAATGCTTTCTGTTTCTGTGGAATCCTCTCATATTGCTACATTTAGCAAAACACACATGATTTAATTTTGCATCTAAAATACAGCTTTAATATCTCAAAGTAATGCTCAAGTCATCACATATTCTTTTTGAATTAGAGGGATTTGATGATGTCTTAACCATCAACACTTCAAAGCATATGCCTGGTTTACCGACAGCCATTTGTCTGTACACCCTGCTCCTATAGTTATTGCCAAATGAGATAATTTTGCATGGGGATCGTGCAGTGACTAGTTTCGTTTTGACCCACTAGTCTGTGGCCTTATGTAATGATTGAACCAACAGTATTCAGTTCTTCCTGTAGCACCTTTATTCTCTGTACGTTTTAGCAGTAACCTCAAACCAAGGTTAAACTATACTGCATGCACAGCATGAAAGATTTAACCAGAAAACTTAAGTGTTCCTGAAGCTAATATCTTTTCACACATTTTTTATAAATAGATATGTTTTAGAGTTCTGGAGTAAAAATGGAGCAGGCCAGGCAGCATCTGCAGAAAGAGGAACAGAGCTATTGATGAAATAGGCAGGTGTGTAGTTTGGGATGTGGTGGTCTCTTCCTCCGAGCCTTTTGAACTCTAGGTGGAGATGTGCAAAGTTCATGGCATCATGACAAATGATCCTGTTAGCAACCATCGAACCAAGGATTCCCACAAGTGAGTGAGGATGTAACACTTCTTCAGGAGGTTTTAAAATATCCTTGTATTACTTCTCTAGTCCTCCTTATAATTACTCAAATCCTAGATAGTGCCAATTTTGCACATCTGATGTCACCCATGGAAATGACCTAGGTTACTCATCCAAAGCAGGGGCATTGAGCTGACAGGAGATGTTGATATTGGTGTCTGCCAAAGAATATGGAGGATTTGCAGAGAAGACATTGGTGATGTAGCTCCTGGGATTTGAGGTATCTGCTGGGGTTGTTCATGTATCAGAAACATATGAGAGGACAATATCATTGCTATCTGATAGGCCATGAACCTACTGTAAGATCCTGATCTTCAAACAGTCTTTACCTCAGACAGCTCCATGACAGAATGAACTTGATTGTGGCTTTCACTACCAATGTCTGCCTTTAGTGCAAGGCTCAGTCTCTCACTTGCCTCGGTGAACTTGAGGGTGATAACTTGTAATTTGGCCTCCAAATGTGCGAAAGTGCTGTCTGCATCTTTCAGCTGAGTGACCAAGGTTAGAATGGCTTTGGATTTAGAGTGAAGCCAAGTAAACTGAACAGTTTCCATTTTGTTCTGTAGATAGAGGTGCAATATTGCAACAAGACAGACTGAGATGGCTTGGTGGTAATGAAGCAATTTTGCTTGATACCAGCCTACACTGAAACTTATGACTTCAATATCATCATGTAGAGGAGGTGTGATAAAGAGAAGGACACTACACAGACAATCTCAACTGGGGAAATTAAAGGCTTTCATGCAGTCAGTAAAGGCGCTTGCACAGCATATACTGCTCCTTACACCTCCAGGAATTGCTGTGCAGTGCAGATACACTCATTAACCCTACGCATAGGTGGAATCCACAGACTCATTCAAGAGGCAATTCTTTAGCCCTTGGTAAGAACTTGAGATGGAGATTGACCCAGACTTTCCCTGTAGAAGAGAGCAGGAAAACCCCTCAGAGATTGATGCATTTGCATTGTACCTTCTCGTGTAGAAGCTCACCATTACTCTCTATCTAGGGTCCCCTGGCATTTCTCGTTCTCTTCAGATGTGGGAGATGAGCCTAGGAATTTGTCTACTAAAATTGCAGATTTCAGTGGGGATACTATTTGCTCTTGCTGCTTTGGCAGCTGATGCACATTCTTCTCCATCTCTTGTTGGTTTGGGTAGCGGCAAGAGTTGGTTAAGTAGTTTGTGTGGAATGGAAACAAGAACATATGCACCAAGGATAGAGTCTTGTTGAGGAGTTCTTCAAAAATGCTCTTTCCAGCAGGCACCACTGCCTCCTATTGTTGAGAAGCTTTCCTCTATTGTTTACTTTCAGCAGAACGAGCTTTAGACACATAGGTGGTCTTGATAGTACTAAAGAATCCATGGCTGTTATGGTTATTAGTAAGTTGCAAGGTGTCCTCTTACTACCAATCATCACAGATTGCATTTCAACTTTCATGTGTTTGTAGTCTGTTTCGTTTCTTTGTGTGTGTGTGTGTGTGTGTGTGTGTGTGTGTATGTGTGTGTGTGAGATTAAATAACTCTTGCACCTTTCGTCATTCTCACTGAACCAGACCACATCTGGAGCTTCCTGGAAATGAAGTCAAAATTATCTTCACACAGAATATTTGCAGTTTCTGTCAGGATCTCCATTCTTTCTGAATTTCTGGTTCAGACCACTTTCCGTTGTTACTTACAATAGGTTGTTCCTTCAAATAGCTTAAAGAATATCTGGAACACATCTTTAAAATAAGTAATTTATCTCTGTAGACCTAGGAAGGGGAAAATCACTCTTGGCTTTAGACTCTAATTAAATTCCAATCTCTGGTGTACCCTTTTCCACTAATAATAGAAAAAAGAAATGAAAATAAAACAGAAAATGCTGGAAATAGTTGGCTGGTCTGCAGCATCCAGAAACAGAGAAACTGCTTTTGTTTCAGATTGGTGGGCTTTCATCAGATCTGGGAATAGATAAAGCAAGTGTTGAGGTTGAGAGGATAGGGAAAGGGGGAAGTCTGTGACAGACTGAGAGGCCATGGAAACAAGAAGTGGCATAGAAAAGGGAAGGTAGCAGGTATTTAAAAATGCTTAAATATTCATATTCAGCTTTTAGGGTCCAGCAAGCTCCCTGCATTTGTACTGTAATTACTAGTCGCTCTTTATTGACTTTAATGTTGTATATATCCAGACAGTGCCCCTTTCATACAAACTGTCTGAAAATCCAACTCTCTTCTGAAGTGGCAAACTACTTAAATACATGTGGGCAGTGTTATCACAGCACTTACATGTAACTGTTTAAAGAAGGAGGTAAAGGTTCACTCTCTAATAATTTACATTAATTCCGAGTGAACTTGACAAAAATTTAAGGAATCTAAAGGGGTCCGTGGCTAATTTTTTGACTTATTACTGAGAAAGTCAAACAATAATAAACACTGTAAGACCATTAACTACAATGTTTCTGGGGACAGTTCACATCCTAGTTCCAGTTAAATTGCATCCGCATAGTAATGCTATTTCACAGTAATCACATTGATTTAACTTCAGAATTACTATTTGTTGCATCAGTACTATGGCACTTAAATGAAATGCTGTCTTAAATGAAATGTTTCACCTCCTAAGTTACAGAGAAAGGTTGAACAAGTTGAGTCTTTATTCTTTGGAGCGTAGAAGATTGAGGGGAGACTTGATAGAGGTATTTAAAATTATGAGGGTGATAGAGTTGACATGGATAGGCTTTTTCCATTGAGAGTGGGGGAGATTCAAACAAGAGGACATGAGTTGAGAGTTAAAGGGCAAAAGCTTAGGGGCAACATGAGGGGCAACTTCTTTACTCAGAGTGTGGTAGCTGTGTGGAACGAGCTTCCGGCAGAAGTGGTTGAGGCAGGTTCAATGTTGTCATTTAAAGTTAAATTGGATAGATATATGGACAGGAAAGGAATGGAGGGTTGTGGGCTGAGTGCAGGTCGGTGGGACTAGGTGAGAGTAAGAGTCCGCACGGACTAGAAGGGCTGAGATGGCCTGTTTCCGTGCTGTAATTGTTATATGATTATATGGTTATAAGATAACCATTGAACATCAGGTACCTAAGATCCAATATTCTTCATTGAATGTGAAGGTTAACCATATAACATATAACCATATAACAATTACAGCACGGAAACAGGCCATCTCAGCCCTTCTAGTCTGTGCCGGACTCTTACTCTCACCTAGTCCCACCAACTTGCACTCAGCCCACAACCCTCCATTCCTTTCCTGCCCATATATCTATCCAATTTAACCTTAAATGACAACATCAAAACTGCCTCAACCACTTCTGCTGGAAGCTCGTTCCACACAGCTACCAATCTCTGAGTAAAGAAGTTCCCCCTCATGTTACCCCTAAACTTTTGCCCTTTAACTCTCAACTCATGTCCTCTTGTTTGAATCTCCCACACTCTCAATGGAAAAAGCCTATCCATGTTAACTCTATCTATTTTTCCCCTCATAATTTTAAATACTTCTATCAAGTCCCCCCTCAACCTTCTACACTCCAAAGAATAAAGACCCAACTTGCTCAACCTTTCTCTGTAACTTAGGAGATGAAACCCAGGCAACATTTTAGTAAATCTTCTCTGTACTCTCTCAATTTTATTGACATCTTTCCTATAATTCGGTGACCAGAACTGTACACAATACTCCAAGTTTGGCCTTACCAATGCCTTGTACAATTTCAACATTACATCCCAACTCCTATACTCAATGCTCTGATTTATAAAGGCCAGTATACCAAAAGCTTTCTTCACCACCCTATCCACACGAGACTCCACCTTCAGGGAACTATGCACCATTATTCCTAGATCCCTCTGTTCTACTGCATTCTTCAATGCCCTACCATTTACCATGTACGTCCTATTTTGATTAGTCCTACCAAAATGTAGCACCTCACATTTATCAGCATTAAACTCCATCTGCCATCTTTCAGCCCACTCTTCTAAGGGGTATAAATCTCTCTGCAAGCTTTGAAAACCTTCTTCATTATCCACAACTCCACCGATCTTAGTATCATCTGCATACTTACTAATCCAATTTACCACCCCATCATCCAGATCATTAATATATATGACAAACAACATTGGACCCAGTACAGATCCCTGAGGCACACCACTAGACACCATCCTCTAATCTGACACACAGTTATCCACCACCACTCTCTGCTGTCTCCCATCCAGCCACTGCTGAATCCATTTTACTACTTCGATATTAATGCCTAATGATTGAACCTTCCTAACTAACTAATTTTTGAGCGTGTTAATAATAATTTGTTTTGTATTATTTAAAGACAAGATTGAATGTTACGGGAAGATGTTACTTGGCTTATGTTGCAGGAGATTTTTGGGTTCGATACCAATCTATTGTCATGCTGGTGTAACACCAGTAACACCCTCTTGAATTATTAACAGAGAGGCTCAATTCTTTTCACTTTGACATGTGCATATTGGAAAATGGTATGCTGGGCCTGACCAATTTTGATTTAGATCAATGATTGTTCAGTTGGTTCTGTCTATGCTAACATAAAAACATAGTAAATTGGTGAAGCAAAAGCCACACTCCCCGTTATGCCTTCTCAGCCATTCAAAAAAACATTGTCTCCACTTTTTCTAAACTAATCTCCATTATCTTGGTTTAAAAATATATATATATATATATATCTGCCTCAGCCTGGAGTATGCACAGTGATTGAACCTCTGTAGCTATCTGAGATGGAGAATTCCAAAGATTTGCAAAACACTTTTGAGAGAAATTCTCCCTGTCCTTATTGTATACAGTAAGAACATACACTGCAGTTCAAAACTTTCCATCCTCTCTCATCATCCACCCTTTCAGAATCATACAGTGAGTCTGTTTCTCCTTCATCTAAGTCTATACTCAACATCTTTATGAGACAACTATCCTATACCAGGAATAAATCTAATAAACCAGTGTTGCACTGTCCCTAAGGCAAATATAAACTCACTGAGATAAGGAGACCAAAGCAGTATATGATATTCTCAGAACATTTGTAGGGAGATTTGTTAAAGGTGCATCCAATCTACTTGCCACAAAGGCTCTCATGTCCTAGCTGTTCCAAAAAATGTTATAAGAATTAGAAATCCTGGGAATATTTATTTCAGATTCCCATCAGATGCAAAATTTTATTTTCCTGTTGGCTGCATCACCCTAACTTTCTGTAATTCATCTACAAGGACCTAAATCCAACCGCAAAGTAGCTACTGTCCATTTAAATGTTCTTTTTTTCCTACTGCTTTATGAAAGTAAACTATCTCACATTTCTACAAACTATGACCATTCTGTCATCACCTTGGCCACTCACATCTTACAACCTGCATCTTCCTCATAGTTAACTCTGTAAAAATAGACAGCAACACCACAGCGATATTTCTGCCACAATAATCCTCAATACTTGTGCTTAGTAAAGCTGCATTCCCAAACCTTGATTTTACCCTCGATATACTCATTACATACAGTGTGGCCAGATCCTGCTTTATCTCCATTTACAAGTTTGCAAATGCCACTACTGCAGTGGGTGGATCTCAAACAACAAGACAGCGTGGAAGGGGATACAGAGCTTAGTGGCATGGTGTCTAGACAGCAACTTACCCTGAATCAATGCACCCAAAATGCTGGAGGAACTCAGCCGGTCAGGAAGTATCCATGGAAATGCACAAAGAGTTGATGTTTTGAGCGGAGACCCTTCTTCAGGACAGAAAAGGAAGAGGGAAGATGCCAGAATAAAAAGGTAGGAGAGAGAAAAGAGGATAGCTAGAAGGTAGGATAGATGAACCAGGTGAGCAGGAAAGGTAAAGGGCTGGAGAAGAAGGAGTCTGATAGGAGAGAGTGGACCATAGGAGAAAGAGAAACAGGAGAGGCACTGGGGGTAGGTGATGGGCAAGTGAGAAGATGTAAGAGGCCAGAGTGGGGGATAGAAGAAGAGGCAAGGGGGAGCAATTTTTTTAACTGAAAGGAGAAATCAATATTCATGCCATCAAGTTGGAGGCTACCCAGACGGAATATATAGGAGTTGCACCTCCACCACCAGGGAAGCCTCATCGTGGCACAAGAGGAGGCCATGGACCGACAAGTCAGAACAGGAATGGGAATTAAATTATTGGGCCACCAGGAAGTTTTGCTTTTGGCAGATAGAGCGGAGATACTTAACTAAGCAGTTTCCCAAGTTCCAAGCGGGTCTCCCCGATGCAGAGGAGGCCACGCCGGGTGTACCGGACACAATAGACAATCCCAACAGATTCACAGGTGAAGTGTTGCTTCACCTGGAAAGATTGTCTGGGGGCCTGAATGGAGGTGACGGAGGAGGTGAATAGGCAAGAGTAACACTTTGGCCACTTGCCAGGAGGGAGATAGGGAGATTAGTCGGGAGGAACGAATGGACAAAGGAATCATGGAGGAAGCAATCCCTATGGAAAGTTAGGAGTTTTACCTTCATCTACAGTAGTGTGCAAAAGTCTTGGACACATATATAGCTAGAGTGCCTGAGACTTTTGCACAGAATTGTATTTGTCAATGTGGAGCAAAGAGCGAGTTTGTAAATCTGGCAGGAGGCAAAGAATGTTGGGAATAGTGAGGGTGAAGCGCCTTGAGAGGGGTGTGGGGCGGGTAGCAGAGAAGTCCCAGGGCGGTGGGGGGGGGGGGGTGGAGAGGAACTGAGGCGGGTGCAAACGCACCCGATCCCGAGACACCCGGCAAGGTCCTTGGATTTCAAACAATTGGTTTTTTTGATCGTTACAGATGTCTCTCTGTGACGCTCTGTCCTGCACTTTATTGTCATGTCCCATTCAATCCCCTCTTCTCAACCATGATTCCCCTCTCACTGCACCCTTCCCACTCTCAGTCCACAAAAAAGACCCAAGTCAGAATCAGGTTTATCATCACTAATGTATATCATGAAATTAGTCTTTTTTGCAGCATGTACAGTGCAATACATAAAATTACTACAGTTCTGTGCAAAAGTCTTAGCCAGCCTTTTGCACAGTACTGTATACATTCAGTAAAAATATAAACACATGACACCCAAGTACTGACTCTATCAATAGATCACGACTTATACTCTATCAAATGAGAAAGTACCTATTAATTCCACAGCAACATACACAAAATGTTGGATGAATTCATGAAGTCAGGCAACATTGATAGAAATGAAGAAACAGTCAACGCTTCCGGCCGAGACCCATCCCATACCCGTCTTCTGTAATCCAATTCTTTATAAACAGGGATATCCACGACGACCACCACCACCACCCACTAAGAGGCTTTGGCACAAATGTGCCATCTTATTCAATACCTTTGGAACATCTATATATTCCAAACACTCCAGTTTCCCTCTATCTAGCTTGCCAATCACATCCTCAAAAATTCTATTAGATTTATGAAGCAGCTTCCTTTCATTCTGACTAATCGTATTATGTTTAATTTTGCACCCTGTTATCACTTTCTCAAAATAATAGACCAATATTTCTCCCGACTGCAGACGACAATCCAACGTCCACCACCTTTGCCTTTCTCTTTCAACATGTCTTCAATGATTGACACGCGCATCGGCCCTTCTCTGATTTGGCAACATTCCTCAGTGACGATGCACGCCTGAAGTCGGACTAGTTTAATTTATTATACTGTATTAAGTTCATCACGGGCCAAGTATAATAAGAAGCATGCTAGGGAGTGTTGGCTGTGTGGTATTTATTGCCATAGACGGCTGTGGGGACCAAGTCATTAAGTATATTTAAAGAGGAGTTTAATAGATTCCTGATTAGTCAGGGCGTCAATGGTTACGGAGCGATGACAAGAGAATGGCGTTGAGAGGGATAACAAATCAGCTATGATGGAATGGCGGAGCAGATTCGATGAACCACATGATCTAAATCTGCCTCTATGCCAAAACAAAAGTGAATTGAGAACTGGTTACGACTTTTACATATATTAGATTTGGGGTTTGGTCAAAATCCTCGATAATTTTTCGTTAACCATTGTCTTATCTCTAACAAGGGTGTGCCATTCCGTTGTCGCACAACTTACTTCGGAAGAATATAATTAGTTCCTTTGCTCCTTCCGTAATGCTTCCTTCGATTTTATAAAATTATTAATTGTGAACCGTGGGATACGGATTCATGAAGGAAAGCGATACCCGAAGTAAAGGATCAGACATGATACTAGCCAATGATGGACAGGACACGAACGGCCGAATAGCCTACTCATGTTGCCCATCGTCGTATGTTACGATTAGCGGTATACTAGTTTCATAAAATGCATGCGGAATTAGATTGTTATGCCACTAAATCGTACTTAAGTCTTGTGGTATTTATGGTCATTTGTGTAATTATCACTTGACGACAGAGTCCTGATCCATACCAATCTATAAGATGGTGTTAAACAGGATTCTGTTCGCACATACAGGTCTTAGGTGCGTCCGATATTGGGCTTCAAACCTTATTTAAATAGATTTGCAATACTGAGCTGCAAAGGCGTGTTTTGGGATCCATCGCGCTGCTCCCTTGGTAGCAGCTGGGTATAGTGGGTATAGGATTTCAGACAGCGATATTCGCCGGCAGCAGCCCTTACACAGGTCTGCGAAGGACTGGATAGGATCAGGAATGAGGAAACAGCCGGGGAGAAGAAGAGCAAGTGGAGGGAACAATCAGCAGAGGACTCAGCCATCTGTGGGTGAAAGTAGGGGTCAGTCTTCAGCCTGGGAATTTTAGCAAATTCTCTATGCTGGGAGCTGCTGCCGGTGATCGCTTCAACCAGCGCGGGGAAGGCTGCACTTAGACCAGCGACGATGTTTGCAAAGCTAGCAAAAAATATCCGCCAGGCTTCTACTTTTGCATTTGTCAAGCAAGGATTCCGATTCCTGTATTGTGTTTTAAGCACTGGGCGTTGAAGAGAGAGGTGGTTGGGCGAGCTCCGCCAGATAGTTTGGATGCTTTGGTTTTCACATTGGGCACGTAAAAATGCATATTGGAACAAAGACATCCAGACATACTGTATGCTTCTAGTAGGAAGTATTTTAGGCCTGTCTTAGCCTCCGAAGTGTTGATGCTCTTTTAAAAAAGTTCAAATAGAAAGTTAGTCTATTTGCTAAATTAGTCCATTTTAGTCTTCAGAATTTCCGCAAGAATATTTCATCCTTCGAATAGTTTGCTTATTGATGTTGTCCGATAACTGAATATTTTAATTCATAGCTTTTTTTTCCCACCTGTATCAAGATCAGCGGTTTGAAGTTTTGTCTGCTCCTAGGTAAGTTCCCTTTTTGCAAAATTATGAAATTGTATCAAATTAAATTGTTGTCCTAAAAAGTAATAGATATCCGGCGCTCCGGGGCATAGTGTTTAGAAAATGTCGGTTTCCCATATAAATTAAGGACTCAGGTTATATGCTTGGCCTAAAAATGTAGGGTATTGACTTTATTATTATCGTTATTATTACATGCTGTAGAAGAATTTTCCTGTCTTCGGACCAAAGTAATCTTTGAACCAAAATTCCGTTATTTTATTACCTGCAGGATATAACAGGATGCCTAATTATATTATGATAACAAACAAGAGAAAATCTGCAGATGCTGGAAACCCAAGCAACATGCACAAGATGCTGGAGGAACTCAGCCGGCCAGGACAGTCCGCCGAAGGGTATCGGCCGAAACGTCAATTGTACTCTTTTCCATAGATGCTGCCTAGCCTGCTGAGTTTCTCCGGCATTTTGTGCGTGTTGCTCATATTATGATCAATTGCGTATTTGAATTCACACTTTGATTGAGATTTCAGTTACACAAGGCAGTTATTTGCATTATTACAATAGCACCGAACACGTAATCGTCTGCTAGAAAGCTAAATATTGCAATTGGTTAGCGAAATCTAAAGGTGGGGTTTGCTTGTTTTTGGTTTAATGTTTGTACTGTTTTCCGGATCACTGCACAGACAAAGGACAGTTTAAGGACGAGGGGAAAATATCACTTGTACTTTCGTGTATATTTATGTCTTCTTTCCGTTTCTCTCCCACGTGTTTGATCGCAAGCAAAACACCCAAGTACTACTGAAATAAATCAAAGGACGCGCACGGAGTCCCTGTCCTGCGCGCGGTTAGGCATTTCTGGAGATTTAACTTCACGGCGTGAGCGCAGTTTCATCTTCCCGACATGCTGTTTACCTTGATTCTTGATTACGTTATTCTCGGGAAGTGCTTGATATTATGCAGAAACATCGATGGATTTCGGTTTCAAACCAACACATTGCATGGCAAATTTGTTCCGGAAATACATTTTCTTTAAATGCATCACGTATAATTTAAACAGAAGTGAAAATATTAGGTTAACAGAAGTGGTGTCTGAGGGACCACATGTAAACTACCAGCTCCGTGCAAATCCAATTCCGTGGCTAGTGCAAATTTGAGAACTTCGCAACCGTAAACTTTTCTCCCGAAGTCTGCAGTCAGGAAGTAAAATGCCCATCCAAATGAAAAGAGAGAGGAAATAAAAACAATATAACGAGGTGAAAACACTAATCAGCCTTATTTTGGTGTGACAATGTTCATATTAGCTCATCTGTATAAAACAATTTAAAATATAACAGTGCGCCAATGGAACGAATTCGATGTCCGAACATGTCCGAAAAAGGGTGTTTTCATCCTTTTCGTGGTATTATTTTCCAAAAGGCTGGTCTGATTATGATCTAATAAAGGGACTATTACAGATAATTTCCCAGGGATTGTTACAGATGCAATTCTTCAACAGGTTATTTTCATGGAAATTTTACAAATATTACCGTTTCTTTTCATGAGAATGATTTTGTGTTTTAGAAGACTGAAAATAACCTCTAAATAAAAAGGCAATGCTTATTTGAACAAAAGCGACGTAATTATAACATAACATAACACGGCTCAGCTGCGGCGAAAACGCTTTTTGTAACCCCAAACGCTAATTAAGCTTACGCATGTTAAGAGCAATTTGCACGCACGTGGGTTTGGTGAGCTAGGGCTTATTTACATAAATCAGAATTTCAATAAAAATCAAGGTTAGCGTTATTTTAATGCATGTAATACTTTTGAAATTTGATTTACTATTTCAACGGCATTTAACGTCGTTAACATTAAAAGCTGGAAAAAATGCTAAACAATTTTAAAATGAGCACATCAAATGTTCTTTTTCAACGAGTCTAAATATTTTAAAAACAAGTATATTAAGCTTATACGTACTCAGAATAAGAAGAATACTGGACTTGATTGTCGTCTCGGATATTAATTCCATGTTAATTGTATTTCTACCGCTTCATAAAAGTTATGAAAAAACGACATAAAAGGATTCTTGTGTTCCATATACTCCACGGTTACGTGCGCACTGCTTGCAAAATAATATTGTCGTAGCTTAAGCCTGTAACACGTCACTAAACAGGAACCAGCAAAGGGCAACACCGCAAACGCGACATTAGTTAATTAATTTGCAATAGAGAGCAATGTTAAAAACTATTCGTTACTTTTAAATTTGCGATGGATCATCTGGCAATATATCCAATGCGATGAAAATGAGTATTTTTATGCCACATAAGTTTCATAATATAATTAATGTCACAAAATGCACACATCACGGTTCATAATATATGCTTTAATGCGAATCTATGGAGCCATTTTTCCATAATTAGATTAAAAAGAAATGATGCTTTTTATAATCTATTAATTTATGGTAGTAACCAATATTGCTGGTGGTGAAGCTGAGTACCTTGATAAACCAGTTAGGTCATAGCAAAGAACCGGAGGAAAGTAAAACATAAACCAGAGAAGGGGTGAAGATGCCAGGTTTCCTTACCTGGAGGATATTTAATGTACTGACTAGTTTAATAAATCAAAAAACCCTCTCGCCCCTGATAAAAAGCCTGAAAGCACGTTCGCGCTGCATTTTCTATGTAGTTGTTAGACTTAATTTTGCATTCCTTTACAGTTCCCACTTTGTTTTACCTCAATGCAGACCCAGTGATGTGGCACCAGAGCCTTCTGTACCTAATGCCCAGTAGTAGCTGCAAAAAGATGGCATGGTGCGGATGGTGGGGATCTTTGATGACAGATGTTGCCTTCTTGAGGCAGCGATGGTGGGGTGGGATGTGCCCATGACATATTGGCCACAGTCCACTATTCTCTGCAGCTTCTTGTGTTCCTGTACATTTGAATTGCCATACCACACCATGCTGCAACCACACCAGAACGTGCATGCTCTGTAGAGGTTTGCTGGGTTAAGTCGAACCTCCTTAACCTCCTAAGAAAGTAAAGACACTGGCGCACTTTCCTTATGATGCATCCAATATGTTAATAACAGGAATTTAAAGCTGCTAATTCTGTCTACTGCCAATACCCCCCATGCCAACGACATACAATCATCCTCTTTTTGTTTATTAATTATAAGTTTTGTAACCAGTAAAAATTTTAAGATGTCTTAAGATGCAGCAAATACAGTACTGCAATTAACAAACTTGTTACTTTACAACTTTCTAACTTCTCTCTGCAACGTAGTTGCAATATTTATTAGAAGTTCATCCCATAGTTTCTGAGGACACGTGGAAAGCTAATTTCCTCTACATTTTTGACTGGTAGCCTAGATTATAACAGACTTGAATATATTGATAAGCAATACATCAGAATCAGGTTTAATATCACTGGCATATGTTGTGAAATTTGTTTTGCAATACATAATAAAAATATAAATTACAATAAGAAATATATATATATATATTAAATAAGTCATGCAAAAGGGAGCAAGAAAGAAAGGAAGCTGGAATAGTGAGGTAGTGTACACGAATACATTGTCCATTCAGAAATCTGATGGTGGAGGGAAAGAAGCTGCTTCTAAAATGTTGAATGTGTGGCTTCAGGCTCTTGTGCCCCCTCCTTAGTAGTAGCAATGAGAAGAGAGGGCATGTCCTGGGTGATGGGGTCCTTAATAATGGATGCAGCTTTTTCAGGAATCACCTTTTATAAGATTTCCTTGATGCTGGGGAGGCTAGTACCCATGATGCAGCTGGCTGAGTTTGCAACTTTCTGCAGCTTATTCTGATCCTATGCAGTGGCTCTTTCATATGAGACGGTGATGCAACCAGTATATCTGTAGAAATTTGCTGGAGCCTTTGGTGTTATACAAAATCTCCTCAAACTCCTAATGAAATATAGCCATTATTGTGTCTTCTTAGTAATTGCATCAACATCTCGGGCCCAGGATAGATTGTCAAAAATGTTGACACTTAGGAATTTGAAACTGCACACTCTTTCCTCTGCTGATCTCTTGACGAGGACTGGTGTGTATTCCCTCAACTTCTCCTTCCTGGTCTACAATCAATTCCTTTGTCTTACTGACATTGAGTGCAAGGTTGTTGTTGTGACACCACGCAACCAGCTGATCTATCTCTCTCCTGTATGACTCCTCATCACCATCTGAAAGTTTGCTAACAACGGTTGTGTCCTTGCCAAATTTATAGATGACATTTGAGGTATGCCCAACCCCACAGTCATGGGTGTAGAGACAGTAGAGCAGTGGACTAAGCACATATCTTTGAGGTGCATCAGTTTCATTATCGGTGAGGAGGAGACGTTATTTCTGATCTGCACTGACTATAAGTTTTTGATGAGGAAGTCAAGGATTCAGTTGCAGGGTGAGGTATAGAGACCCAGGACACCTTGCATCATTGCAGTTATGAAGAGTAAATAGGATGAATGTAAATTGTTATATTTACCTAAAGTAGTTGAGTAGTCATACTTACCTAAACCATTTTAGTAATCTAATTAATGAGGAGTACTCTTATGGGAAGTAAGCACACATATAGATGTGATAATCAAATGATCTTTTACAGTGTAGATTGACAGCTTCAGTACATGGGAGTTTCAGATAGTCAGAAGTTTTACTCACCCAATTACTTAAAAAGTGCATTTATGAACTTAGAAACATAGAAAACATACAGCACAATACAGGCCTTTTGGTCCACAAAGCTGTGCCGAACATGTCCCTACCTTAGAACTACTTAGGCTTTACCCATAGCCCTCTATTTTTCTAAGCTCCATGTAGCCCTCCAGGAGTCTTTTAAAAGACCCTATCGTTTCTGCCTCCACCACCGCTGCCGGCAGTCCATTCCACACACTCACCATTCTCTGCGTAAAAACTTAGCCCTGACATCTCCTCTGTACCTGCTTCCAAGCACGTTAAAACTATGCCCTTTCATGCTAGCCATTTCAGCCCTGGGGAAAAGCCTCTGTCTAGCCACACAATCAATGCCTCTCATTATCTCGTACACCTCTATCAAGTAACCTCTCATACTCCGTCACTCCAAGGAGAAAAGGCCAAGTTCACTCAATCTGTTTCCATAAGGCATGCTCCCCAATCCAGGCAACATCCCCGTAAAGCTCCTCTGCACCCTTTCTATGGTTTCCACGTCCTTCCTATAGTGAGGCGACCAAAATTGAGCACAGTACTCCAAGTGGGGTCTGACCAGGGTCCTATATAGCTGCGACATTACCTCTCGGCTCTGAAACTCAATCCCACAATCAATGAAGGTCAATGCACCGTATGCCTTTTTAACCACAGAGTCAACCTGCGTAGCAGCTTTGAGCATCCTATGGACTCGGACCCCAAAATCCCTCTGATCCTCCACACTGCCAAGAGTCTTACCACTAATGCTATATTCTGTTATCATATTTGACCTACCAAAATGAACCACCTCACACTTAACAGGGTTGAACTCCATCTGCCACTTCTCAGCCCAGTTTTGCATCCCATCAATGTCCTGTTGTAACCTCTGACAGCCCTCCACACTATCCACAACACCCCCAACCTTTGTGTCATCAGCAAACTTACTAACCCATCCCTCCACTTCCTCATCCAGGTCATTTATAAAAATCATAAAGAGTAGGGGTCCCAGAACAGATCACTGAGGCACACCACTGGTCACTGGCCTCCATGCAGAATATGACCTATCTACATCCACTCTTTGTCTTCTGTGGGCAAGCCAGTTCTGGATCCACAAAGCAATGTCCCCTTGGATCCTATGCCTCCTTACTTTCTCAATAAGCCTTGCCTTGGGTATCTTATCAAATGCCTTGCTAAAATCCATATACCCTACACCTATGGCTCTATCTTCATCAATGTGCTTAGTCACATCCTCAAAAAATTCAATCAGGCTCGTAAGGCACGACCTACTTTTGACAAAGCCATGCTGACTATTCCTAATCATATTATGCCTCTCCATATGTTCATAAATCCTGCCTCACAGGACCTGCTCCATCAACTTACCAACCACTGAAGAAAGACTCACTGGCCTATAATTTCCTGGGCTATCCCTACTCCCTTTCTTTAATAAGAGAACAACATCCGCAACTCTCCAATCATCCAGAACCTCTCCCATCCTCATTGATAATGCAAAGATCATTGCCAGAGATTCAGCAATCTCCTCCCTTGCTTCGCACAGTAGCCTGGGGTACATCCCGTCCGGTCCCGGTGACTTATCCAACCTGATGCTTTCCCAAAGTTCCAGCACATCCCCTTTCTTAATATCTACATGCTCAAGCTTTTCAGTGCACTGCAAGTCATCCCTACAATCGCCAAGATCCTTTTCCGTAGCGAATACTGAAGCAAAGTATTCATTAAGTACCTCTGCCATCTCCTCTGGCTCCATACACATTTTACACTTGATTGGTCCTATTCTCTCATGTCTTATCCTCTTGCTCTTCACATACTAGTAGAATGCCTTGGAGTTTTCCTTAACCCTATTCATCAAGGCTTTCTCATGGCCCCTTCTGGCTCTCCTAATTTCATTCTTAAGCTCCTTCCTGCTAGTCTTATAATCTTCTAGATTCATATCATTACCTAGTTTTTGAACATTTCCGAAGCTCTTTTCTTCTTACTTGAGGGTGTGATAAAAAGATGCATGTAATTTTATTCACCCAGTTGCCTATAGACCTTTCCCAAGGCAAACATTCTTAAACCACAAGACAAACTTATATTGGCATTTTTCCAGTTGGAGAACTGAGGGGTCAGAGATTTTTCCAGACCCAGGCAACTTCTTCCAGTTGAAGAAGGAACAATATCTCCATCTCTCACGAGAGTGTTGTTGCATGAACGAAGTCACTGGAGAAAGGTTTCAAATGTACATTTATAGACAATAGGTGTGGGAGTAGGCCATTCAGCCCTTCGAGCCAGCAATGCCATTCACTGTGATCATGGCTGATCATCCACAATCAGTATCCAGTTCCTGCTTTATCCCCATAACCTTTGATTCTGCTATCCTTAAGAGCTCTTTCCATCTCTTTCTTGAAAGCCTCCACAGCCTTCTGGGGCAGAGCATTCCATACATCCACCACTCTCTGGGTGAAAAAGTTTTTCCTCAACTCCGTTCTAAATGGCCTACCCCTTATTCTTAAACTGTGGCCCCTGGTTCTGGACTCACCCATCAGCAGGAACATGCTTCCTGCCTGCAGCGTGTTCAATCCCTTAATAATATTATATGTTTCAATAAGATCCCTTCTCAGCCTTCTAAATTCCAGAATATACAAGCCCAGTTGTTCCAATCTTTCGACATACGACAGTCCCGCCATCCCGGGAATTAACCTTGTGAACCTACGCTGCACTCCCTCAATAGCAAGAATGTCCTTCCTCAAATTTGGAGACCAAAACTGCACACAGTACTCCAGGTGTGGTCTCACCAGGGCCCTGTACAGCTGCAGAAGGACCTCTTTGCTCTTATACTCTGAATGGTGGCCGATTAGGAAAAGGGGAGGTGCAATGAGACCTGGGTGTCATTATACACCAGACATTGAAAGTGGGTATGCAGGTACAGCAGGCGGTGAAAAAGGTGAATGGTATGCTGGCATTCATAGCAAGAGGATTCGAGTACAGGAGCAGGGAGGTACTACTGCAGTTGTACAAGGCCTTGGTGAGACCACACCTGGAGTATTGTGTGCAGTTTTGGTCCCCTAATCTGAGGAAAGACATCCTTGCCATAGAGGGAGTACAAAGAAGGTTCCCCAGATTGATTCCTAGGATGGCAGGACTTTCATATGCTGAAAGACTGGATTGACTAGGCTTATACTTGTTGGAATTTAGAAGTTTGAGGGGGGATCTTATTGAAACGTATAAAATCCTAAAAGGATTGGACAGGCTAGATGCAGGAAGGTTGTTCCCGATGTTGGGGAAGTCCAGAATGAGGGGTCACAGTTTGAGGATAAAGAGGAAGCCTTTTAGGACCGAGATTAGGAAAAACTTCTTCACACAGAGAGTGGTGAATCTGTGGAATTCTCTGCCACAGGAAACAGTTGAGGCCAGTTCATTGGCTATATTTAAGAGGGAGTCAGACATGGCCCTTGTGGCTAAAGGGATCAGGGGGTATGGAGGGAAGGCTGGTACAGGGTTCTGAGTTGGATGATCAGTCATGATCATACTGAATGGTGGTGCAGGCTCGAAGGGCTGAATGGCCTACTCCTGCACCTATTTTCTATGTCTCTATGTTTCTATACTCAATTCCCCTTGTTATGAAGGCCAGCATGCCATTAGCTTTCTTCACTGCCTGCTGTACTTGCATGCTTGCTTTCAGTGACTGATGTACAAGAACACCTAGATCTCATTGTGCTTCCCCTTTTCCTAACTTGACTCCATTTAGATAATAATCTGCCTTCCTGTTCTTACCACCAAAGTGGATAACCTCACAGTTATCCACATTAAACTGCATCTGCCCACTCACCCAGCCTGTCCAAGTCACCCTGCATTCCCATAACATCCTCCTCACATTTCACACTGCCACCCAGCTTTGTGTCATCGGCTAATTTGCTAATGTTACTTTTAATTCCCTCATCTAAATCATTAATACATATTGTAAACAGCTGCGGTCCCAGCACTGAACCCTGCGGTACCCCACTGGTCACCGCCTGCCATTCCGAAAGGGACCCGTTAATAGCTACTCTTTGTTTTCTGTCAGCCAGCCAATTTTCAATCCATGTCAGTACTCTGCTGCCAATACCATGTGCCCTAATTTTGTCCACTAATCTCCTATGTGGGACTTTATCAAAGGCTTTCTGAAAGTCCAGGCACACTACATCCACTGGCTAATGTCAGAGAAATGTACACAATATACATCCTGAAATACTTTTTCTTCACAACCATCCATGAAAACAGAAGAGTGCCCCGCGAAGAATGAATGACAGTTAAATGTTAGAACCCCAAAGCTCCCCCACAGCTCCCCCCTCCCATGCGTAAGCGACAGGAAAGCAATGATTTCCCTCCCCCACCAGCAAAAAAAAGCATCGGCACCCACCGAGCACTCAAGCGTGCAGCAAAGCATCAGCGAAGACACAGCCTTGCAGTACCCCAAAGACTACTTGCTCACCCGGTACTTGACATCCTCTCTCTCCCTAATGAGGGAGAAAGAGGTGTCTCCATTTCACAGCAAGAGGGGAAACATAATAAACAACTCGCTGATTTATGATGTTAAAAGTCCATTGCGTCGCCTTTTCCGAGCTCTGTGTCCAAAGAACTTGGGTCTCTGGGCACACAGCCAGCAGCCAACTTGCTGCTTTCGATACTCCGTCTCCCACGACATACCCGAATTCCTGCAGAGGCACCGACCTTCGGTCTGCCTGTCTCCAGAGCTATGAGATCCCGAAACTCTGAAGACGAGCTAATCTCCAAGGCCGCATCATTAGCATATCGAATAAAGGTACTGGTAGATATGAAGCAGCTTCTTTATTCAGCAAAGCAAGATACAGCAGGCATCATATTGAGGCACTTTCAGTTAAAAGGTCTGGCTGGCCGAATGTGGGGCTCGATATTTTATGTGCTAAGCATCAAAGGAGAATTCCATATTTACAATGCATCCACAATGCTTTCTTTGAAACTACACAAAGACTTCACACTTCCTGATTTGCACCCACAACAAAGATATGTCTTAATTAGAAAGGGAGGGAGGAGAAGATGGCGGTGCGACGCAGCGTGCGCGGCCGTTCCGAATGAACATCAATTATGAGTAACTAGGGTCCGTGCACAATCCGGATTTGATGGAGACAGCTGTGAGAAGCACAGAGGAACATCTGGAGTAACTTCTGAAATGCCTGCTTTGCTGCCGCTGCTACTGTGTGATCGAGAATCTCCAGAGACGAAGGCCCCAAATCCTCAGCTTTGTGTAGTGTCTATCGCCGGGGCCGGGGTTGAAGCACTTGGCAAAGATGGTGCTCGGTGTCGAAGAGGTGGTCAGAGGCTTGGAGTTTTCGGACAGACTTGGAGTCAGACTGTGGTCAGATGCTTCCAGGATGCTGCATCAGCAAGTTGGCGGCGATGGAGGTTTACTGTCTGCGTGAGATGATGGGACTTCTGAGAGACTTTCAGACTTTTACTGCGCCATGGTCTGTTCTTATCAAATTACAGTATTGCTTTGCACTGTTGTAACTATATGTTATAATTATGTGGTTTTTGCTAGTTTTTAAGTCAGTTTGTCATGTGTTTTCGTGATATCATTCTGGAAAAACATTGTATCATTTCTTAATGCATGCATTACTAAATGACAATAAAAGGGGACTGCGTGTCCTCATAATCATAATCATAATCATTGTCTGGGCTGTGATTCAAGACTTTTAGGAACCTGTTGTTCAGAGCTGTATTTTAAATTTACTATTTGTATTCAGATTTGAAGATTGACGGCTGAAATCATTTGCTAAACATAAATGTGCTAAACCCAAAAATTGCTCCAACAAGTCAAGGAACTCGGACAAGCGACGTGGCAGATTGTAACATTGAAGCAGCGAGATGTTGGTCTCCCCTCTTGCTGTTACAGGAACAACCTCTCTGTCTCTCGCTAGTGAGAGAGAGAGTCTGTCTGAGATGTCGAAGTGTTGGGATGGACAGTAATTTTTGATGGATTCTAGATCACGGTCTCTCTAGGGGCTTTGCCGTTGCTTGTATGGTGGGCGGTGGGGGTTTGATACTTTTACTGCTGCTTAAATGTGTGGGGAGTTGGGGGTTCTAACATTTTTTGTCATTGATTCGTTGGTGTTTTTTCTGTTTTGCGGATGTCCGTGAAGAGTAAGAATTTCAGATTGTATACTGGATACATTGTCTGATATTAAATGGAACCATTGAACAATTATGGCTTGAATCATTGTAACTAGCATCATTTGTGGCTGAGGAGAACTTGAGTCTCACATCATTATTACTAAGTTCAAGTTCCATAAAGGCAGTAGTAATAGGAGGCTAGTACATCCACCTATACAAAAACTGATTTGAGAAGCACCACAATTCAACTTGAAATTTGATCGGGAGAAAGTAAAGTCAGACATAACAGTATTTCAGTGGAGTAAAGGAAATTACAGTGGTATGAGAGAACAGTTGGCCAAAGTAAATTGGAAGGAGATACTGGCAGGGATGTCAGCAGAGCAGCAAAGGTGTGAGTTTCTGGGAAAAATGAGGAAGGTGTAGGATAGATGTATTCCAAGAATGAAGAAATACTCAAATGGCAAAATACTACAACCGCAGCTGACAAAGTAAGTCAAAGCTAATGTAAAAGCAAAAGAGAGGGCAAACAGCAAAACAAAAATCAGTGAGAAGGGAGCAACTAAAAGAATCATTAGGAGGGAAAAGATTAAATATGAAAACAAGCTAGCAAACAATATCAAAGTGGATAGTAAAAGCTTTGTCAAGTATGTAAAAAAAGAGAGATGAGGGTGGATATCGGACCACTAGAAAATGAGGCTGGAGAAATAATAATGGGGACAAGGAGATGGCAGATGAACTGAATGAGTATTTTGCATCAGTCTTCACTGTGGAAGACACTAGCAGTGTGCCAGATATTGTAGTGTGTGAAGGAAGGGAAGTGAGTGCAGTTACTATTACAAGGGAAGTGCTCAAAAAGCTGAAAGACCTAAAGGTATGTAAGTCACCCAGACCAGATGAAATGTACACTAGGGTTCTAAAAAGAGGTAGCAGTAGAGATCTTTCAAAAATCATTTGACTCTGCATGGTGCCAGAGGACTGGAAAACTGCAATATCACTCCACTCTTTAAGAAAGGAGGAAGGCAGCAGAAAGGATATTGTAGATCAGCTAGTCTCGCCCTCAGTAGTTGGGAAGATGTTTGAGTCAATTGTTAAGGATGTGGTTATGGCGTACTTGGTGACTCAGGACAAGATGGGACAAAGTCAGCATGGTTTCCTTAAGGGAAAATTTTGCTTGACGAATCTGTTGAAATTCTTTGAGGAGATTACGAGTAGGATAGATAAAGGGGATGCACTGAATGTTATATATTTGGACTTTATGAAGGTCTTTGACAAGGTGTCACACATAAGGCTGCTTACCAAGTTAGGAACCCATGGTATTACAGGGAAGTTACTAACATGGTTAGAGCATTAGCTGATTGGTAGGAGGCAGAGAGTGGAAATAAACTGATCCTTCTCTGGTTGGCTGCCAGTGACTAGTGGTGTTCCACAGGGGTCAGTATTGGGACCTCTTCTTTTTATGCTGTATTTCAATGATTTATAGATGGTGGAGTAAATGACATTGTTGCCAGATTTGCAAGTGATACAAAGGTTGGTGGAGGGGCAGGTAGTATTGAGGAAACAGGTAGGCTGCAAAGGACTTGGACAAATTAGGAGAATGGGCAAAAAAGTGGCAAATAAAATACAATGTTGGAAAATGCATGGTCATGCACTTTGGTAGTCGAACTAAATGTGCAGACTAGTTTCTAAATGGAGAGAAAATCCAAAAATCTGAGATGCAAAGGGACTTGGGAGTTCTTGTGCAAAATGCCCTGAAGGTTAATTTGCAGATTGAGCTGGTGGTGAGGAAGGCAAATGCAATGTTGGTATTTATTTCAAGAGGTCCAGAAAAGAAGAGCAGGGATGTGATGCTGAGGCATTATAAAGCACTGGTGAGGCCTCACCATGAGTATTGTGAACAGTTTTGGACTCCTCATCGAAGGAAAGATGTGCTGACATTAGAGAGGGTTCAGAGGAGGTTCACAAGGATGATTCTGGGAGTGAAAGGGTCATCATATGAGAAACATTTGATAGCTCTGGGTCTGTACTTATTGTAATTTAGGATGAGGGGGGGATCTCTCCGAAACCTTTCTAATGTTGAAAGGCCTAGACAGAGTAGATGTGGAAAGGATGTTTCCCATGGTGTGGAGTCTAGGACAAGAAGGCACAGCCTCAGAATAGAGGGGCAGCCATTTAAAGCAGAGATGTGGAGAAATATCTTTAGCTAGAGGGTGGTGAATTGGTGGAACTTGTTATCACAAGCAGCTGTGGAGGCCAGGTCGATGGGTGTACTTAAGGCAGAGCTTGATAGGTTCATGATTGGATACAGCATCAAAGGTTACTGGGAGAAGGCTGGGGAATGGGGCTGAGGAGGAGAGAAAAGGATCAGCCATGATTGAATGGCCGAGCAAACTGGCCAAATTCTGCTCCTATGTCTTATGATTTTATGATCTATTATTAATCTGTATTTCCAAAGGTATTGTATGGCTTCAGTATGTTATCATTTAGCTAGTCTCATGAAGGTAATTTAGTTTTATTTCTAACCAATTGACATCACGTATCCAGGTAGCCTTGCAGCAATGTGAGCCAACAGCAGCAGCAGCAGGATTGTATTCCACCACAATCTGTAATCCATGATGAGGTATAGTCTTTATTTTTATTGCTATCAAGCATGATGCAAGAAGAGTGTGGAAGAGCATACTGGGTGGAACAGTGAGAAGATCTGTTGGATGCCAAAATGATAAAGTAGAACCCAAACCATATGTATGTGAAATAGAACAATCAGCATGCAATAAACACATCTGAGTGATCACATAACCAACAAAGTAGATCAAAGTTCTATAATCAACAAAGTAGATCAAAGTTCTATGTCTACTTGTATTTGGTGGCTAATGAGGAGGAGGAGGCTCCATGAACATTCCCAACTTCAATGATGCTGGAATCCCAAAATTGAGTATGAAAGAAAAAGCTAAAATATCTACATCCATCTTCAAATCAAAGTGATGATCAGTCTCAGCTTTCTTCTGAGAGTTCCCAACTTCACAGAAACCATTCTGCAACCAATTCAATTTACTTCTCATGTTGTAAAGTAGCAACTAAGAGTACTAGATGTGGCAAATATGACAACATTAGACTAATCAGGCTCTTACATTGAAAACTTGATCTCTAGATTGGCTATGCTTCGAACCAAACAGTACTGACATTTATCCAACAATGGAGAGTATTGCCCAGCCAGATCCTGCCTATAAATTGCAAGATTAACCCTGCTGGATTAATCACTGCACAGTGAGTCTGCTCTCAATCGTCAATCACAAATTTCAGAGGTGAGTGGCAACTAGATATCATGACGTTACATGGCTGAGTGTGGCACTATATGGTGAAACTGAAGTCAGTAGGCTTAATGGGAAGCAGGCTTAGGGTTGAAGTCATGCCTGGCTAAAATGAAATTTATTGTGGTTGTTGGCAATTGATTATCCTAGTCTTAAGACAGCAGTTTCAGAAGTGATCATCTTTAAGGTCAGAAGTGGAAATGTTTGCTGATATTTATGCAGCATCCTAATTTCGTTTGCAACTCCTCAGAAAAAAGCTGTCTGTTATCAACACTGCAAGATTAGAACAGCATTAAGATGTAAGCTGAAAAGTAGCTAGTATTATCTGTGCACAGGTAATAAATGATAATGTATGAGGAGAGATGATTAGCCCTTGACATTCAACAATGTTATCATCAATTGCTCTCCCATTATCAGCATCCTATGAAATGCCAAGATTTCAACTGGATCATAATGCAAGTTCCATGTGGCGGCTGACTTTCATCTGACACTCCAACATCTTTTCATCAGCTACAAAACACAAGTCAGGAACGTAATGGCAGTAGAGGAGGTCAGGCCTTCAACTCCATTACAAGCCACCTTTGGGCCTCCGTCCTCCAGATACGCAGACATCAGACTTATGGGCACGACAAGCCTGGCGTTTCAACCTTTGGGTCTCAACCTCTGGACTCGTGGATTTGACCTTCAGGCTTCAACCTCAGGTATCAACTACAGAACTCATTAATTATGGGGTTCTGAACTCTGGGCATCGACCTCCGGACTCGCATAGACCTTCGAACCTGGGACTATCTATCCAACCTGGGGGAGGTCACCGGTCCTTGTGTTTCCTACCCACATGGACCTCTGATCGTGGAACTTGCCATCGGAGGGGAGTGTGTCAGCAGCCCTCAGTCTCAAGGCCCGCTGAACACACTTTTTGACCACAGAGATTGATGGCCTTGACTCAACCCCCAGGGATTGTTGGCCTTTGACTGCAGAGTGCTTCAACCTGGACTTCAATCACTGGCTCCTGCCCCAACTCTTTATTTATTGTCCTGACCTCTAACTCCCCTTTATTCTTGTCCCTAATCCTAACTTGACCTCTAACTCCACACACTGAGTCTCAAGCATGATGGACATCGCTGTTCAGCACCATCTTGACCTCAAGTCTGATTCTTGAATGTGGTCTGACTAATGCCTTATAAAGCTTCAGGATTATATCCTTGCTTTTATATTCTAGTTCTCTCAAAATGAATGCTAACATTCCATTTGCCTTCCTTACTACGGACTCAACCTGCAAGTTAACCTTTATGGAAACCTGCATTAGGACCACCATGTCTCTTTGCACATCCTAGTTTTGAATTTGCTCTGAATAGTTTTGAATAAACTATTAGAAAAAAAGTTTAGTTGCAGATTACTTGGAAATAAATTTTTTTAAAAAAAGGAATAGAATAGATTAGAACTTTATTGTTATCGCTCAAGACAATGTGATTGCAGTGCTATTTCAGTCCATGTAAAGCAGTTATTTACAATGCATGCATTTCAGCTTAATAAAGAACTCCCATATTATATATACCAAGTGACTTTGATAGTCCATAACCTTCAAAGGCCATTTGCAAGCCAGGGAGTAGCATTATTCAGCTGCACAACAGCCCTCAGGAAGAAGTTGCCTTTCAGTCTTACTGTCTTGGCTAAAATGTTTCTGTATCTCCTACCAGATGGCAGGAGATTGAACAGACTTTGTCTGGGATGGGATGGGATAATATTGCGAGTGCAGTGTAAGCATCGAGAGCTGTAGATTGCCTCCAGGTCCGGTAGTTGAGTCCCAATGATATGCTGAGCCATCCTAATCATCCGATGAAGTACCTTCTGATCTGTCTTGCTGCAACTAGAGTACAACACTGTCATTCCGTATGTCAGTATGTTCTCTATTGCACATCGATAAAAATTGGCTGACAGTTTTTGGGGCAGATTAGTTCCCCTTAAGCATCCCAAGTAGTATAGTCGCTATTGTGCCTTCCCAACTATCAAGGTTGTGTTGATGGACTGAGAGAGCTCCTCAGTGATGCTCATCCCCAAAAATTTGGATCTGGAAACCCTTTCCACCACCTCACCATTTATGAATAGTGACCTCGCTGAAGTCAATTATAATTTTTTTTTGCCTTCTTGATGTCGAGTGATCATCATTTAGCAAGTCCTTTGATACGATCTCACATGGGAGGTTGGTCAAGAAGTCAGTCACTTGGCATTCAGGATGATTTAGTAAATTGGATTAGACATTGGCTTCATGGGTGAAGCCAGAGAGTGGCAGTAGATGGTTGCCTCTCTGAATGAAGGCCTGTGACTAGTGACGTGCTGCAGGGATCAGTGCAGGGTCCATTGTTGTTTGCCATCTATATCAACGATCTGGATGATGCTGTGGTAAACTGGAAAGTAAATATGTAGATAGCACCAAAACTGGGGACGTAGCATTCAGTGAGGAAGGATATCAAAGTTTGCAGTGGGATCTGGACCATCTGATAAAATGGGCTGAAAAATGGCAGATGGAATTTAATGCAGACATATGTGAGGTCTTGTACCTTGGGAGGTTAAATCAGGATACAACTTGCACAGCGAACAGTAGGAAACTAAAGAGTGTGGTAGAATGGAGGGATCTGGGCATAATTCCTTGAAAAGGGCATCGCAGGTAGATGAGGTTGCAAAGAGAGCGTTTGGCACATTGGCCTTCATAAATCAAAGTATTGAGTACAGGAGTTAGGATGTTATGTTGAAGTTGTAATATACATTAGTGAGGTTAATTTGAAATATTGTGTGCAGTTCTGGTCACCTATCTACAGGAAAGATATCAATAGGATTGAAAGAGTGCAGAAAAAAAAGACTTATAAGGATGTTGTCATGACTTGAGGACCTGAGATATTGGCAAAGGATGAATAGGCTAGGACTTTACTCCCTGGAGAATGAGGGGAGTTTCAATAGAGGTATATAAAATAATGAGGGGTATAAATAGGGTAAATGAAAACAAGCTTTTTCCACAGAGGGTGGGTGAGACTAGATCAAGAGGTCATGCATTAAGGGTAAAAGGTGTAATGTTTAAGGGGAACGCGGGGGGGGGGGACTTCTTCACTCAGATGTTGGCGAGAGTGTGGAACATGCTGCTAGTGTTAGAGGTGGACGCGGGTTCAATTTCAAAATTTAAATGAAATTTGGATAGGTACATAGATGGAAGGGGCGCAGAGGGCTATGTTCCGGCTGCAGGTCGATGGGACTAGGCAAAATAATAGTTTGGCATGGACTAGTTGCGTCTAAGAGCTTGTTTCTGTATTGTAGTGTTCTAACTGTTTAGACTGAATAAAATACAGGTACAGTGGTACATTGTTGAATCTAAATCAAGATCACACTAGGATGAAATCATTCAGGTGGTTGTGATCCCATCCCCAAAGGCCTCTTCCTTCTGTAATACCAGGGCTTATGGCATAGAAGATGTTTTAAGAATAAAGTATGCAATTGACTACATTGCATTCCCTATGGTACACTGCACAATCGTGGATTACTGAGGAAATATTGCATTATCTTACTGTGTGCAGTTTTGGTCCCCTAATCTGAGGAAAGACATCCTTGCCATAGAGGGAGTACAAAGAAGGTTCACCAGATTGATTCCTGGGATGGCAAGACTTTCATATGATGAAAGACTGGATGAACTAGGTTTATACTCATTGGAATTTAGAAGATTGAGGGGGGATCTGATTGAAACGTATAAAATCCTAAAGGGATTGGACAGGCTAGATGCAGGAAGATTGTTCCTGATGTTGGGGAAGTCCAGAACAAGGGGTCACAGTTTGAGGATAAAGGGGAAGCCTTTTAGGACCGAGATTAGGAAAAACTTCTTCACACAGAGAGTGGTGAATCTGTGGAATTCTCTGCCACAGGGAACGGTTGAGGCCAGTTCATTGGCTATATTTAAGAGGGAGTTAGATATGGCCCTTGTGGCTAAAGGGATCGGGGGTATGGAGGGAAGGCTGGTGCAGGGTTCTGAGTTGGATGATCAGCTATGATCATACTGAATGGCGGTGCAGGCTCAAAGGGCTGAATGGCCTACTCCTGCACCTATTTTCTATGTTTCTATCTGAGATGCAATCTTTTATGAGACATTAAAATAAGTTGGCAAGGTATAACAGAACCTTTTAAATTATCTTGTACCACTATCAGAATAAAAAGAAAAAAATACCAAATCACTTAAATTTTATAATTCAGCTTGGATAAGTGTGAAGTGATTCACTTTGGGAGGTTGAATTTGAAGGCAAAATACAGGGTTAATGGCATGATCCTTAGCACCGTGGAGGAGCAGTGGGATCTCAGGGTTCAGGTCCATAGATCCCTCAAAGTTACTATGCAAGTTGATAGGGTGGCTTAGAAGGCATATGGTGTGTTGGCCTTCATTAGTTAGGGGTTTAAGTTCAAGAGCCCTGATGTAATGTTGCAGTTCTAAAAGCCCTGATTAGACCACACTTGAAATACTGTGTTCAGTTCTGATCACCTCATTAAATTGTTGTAAATCAATAATGCTCCTGTGTATGATAAACGGGTTAAGAATTCCAGCAATTGCAGAATCTTGTGTTCCCAATGAAGTACAGCCATTGGTGTACTTTTTTTTGTGATTGCATCAGTATGTTGGGCCCAAGGTATATTCTCTGAGATGTTGCCACTCAGGAAATTGAAGCTGCTCACTCTTTTCACTGCTGACCCCTGAATGAGGACTTGCATGTGTCTTCTCTATTTTCTCTTTTCTATGTTCACAATCAATTTCTTGGTCTTACTGACATTGACTGCAAGGTTGATGTGACACTACTCAAAGCTGATCTATCTCACTCCTTTCTGCCTCCTCATTGCCATCTGAGATTATGAGTTGTATCAGCAGTGAATTTATCTATCCAGCACATCTTCTATTGCTTTACTCATTCTTAATATTTGTTACTTATAGATTTGACCATTCCATAGTTTAACTGACCAGTTTCCCTCACCCCAGGTTTCAGAAATCCCAAATTTCTGCTGTAGGTTCCTCATGCCAAGTGTCATTCAAGAATCTCTATGTTTGCTAATGCCTTGGTCTATCATAGTACTTATTTTAAAACATGAGTAATCTAAGTGTTTCAATAACAAAGCTTTAATATATTAAAATTCAATTATGGATCTGTGGAATGTCTTTACTTCATTCAAAATATATTTCCGTTACATTGTTCATTAATAAAATTATGTTGGAAGAGTTCATCAGACCAGACAGTATGTTATTTTATGTGAACAATTCACAATTTCCTCAAGACTGCAACTCTCTCTCCCAATTCTGAGTAATGCTTCCTGACCCAAAATGCTAACTGATTTCTCAGATATTGCTTTACCGGCTGAGATCTTCCACAATTTTCCGTCGTTATCAGCACATTCTTCCGCCTGCAAAAGAATTCTTAACTGAACTTATAAGTCGTAGTGAGAATCAAATTAAATACACACCTAGACCTTAACACACACAAAATGCTGGAGGAACTCAGCAAATTAGGTAGCATCTATGGGAATGAATAAACAGTCAACGTTTCGGGCTGAGATTCTTCTTCAGGACTGGAAAGAAAGGTGGAAGATACCAGAATAAAGAGTGACGGAGGGGAAGGAAGATAGGTGAAACTGGGTGCGTGGAAAACGTAAAGCGCTGGGGAAGAAGGAATCTGATAGGAGAGTGGACCATGGAAGAAAGGGAAGGAGCACCAGGGGGAGGTGATAGGCCGTTGAGAAGGTGTAAGAGGCCACAGTGGGGAATAGAAGACGAGGGAAGGGAGGGGAGGGAAATTTAAACCTTAATCATTGTTAATTATGTTTCCATAATGCTTCCTGCTTTTTTTTCACCGGCATGAACCGGTGAAATACAATAACTGACACGAAGCCGAGTGTAACGAATTTAGGACATCCCAAACAGAGTGACCCCCACCCACCCTCTACTTCCTCTGACTCAACGACGTGCCTCCAATTTGTTTTGATTCCTTCGGTGCCCAGAATGCGTTAGGTTTGCGCATGCGCAGCGTGGCACTAGCTGGCTCCTCGGAGGAGGCCGCCTTCAGCCGGGGTAGAAAGAGGGGGGGAGGAAAGCTTCCACCTGCGGTCCGAGTGTCTCCTACCATCGGCAGAGATAATACTTTACCGCTGGGAGCCTCGGCCCAACCCCGTCACCTCCTCCTCCCTCCCTTCCCGATCGAGCGAAGGAGACGGATGCACGGGGGCAACAGGCCTGTCTGAGCACTGTCAATGCGTGTTCTCTCCCCATCCGTTCTCCTTCCAATGTTGCTCGTCTCCGCCGCGGCACCGGATTTGAATTGTGGGAGGAGCAGCACGGCCGGACGCGGACCTGGAACTGCAGCTGTGCGCCCCGCTGCCCATCGCCGCCTTCTCCGCCGCTGAGGTGGCTTTCTCCAGTCTTTTCCCGTCCCCGCCTGCCATGAACAGCGGCGGTGGCGGGCTGCAGAGCGTGGGCTGCAAGGTGAAGTACTGTCGTTACTATGCCAAGGACAAGACCTGTTTCTACGGCGACGAATGTCAATTCCTGCACGAGGATCCCAACAATGGCGGCGCTTCCGCGAGCCTCGGTCTTGTCGTCAATAACAACCACCCGGGACTGGGAGTCGGGGCGGTCGCGGCGACGGCGGCGGTCGGAGGTGGCGGCGGGGGAGGAGCTGCTGGAGGTGTCGCCTCCGTTAGCGGCTGTGGAGGGGCTGTTAGTGGTGGCGGGATAACAGCAGCAGGCGGAGGCGGATTCCCCCACGGAGGGCTCAAGAAAAACGAGATCAGCAGCTTGGTGGAACCCGGGCAGCTTCTCACCAGTGAGTGTGTTGTGCATATATTTCAATTATTTATTAAAACCAGTCCGCAAAATACCCGCGGCCCAAAGGAGATGCTGTCGCAAGATACAAATAAAGTTGGCTTCCTTTTTTTAAAGAAAACCAGCTCCTAGAAAGGAAACGGCGGTTTACGCTTGTCAATTTGACCCGGAAAAGAAGGCTCTTAAAACAAAAAAAAACCGGGAGTACAGCTATTCTGGCCGATCTTGCCAATAAAGAATGTTTTCGGAGTGACTATACATTTTTGTTGGGTCGAGGAATGCCTATTTTCTGAGAGATCGGCCTACTTGATCTAATAGTCAAAGTGACAAGTAAAATTCAAACTGTTTTTAGTATGTTTGTTACGATCATGCTTTAACTATATATGTATAGTAAAAATTAATGGATGTAGCATACGGATTAGATACAAGTCATCAGGAATAGGTAGATTAATCTGCCAGATTGATAAAACTGCTGTAGATTATAAACGTAAATGTGCACATTGTTTTCTTGAGACAAGTGGAAATAGAGATTAAGCCAAGGAATATTAGTGGGGATGATCAAAAATCTACTTGGTTTTGATCGTGTGTCATTTGCAATGAAGGTTACAAGTGTGCTAGTGGCTGGGATAGGGATGGGTTAGCCGCTGATGTTGGTTTACACAAAATATTGCAGTTGCAAGTATTGGTGTATTTTATTTATATTAGATTTTATCATTTAAAATATTTTTATACAGATCTGGCGACATTTTGGGTGGAGATAATTCACTTGCAATCAGTTAAAATGCAAACAAAACTTTAAATAAGTTAATATGTAGTTGCAAATAGAATAAATAAAGCTGCAGTTTGTACATTACTTGAATTGGAAGTGGCTTAGATACCTGGAATGAAAGTACAGAGTAACCTTTTCATCTTTTGTTTGCTTTGCTGTATTCATATTGCATCTTTTCTTAGTCTTGTTTGGGGCTGGGAAGTAAGAAATGTTTCCTAATTTCACTCTGCCTGGTTCTACTTTTGAGTATGGTGTATGTTCTGGGTTATCAGATCATGGAAGCTACTCTATCAAACACTTGATCTGTCCTTGTTGTTTTAAAGGGTTAAACTTGGTAAATCTCTTGTGATTCCTCAGAAGTGTGGAACTGTTTTGATTTTTAAGTACATTGCTTGGAATTGAACAAAGTAGACCAGATGGCATTCTCACTGAGTCCTTGTAGAAGTTTCTTCCTCTGGGTTTTTCAGGAACTTTCTTCCTTTTGTTTCATCTGTTAAAGGCTTGGATGGAATGCAAATCAAATGTGCCAATAAATAATTCTCTTGGGGAAACAGATGAAGTGTTTCTTAAGAGATACCCTTGACATCATGGTGACACTAACTCTCAGTGACTGAGGTGGATTCACTCTTGTTCTCAGGTGCTGTCTGTGTGAAGTTTGCATGTCCCCTTTTTGACCATGTGGGTTTCCTCTGAGTGCTTAATTTTCATTTGCATCCTAAAGATGTAGGGGTTGGTAGATTAATTAGCCAATGTAAATTGCACCTAATGTGTAAGTGAGTGGTAGAAGCTAGGAGGGAGTTGAAGACAATACAGAAAAAAAAATTATTAATGTCCAACCGATGGTTGATGTGGGCTCGATAGGGCAATGGTGCTGTTTTCATGCTGTTCAAGAGACTGAAAATAAAGTTAAGCTTATCTTGAAAAGGATTGTGTGCAGTCTGAATTTGGACTGATTTCTACTTTACTAAATAAAATTTAACATTCCAAGATGATATATTAGACTTGAAAGTGTATACCTGTAGTGGTATATTAAACGCATAGTGTTTTTTTACGAATAGAGGACTGCATTACAACTGAAGTAGGTCTTCAAGAGTATGAAAGGGCTTTGATATATTTAAAAACTGAAATATTGTGCCTTAATGACAGTGCTGGAACTAGGATCAATAAAGGTTATATACTAATAATGAATCAACGTCAGAAATTTAGGACAGAAGTCTTCATCTGGAGTCTGCAGGGTGTGAATGAGGCAAATTGCATTGATGAATTTAAGGTAAAGCTCAATTCATAAAAGAAGGAAAAAATAAAATGTTAATTTGGTGACATGAAGTAAATATGAAGGAAGGTCAAATCGTCTAAATGCACCAATATGAATTTGTTGGGTCAGATGGGCCATTGCTGTGATTGTAACCTGTCTGTCTGTCTAGGCACCATATCCGATGTGGAACTTGGTGACCGTGGTTTTCCATGTAGACCTATCCTTTGTTTTTTGGATGACTTCCATTTCCTCGATGTTTTTGATGTACATAAGCCGAGGTCTTCCTCTGGGTTTACTCCCCTCAATCTTTCCAGAGAGCATGAGTTTTTCTAGTTCATCTTTCCGCATGATGTGTCCTAGGAATCTGAGTTGTCTTTCTCTTATTGTTGGTATGAGTGATAAACTGTAGTACAATAAAATCCTAGTATCTAGTTGAATATGTGCTTCTGTGTGATTGCTATAGAATCATACAGCATGGAAACAGGCCCTTCAGACCAACTGGTTAACTGAGATTCCTAATCTCCCCTTTCTCTGCGTTTGGTCCCTATCCCTTTCTAAGCCTTTCCTATCCAAGTACCTTCCAAATGTTGTTAATATGCTTGCCTCAAACACTTTCTCTGGCCGCTTATTCTACATGTTAACCAGCCTTCTGGGTGAAAATTTTACCCCTCTGGTTCCTGTTAAAACTCTCCACTTTAAACCTATAGTTTCTAGATCTGAATTCCCCCCAATCCAGGGACATAGTCTATGTACATTCATCTTACCTGTGCCCCGTTTTTAAAAAAATATATACATCTCTATAAGTTAACCACTGATTCTCCTATGGTCTAGTGAATATAGTTCCAATCTGCTCAACCACTCTTCATAACTTGGTCCTTCAAGTCCTGCACTCACATCCTCCTAAATCTCTGCGCTCTTTCCAGTTTAATGGCATCCTTCTATGGCAAAGTGACTAAAGCTAGACATAATATTCCAAATTATTTGTATATTGGGGTAACAAATTATCTATACTTTCCAAGAAAGTATGGAATTTAGCAAAAGCTGGCAACATTTTCCAATTATTTATTCATTTTTCAGAATCTGAGTGTCGCTAGTGACTTGAATTGGGTGGTTTTGTAAATCTTATTAAATGGCATTTTAAGAGTTAACTACATTAGTGGGCGTGGAGTCACATACAAGCCAGATCAAGTGACAGCAGATATTTCCTCTCCTGAAAGACATCAGACAGGTAGGAGTTTTTACAACCATCTGGAGTAACACATACAAAAAGCTGGAGCAACTCAGCAGGTCAGGTAGCATCTCTGGAAATGAGTAAATAGTGGATGCTTCAGGGTGAGACCCTTCATCAGGACAGTTATAACAATTCAGTATGCTTATGGTGATTGTACTTTTGATTAGGGATTGTATTTTTCTTCTCATGCCAGATTTAAGTTTAACTCTAAACTTAAATTTCCTAGCTGCCACAGTGGGGTTTGAATTCTGGGTTGTGAGCCGAGGCCTCTGGACCACTTATGATAATTTAGTTTCTGTACCAGCTACCTTGCTGGAGATGGGTTAACCCATATGAATTTATTCCAATGACAATGAATGTTAATGTGCTTTTGTTTTGCAAATATCTTATCACTTTAAGGTGTTGTAGCAGTCATGATACTGGGAAATTGCGAGTTTTGTATTTAGTAAATCTGGTTACTTGTGTGATGGTGCCAAATTGATTAAAAGCATATGTTCACAGTAGGGGAATTGTTGTCCCTTCCATATCAGGTCTATAGTTGGCTCCATACATGCAGTGTGATGTTTGTTTTAGAAAAACAAAATTAGTATGTTTACAATAATAACATGCTTACTAGGTTTGAGGATGAGAAATGAATATTAATATTGCCCACATCCCAAGAAGGAAAAAAGAAAAATTGCCTTTCATATATGATATTGAAGTTACAAAGTAATCATTGAAACAAATTTTCTTATTTTTCAGTTCCAGGAATGGATACAACAATACCAGATAACCTCACCAACTCGTACTTCAGCAGCAGCTTTATTGGGGTCAATGGCTTTGGAGGAGGGCCAGCTGAGCCAAAGTACCCTTTGATTCAGGTATTATAAATTTATCACTTTGAAAATAATTTTCAATACAAATAAGTAGTCCAAATATTGTACTGAATGTGTGTGGATTGGAGAGGTTTCTTGTGATAGCAAATGGTATTGTAGTTGTTGGAAATATTTTGTGTATACCTGCAAAGAAAAATAGACACTATTGTTGGGATGAGATTTTAGGACAACTCTTAAATAACAAAAGCTAATTGAGAAGACAGTTGGGATTCCCTCTGTATGGGTCATAACTTGCTGCTTAATTGGGACAGGAGACTTTTGTTGAACAATTTCTAGGTAGTGCAGTTGCATGAACTTGAGTGACCGTTAGACACTCCACTGTGCTTAGAGCGAATGGTTTTTAAATAGTCAGTTGTATTTGTTTATGTTCAAAAAGCAGTGATTGTTGCACTGATAATGAGAAATAAGCAGTAAGGCAATTTAGAATTGTTTGCTCAGTGTGGTTTCAAGCATTCAGGCTTGGAGATACCAGAAATGGTCAGGAGTGAAAATGAAGTGATTTCACTACTTCAGGTTGAGAGCTATGAAGAACTTGAAGGAATCAGCAATCACCTTGAATGTTACAATGAAAATGAAGATTTGGAGGATACATTTATCAAAAGCATTGTATGAAGGCAGTCCATTATCTCCAGTAGATGTCTGTGCTAATTTTGTACATCTACAGTCAATCAAAAGAACACAGCAGCATGTTGGCTGTCTGTCATATCTAAGAATGACAGTGAAACCTGTGTGGGAGAGTTTTTAAAGTATAAAAACTGTTGCAGTGGGACAGTTCCATTCTCTTGACCAGTGGTCCTTAACCTTTGGGTCGCGGACCGATACATTGCCGCGAAGAATGCAGTGGTGCAGCGGTAGTTGGAACGCACCCAGCACATCTTTAAGAAAAAAGCCGAAATAAACAAGCTAATTAATTAGGTGCTGCCCATTTGTCGGAAATGTTGGACATTTACGTGCCGGCTGGCACCTAATTAATTAGCTTGTTTATTTTGGCTTTTTTCTTAAAGATGTGCCAGGTGCGGTCTGACTACCACTACACCACTGCATTCTTCACGGCAGTGTATCGGTCCGCAGCTCAGAGGTTGGGGACTACTGCTCTTGACTTCAGGACTCTGGGTCCAATGGTATGAGTTGTCATCACAAGCTAGGCTCTTCCTTGGTTGCAGTTTATTACCTTGTCATTCCCTTCACTGTCCACAAAATGTTGCAGAGCCGCTCCCTTGCCATTAGATTTCACTGTTGATCTCATCTGCCAGAGCTCATTTCACGTGCAAGGACAGGAATGTCCCCATTTCACTGGGGTATGAGACCCTTTGTCTCCCTTCTATGCCTGTCGAAGCAGTGTACCGGGGTGTGGCCACTGTCGCGTGTAAACAGCTACTTGGAGCCAGAGTTGTGCCCAACAGTGAGTCAGAATGGACATGACAAGGCAGAGATGCTACCCCTCCCTGCACACCGCATACACAGCAGTGTACACTGGATGAAGTCCACATTGATAACTATTAGGAACAAATACAGTTTTATGGTAGGTAGTAGTATTGATGTGTTCTAATTTGTTCTGTTTCATTTAACTACATAGTTTGTTACTTAGTTAAACAGTAGTTTGTCTTTTTTTTTAATACCCTTTTAACTATTTCCATGAAACTTCGGCTAAGTAGGGCATAGCGTACTGGTTCCAATAATTCCAATTAATCGGAATCCACTGTATTGAAAAATCAGAATGGAAATGGTGGGATAATCACAAATTTTAGTTTTTTTCTGGGTGCTTAGAACATTAGAACACAAGAAATAGGAACAGGAATAGGCCATGTGGCCCGTCAAGCCTGCTCCGCCTTCAATATAATCATGGCTGATCTGGCTATGGACTCATCTCCACCTACCTGCCTTTTTCCCATAACCCTTAATTCCCCAACAATGCAAAAATCTAACTTGTCTTAAATATATTTACTTAGGTAGCCTCCACTGCTTTATTGGGCAGAGAATTCCACAGATTCACCAATTTCTGGGAAAAGCAGTTTCTCCTCCTCTCCATTGTAAATCTACTCCCCCGAATCTTGAGGCTATGTCCCCTAGTTCTAGTCTCACCTACCGGTGGAAACAACTTTCCTGCCTCTCTCTTATCTATCCCTTTCATAATTTTATGTTTCTATAAGATCTGCTGTCAGTGGGTACAGTCCCATGTGATTCAATCTCTCCTCATAGTGTAAACCCCTCATCTCTGGAATCAACCTGGTAAACCTCCTTTGCACTGCCTTCAAAGCCAGTATATCCTTCCTCAACTAAGGAGATCAGAACTGCACGCAGTACTCTAGATGCAGCCTCACCAGTACCCTGTATCGTTGGAGCATAACCTTCCTGCTCTTTACTTCAATTCCTCTGGACATTCCATTTGCCTTCTTGAAAATCTGCTGCACCAGCAAACCAACCTTTAATGATTCATGCACAAGCACTCCAAAGTCGCTGCAATTTTTTACTATTTAAATAATAATCTGCTTTTCCATTTTTCCTTCCAAAGTGGATGACCTCACATTTACCAACTTCCTATTCCCTCTGCCAGACCCTTGCCCATTCACTTAGCCTATCTAAATCTCTCTGCAGACTCACTGTATCTTCTGCACAATTTGATTTTCCACTCAATTTAGTGTCATCAGCAAACTACTCAGTCCCCTCTTCCAGATCGTTAACGTATATTGTGAACAGTTGAGGGCCCAGCACCAAACCCTGCAGCACACCGCTCACCACTGATTGCCAGCCAGAGTAACACCCATGTATCCCAACTCTCTGCTTTCTATTAATTAAGCAATCCTGTATCTGTGCTAATACATCACCCCCAACTCTATGCATCCTTATAAGATTTTTATGTGACACCTTATTGAATTGCTTCTGGAAATCCAAGTAAATAACATCTAAGTAAGTATCTTTAGATTATGGTGGCAATTTGACACTTTTTTTTCCTCTCTCTCCCTTGGTTCAGGCTATCTGTGATGTAAACTTTGTTACCTCCAAGTTCTATAATATATGCAATGTACCTATGCGCAATATCCTATCTTCCATGCTTCAAGCTTAATATCATTAACTTTCCCAATTATGCTCTAACCCCACTTGATGTTGCTTGCATATCACCATATCCCTTTTTTTGTTGACTTCCCCTGGTACTAATTAATTGCAGTAATAGATGGGAAGAAGGCAAGAGCATGGAGTGTAGCATAAAGGGCTTTTTAAAATTGGCTGTGCTGTCATAAACATTTATGCTATATTTTCATAGATTAAGTAAATCATATAGAACGAGGCCTTTGTTTCATCATTCCTATAAAAAAGCGTCCATTTGTCTTGCTTTGTTTTCTCTCTTTTAACAAAAAACATTTTGAGAACTTTTTACAGTTTTCTTTCATATTACTACTTCTCACTTCTCATTCTAAATATGAGTTCCAGAATTGTCATAATATGTGTAGTACAGCCAAATCAGTACTAGGAGTGGGGCTAGATGTACAGCCTGAGGCGTGGACCTGGGAGGAGGTCACGTGTCAGCATTAATATCTGTGCAGCAATGCTTGGTGTGATCAGCAAAGATGGAATAGAGGCAACTCCAACAAAGCTTTTCTCTTGATGAAGTGCTTAGAGTATGGCCTTGTCATTACAAACACTTTGTCATGACAGCTTATGCTCTCTCTGACTGAACAAGATGCCCTGCACTCTTTGAGCAAGCTCCATAGCTGTTAAAGTTTATCATTTCCTGAGTGAGGGACCATGATGTCTGCACCACCTGCACATTGACAGTGTCGATGACTGCTGGACTGACCATTGCCTAATTTATACTCTCATCTCCATCAATTTGTCCCAAAAAAAAGTAGAGGCATTACTAAAGACGATCAAGCCCGAAACTCTCAAAGACCTGACAATGTTGAGCGTATTTAAGGTGGAAGTTGATAAAAGTTTGGTGAATTGAGGACCACGTGGAACTAGCTCCAGGGAGGAGATTATGCCTGTAGCAAATCAGCCATAATTGTATTGAATGATGGAACTCAAATGGCTGACTGGTCCTATTCCTGCCAGCTGTCTCCTGTGTTTTTAGACATGAGAAGTATTGATCACAAATATCAAAAATTAATGTGGATAGTAGAATGTGATAATGTTAGAGTTCACAGAACAGCATAAGTTATCAGAAAGTAAATTTTATATGTATTGAACTATATTGAAATAATGATTAATTGAGAGAACAAGATTCAGATAGAGATAATTCAAAAAAAAAATGAAGTTTTCAAAAGGAAAATCCAGGTTTTATTTAAAGGAACACTCAATTAAGAACTAATTAAGTGTTTTAATTTTGTCCAAGATGTTGATTAATCCAAAGTTTGATAACAGGCCACTTGCCTTTTACTAGGGTTTTGCATTTGTAGAAAACAGTTCATATTGCAATTTTCTATTAGGCTTAGCTGTGTCATCTGCGCAAGTGTCTATAAATGCAAATTGGGACAAAAACCTGTTTACCTTTTTTCCACAGAGAGTGAGTTTTATTTTCTATTTCAGGTTTTTAGTTAGTGATTTGTAAATTCTGTAATGGGTGAATTTCTGTGGGCCTTCTCCAACCTCTTAAGCTTTTTAAAATCTGCGTTCTGTCTTTTTGCACTCATTATTTTATCACTTTGGTGGATGTATCTGCAGCTGAATTGGCTCTAATTTTTTCTTCTCAAGCCCTCTACCTCTCAAGTTAATCCTCTGACCAAACCTTTGCTTACTTTCTATATACATAGTATCAAATTGTATCTAAGTAGCAGCCCTGTGAAGTTGGATTTTTTGTGATATTAGAAGCATTATATTACACAGATTACTATTTTACACCCCAAATAGCAAGATTGCTAATAGCAACATTAACAGTGCGAGTTTGTATGTTGCGAAAAGCTGAGAAAATTGATTAAAGGGATTTTTGTAGATTTCTTCAAGACAGGTCATGGAAAGATTAATAGTTAACATCATCTGTTATCAGTTCTGCATGGACAAGGTAATCGCAAAAGTTGCAGGATAAAGTGGAAAAAATAATTGTGTGTAAAAGGTTGTTTAGACACAAGTTGCTAATAAGGGAGAAAGATAATTGAAGAATTGAAGAGGCATTTTATTGGGCCACAGAAAAATGACAACAGATGGGATCAGAGAACATGTCAGCTTCAGTTGAACACCCAGCTTTGACATCTAGTGAATTATATGGCTGCCAATTCTTTTCCTTCTATGATATTATTTATTAACAGTTGCAGTGACTATGTGCTCTCACTTATTAAATAGATGATGAGTTCAGATTGAATTCGTTATCATACAAGTAAAGCAATTCTCATTTTATCTACAAAGAGTAATAAAAATGTCATGCAATGCTTCAGTGTATAAAGATAAAGATCATTGCCAAAATAGAGGATAAACACAGATGCTGGAAACCTAGAGGAACACACAAGGTGCTGGAGGAACTCTGCAGATCAGGTAGCATCTGTGGAGGGGAATAAATAATCGATGTTTTGGGCTGACTCCTTTTATCAGGACTGCAAAGGAAGGGAGAAGAAACTGGAATATGAAGGTGGGTGGAGGAAAAGCAGAACAAGCTGGCAGGTGGCATGTGCGGCTAGGTGTGGGGGAAGGTGGGTGGTTAGGGTAGGGAGAGGGTGATGAAGTGAGAAGCTGGGAGGTGATAGAAGAGGTGAAGGGCTGAAGAATAGGGATGGTTAAGGGAGTGTAAGAGTGGACCATGGAAGAAAGAGAAGTGGGGGGAGGAGAACTGGTGGGAAATAATGGGAGGTGAGGAGAAGAGGAGGAGGTAATAGTCACACAGTTATCTAACACTATGGCACAGAAGCGGGCCCTTTGGCCCTAATAGTCAAATTGACTTGCACCTGCGACATAACCTCCCGTACTCCTCCCGTTCATGTACCAACCCGAATTTCTCTTAAATGTTGAAATTGAATCCACATCCACCACTTACGCTGGTAGTTCATTCCACACTCTTAGTGAAGAAATCTCTCCTCTTGTTCCTCTTAAATGTTTTGCCTTTCACACTTAACCCAGAACCTCTTCTAGTATTTCCCAACCTCAGTGGAAAAAGCTAGTTTTCATTTACCCTATCTATACCTCTCAAAATTCTGTATACCTCTATCAAATTTCCTCTCGGTCTAGAGAATAAAGATCTAATATATTCAACCTTTTCCTATAACTCAGGTCCTCAAGTCCCAGCAATATCAGTGTAAATTTTTTCTGTACTCTTTTAATCTTATGGATGTCTTTCCTGTAGGTAGGTGACCAAAACAGCATGCAGTACTCCAAATTTGGCCTCACTAGTGTCTTATACAACTTGATCGTAACATCCCAACTCCTTAACTCATTACTTTGATTTACTAAGGCCTGTGTGCCAAAAACTTCTTCACGACCCTATCTACCTGTGACACATTTTCAACAAATTGTAGATCTATATTCCCAGATCCCTCTGTTCTGGCACGCTCCTCAGTGCCCTACTGCTAACTGTGTGTGTCCTACCCTGGTTTGTCCTCCCAAAGTGCAACACCTCACAGTTGTCTGCATTATATTTCATCTGCCATTTTTCAGTCCATTTTTCCAGTTGGTCCAGCTCCTGCTGTAAGCTTTCATAGTTTTCCTCGCTATCTACTATACTGCTAATCTTCTGTCATCTGCAAATTTGCTGATCCAGTTTACCACATTATTACCCAAATCATTGATGTGGATGACAAACAACAATGGAAACAGCACTGATCCCCAGAGCATACAATTAGGCACAGACCTTCAGGCAGAGAGGCAACCATCAACTACCACTCTGGCTTCTCCCACGAAATCAATGTCTGATCTAATTTACTACCTCATGTTGAATGGCAAGTGACAGAATTTTCTTGATCAGCCTCCCATGCGGGACCTTGTCAAATGCATTGCTGAAGTTCATGTGGGTAACATCCACTGCTTTGCCTTCATCAGTTTTCCTGGTAACTTCCTCGAAAAACTGTAAGATTAGTTAGACATGTCCTACCATGCACAAAGCCCTGTTCACTTTCCCTAATCAGTTCCTGTCTATCCAAATACTTAGATATCCAGTCCCTTAGAATACGTTCCAGTAACTTGTCCATTATTGATGTCAGGCTCACAAGCCTATACTTTCCTGGCTTATTCTTGGGGCCTTTTATTAAACAATGGAAGAACTTTAGCTATCACCTAATCCTCTGGTACCTCACCCATTCCTAAGGACAGTTTAAATATCTCTTCTAATGCCCCTTTAATTTCTACACTGGCCTTCCACAGGGACCAGGAGAACTCCTTACCAGGCCCTGGGTATTTATCCACCCTAATTTTCCTCAAGACAGTAGATACCTCGTCCTCTGTAATCTATATATGGTGCTTTGCCTTACTGCTGCTGTATCTCAATATGACCCAGTATGACCCACCCAGATCCAGTCGTTGGGCATAATGTGCATTATGTTGACTGTTGCGTTATTCATGTACGTTATGTGCATGGATGGTGTTCCTGCAAGCCAGAGGAGAGTCTCAGCAGAAGGGTCAAGTGGGAGGATCTTCTCAGCTACAGTACTGTGGAAAAAGTCTTAGGCACCCTAGATTTTTTGTGGTTTGAGATGGTATGGCCTTCACAGAGCCCTAATCTCAACATCATCGAGGCTGTCTGGGATGACCTGGAGAGATTCCTTGATGCTGGAAACAATCTACCCGCCGAATTTTTTTTCTTATAAAACTTCAAGACAGTGTACCTAAGAGAGTTGATACTGGTTTAAACGCAAAGGCTGGTCACACCAAATATTGATTTGATTTATTTTTTTCTGTTTACTGCTTTACAGTAAATTTTTTGATATTGAGAAACATTTCATTTTATTATTTTTGAACGCATCTTCGCTTTATAGAATTTTTTTTTTTACATGTGCTTACGACTTTTGCACAGTACTGTATGGCCTAAGATGGTCATGGCCACACGCAACTGTAGGAGTTGGGATTTCATTCCTGTTGGGAATATGGTTGCACTCAATGGAAGTTTGCAAGGGTAAGCAATCACTCCTGCTATTGACTCCATGACAAATCCATGGCTCTTTCGGCAAATTCTGATGTTCCAGGACGTGTCTTTAGAGTGTATGAGGAAACAAACTTTGAATCAGAATTAGATTTAATATCACTGGCATATGTCATGAAATCAGTTAACTTTACAGCAGCAGTACAATGAAATATATTTAAATTAAAATTAGTGCAAAAACACAAATAAGTAGTGAGGTGGTGCACATGGGTTCAGTGTCTACTTAGGAATCAGATGGCAAAGGGGATGAATTGCTGCGTGTGCCCCTTCAGGCTTCTGTGCCTCCTTCCCGATGATAACAATGAGAAGAGTGCATGTCCGGGATGATGGATGCTGCCTTCCTAAGACACCACTCCTTGAAAATGTCTTTGATTTTTACCGAGGCTAGTACCCACGATGGAGCTGATTTAATCTTACAAGTTTCTGCAACTTACTTCAATCTTGTGCAGTAGCACCCGCCCCTCCATCCCCATACCAGGTGGTGATGTAGCCAAGAATGTTGATTTTGCCAATGATGCATTGCTCTGATCATCTAATACCACATTTGCCTTATCTTTTGCTCAGGATGTCCTTGTGGGCATATGTTGACTATGTATTTTAGAGCAGAGTTTACCGTGGAAGCCTTTTCTGCGTACCTCTGTGCATGAGGAAGTAGCTACATCTGATGGATGCTTAGCTGGCTCCAACCATACTGTGTTGTAGGTGTGCTGGAACCAAGAACAGTCCAAGGTGTTGGCCCTGTATGAGGTGCTGATACGTGCTGGTCCCTGTTGTACTCAGTGAAGTGAATGATAGCACTTCAATCTTTTCCTTGGTGTGTTGAAGCGCAACACTTGAAACATATTGAGTGCTCCTTCAGAAACCGTCTCCGGTCTACATCCAACTTTTCTCCGAATCCTCTGCATTTACTTAAGTGGTAAGGTTTCTTATGAACAGGGCATTGTCTATTGGGGTTCATGAGAAAGTTTTCCACTTCAGTTTTGCTGACTGTAATAGGCGTTCTGGTTTTCCATGTTTCTGCTGGAGACCTCTCTTTGATGTGTTACTGGAAGTTGAGAGCATAAAGCTAAGGTCATTTCACATTTCTGTGTGACAGCAGACAAGTGCCACGAAGAATGAAAATGGCTGATAGGAGGCATGTTTCTTTTTATTCTTGAACTTTTCAGTTATCTGCTGCTGTTGCTTAATGTTCAGTAGTTTCTCCACTGTAAGGTTTATTCCTCTCGCTGTATCTAAAAAAAAACTCAGTTCTAGTAGGTAACCTTTTTTTTTTTTGCAGTTTGACATTCTAGCAACAGATCTGCAAGCTCCAGTGGTTTCCGCAGTTCTTTGTGTAAGAGCTTTGGAAAATCTTGTCTGCTGGAGCGAAGTTCTTTGATTGCCTTTGGAGAACCATAGCATTTGTCCAGCCTCTGCCACAGCATTTTTAAACCTGGAGCTGGATTATTAAAGTGAGCTGCTCTTGCCCGTCTTGCATGCTGCAATGATTTCCCATCAGGCCACTTATGGAGAAGGTCTTTTTTTTATTATACTTTATTCAAAAGTAAAATTATATACAATAAACCATTCAATGACTCTTAATCCTTTACATATGTTTCCCTTACGGTCTGTAAATATCCATACTTTTGGCCACTCACATGGCACTCTGTTGGTTCACCTTCCCACACCATTGTTGAGGGGTATACTCCCTGCCACCTGACCCCTCCCACTCCCACGGGAGAAGAACCCTAAACTGTGGTCCTTCCCCACCGGGCCCTTGCGGTGGCGGCACCAAGTTTCAGCACGCCCCTCAGCACATACTACTGCAGCTGAGAATGTGCCAGTCGGCAGCATTCTGCCACAGACATCTCCATGTGCTGGTAGATCATCAAGTTTCGGGCTGACCAAAGAGCGTTGATCTGCCGGCAGCACTGGATGTTGGTCTCTGTGTGCATCCCCGGGAACAGCCCGTAGATCAGAGAGTCCTCTGTTATGCAGCTGCTGGGGATGAAACGTGACACTAGCCCATCCATCTTCCTCCACACCTGCTCTGCGAACTCACAGTGTGCAAAGGGGTGGGTCACAGACTTCTCCTCATTGCAGTCCTCCCGTGGGCAGTGGGGTGTGGAGACGACGTGCCGGGCATACAAGAGGGATCTGAAGGGGAGGGCCCCTCTGACCACCAGCCAGGCGAGGTCCTGGTGCCTGTTGGTGAGATCTGGCGATGAGGCATTTTGCCAGATGAACTGGACGGTCTGCTCAGGGAACCACCCCACTGTGTCCATCACGTCCTTCTCCTGCAGTGCCTGCAGGACGTTACGTGCCGACCACTGCCTGATGGCCCTGTGGTCAAAGGCGTTGACCTGGAAGAACTTTGCTATGAAGGACGGGTATGACGGCAGCAACCAGCTGACTGGGGCGTTCTGTGGGAGTGGGGCCAGACCCATCCTTCGTAGCCAGGGCGACAGGTAGAACTTGGGCACATAGTGGTACTTGGTGCCCACATATTTAGGTTCTACACACAACCTGATGCAGCCACACACAAAGCTGGCCATCAGGGTGAGGACGACATTGGGGACGTTCTTGCCCCCATTGTGCAGGGACTTGTGTATGACGGTCCGTCTGACCCACTCCATCTTGGATCTCCAGACGAATCTGATGGAGAAGGTCTAGAGTCTAGCTCTAGTTTGAAACTTAGTTCTGCCACTGCATTGGAAAAGCTTGACTTCCAGGATGGATTACTGGTTGTATAAAACTTTTTGTCTGCTATGACTAGGCCTCGATGAAGCAGATAGCAAGCCTGCAGCTCCTGAATGAGAGCGTTGTGGAGTCTGGCTTGCTTGATGTGTGTCCTAGGGTTGATCGAAGTTCTGTCTGTCCATGCCTGTGCAGATGGGATTAGCATCAGTAGCAACTCTTGACTGAAGTCTTTGCTGTGATGAAACTGCAGAAAGGGGTATTATGGATCTTGGTTGTTGTAGATCTTGACTCAATGCCTGGACTATGTGAAAGGCATTTTGGCTGTGTGGTGTGGACATCTTTTACCTGTGGAGCTGGAGCACTGCCTTTTTCATAGCCAGTACGTGTTTGGACATATTCTTTTTAGCTGTTGTGATAACGGCAGTGAAGCATGACTGATTCTGGTTATGGACACACAACTAAGTCAACTGCTGCTTCAAACACCTTTGCCTCTGGTGGGGCAGTATCAACACACTCCTCTCTGAACACACTTAATGTAGCCTCTACACATGCTCTCTCCATGTCTATACGAGCATTTGCTATTTGTATTTCAAATTTGCGCTTGGAATAAGCTGCCCTCATTCTTGCTGCTTCAGCTTTGGCACAGCCTTGTGCTGTGCTAATCATGAATTTGTTCAAGCATCATGTTGTGAAGATGCAATAGATGCACCACATTCTGATTTCACTTCCAGGTCTTGGTGATAAATGTTGTTCGGATCGGATGCCAACATTATGCTCTACGATGTTCAGATTTGTCTCTAGTCTGCAGGCAATTTTCACTCTACTGCCCTTGCAGTCATATGTATGAAGCTATGCAGCGAGTTCAACACCTTCTCAAAAATCACCCGAGATAGAAGCTTTCTTCAGTATTTCTAATGAGATCTTACTTGTAAGATGATTTTGCTATTTCAGGGTTAAATAATGAGAGGATGGAGATGGATGCCTTTCTACTGCATACTTCAAGTTCAATTAAAAACCACACAGAAAGTTCGACTGGCGGGAAGGATTTAAAAGAAGACAGCTTTATAGGGCGGGTGTTGGAGTAGAGGGAGACAGAATAGGAGGGCTTTGGTTCAACGGGGCTTCGGTGATAACGGTTCGAGGTGAGGTAAGCTACTTGTGAGGAATAGGAAGTATGTCTGCGAGGCCGGTGTTCTGTACTGGGTGTCAGATGTGGGATGTCCGCGAGACTCCCAGCCTCCTGGACGGCCGCACCTGTGCCAGGTGTGTCGAGCTGCAGCTCCGTAGGGACTGGTTTAAGGAACTGGAGGTGCAGCTCAATGACCTTCGTCTGGTCAGGGCAAGTGAGGAGGTGATAGAGAGGAGCGATAGGCAAGTAGTCACACAGGGGCCTCAGGAGACAGATAAGTGGGTAATAGGAAAGGGAAGGGACAGAGTTAGATACTAGACAAGTTGAGAAGCAGGACCTGAAAGGTAGTAATCTTGGGATTGCTGCCTGTGCCACGCGACAGTGAGTATAGGAATAGAGTGAGTTGGAGGATAAATGCGTGGCTGACGGATTGGAGCAGGGGGCAGGGATTTAGATTTCTGGATCATAGGGATCTCTTTTGGGGCAGGTGTGACCTCTACAAAAAGGATGGGTTGCACTTGAATCTGAGGGGGACCAATATCCTGGCAGGAAGATTTACTAAGGCTATTAAAGAGTTTAAATTAGAATGGCGGGGGGGGGGGGGGGTGTGTGGGAACCGAACTGAAGAGACGGAAGAAGGGGCGGTTGGCTCACAAATAGAGAAAGCTTGTAGACAGTGTGAGGGAAAATAGGCAGGTGATAGAGAAGGGATGCACTTAGACTGATGGTTTGAGATGCCCTGATGAAGGGTCTCGGCCTGAAACGTCGACTGTACCTCTTCCTAGAGATGCTGCCTGGCCTGCTGCGTTCACCAGCAACTTTGATGTGTGTGGTTTGAGATGTGTCTATTTTAATGCAAAAAGCATCATGAACAAAGCGGATGAGTTTGTAAATGTAACTTTGCTGGGTCAAATAACAACAGCACGAGAAGATTGTTACTTATCGTTGCACCCGTTTATTTCTTCGAGCTCAGCTGGCGAGTGAACTTAGACCCGACATCAGGGAGAGACTCTTTCTCATCTCCCTGGCGGTTCTACAAGTTCACTGCCCGATGTCAGAATTGTCAGAAGTTATAAGGCCACCGATACAAAAGAACAATCAGTTTGATAACCATTCAGGTCAAGTCAATGGACTGTTGATACAAAAGTACAATCAATTTGTTAGACACTCCAGCCACCTTAATTAAAGAAAAGAATGTCCTACCTGGTTTGCTGGAGCCACAAATTAATTACAAAGATAAGAACATCCGTCAAATTTATGCTTTAATTAAGAAAGAAATGTTCTGTCTAATTTCCATCAGGTACTGCTTTTTGTCAAAATCAAAAGGTGTGAAAAGCCCAGAGACATCTGATGTGGATCTGGGTGAACTTTAACCTTTATCTTGCTCCAAAGAAAGCAGCTGTGAGACATTATTCAAACACACTGCAGTCACAGACATAGTCAGTACTGAATCCATTGTTTACAGGGATCTTGAGAATCCCCCATTCCCTTAAACTTTATCAAGTTTAGAGCGTGGATCAGTACTTGGAGCTATGATGTTGTGGCCATTGCAGAGACTTGGATGGCTCAAGAGCAGAAGTGGTTACTTAGAGTTTCGGAAAGGACAGGGAGGGAGGCAAAAGAGGTGGGGGCGTGGCACTTGATCAGAGATGGTGTCACAGCTGCAGAAAAGGAGGAAGTCATGGAAGGATTGTCTACTGAGTCTCTGTGGGTGGAAGTTAGGAACAGGAAGGGGTCAATAACTTTACTGGGTGTTTTTTATAGACCTCCCAATAGTAACAGACATCGAGGAGCAGATAGGGAGACAGATTCTGGAAAGGTGTAATAATAACATGGTCGCCGTGGTGGGAAATTTTAATTTCCAAATACTGATTGGCAGCTTCCTAGACCAAGGGGTTAAAATGGGGTGGAGTTTCTTAGGCGTGTTCAGGAAGGGTTCCTGACCAATATGTAGATAAGTCTACAAGAGGAGAGGCTGTACTTGATCTGGTATTGGGGAAATGAACCTGGTCAGGTGTCGGGGTCTCTCAGTGGGAGAGCATTTTGGAGATAGAATTATGATCATTATCTCCTTTACCATAGCGTTGGAGAGGGATAGGAACAGACAAGTTAGGAAAGTGGTTAATTGGAGTAAGGGGAAACATGAAACTATCAGGCAGGAACTTGGAAGTATAAATTGGGAACAGATGTTCTCTGGGAAATGTACGGCAGAATTATGGCAAATGTTCAGGGGGGATTTGTGTGATGTTCTGCATAGGTATGTTCCGGTGAGGCAAGGAAAGGATGGTAGGGTACAGGAACTGTGGTGTACCAAGGCTGTTGAAAATCTAGTCAAGAAGAAAAGAAAAGCTTACGAAAGGTTCAAAAAAAACTAATGATAAGGGATCTAGAAAATTATAAGACTAGTAGGAAGGAGCTTAAGAATGAAATTAGGAGAATCAGAAAGGGCCATGAGAAGGCCTTGACAAGATTAAGGAAAACCCCAAGGCATTTTACAAGTATATGAAGAGCAAAAGGATAAGATTTGAGAGAATAGGACTAATCAAGTGTGACAGTGGAAAAGTGTGTATGGAACCAGAGGAGATAGCGGAGGTACTTAATGAATACTTTGCTTCAGTATTCACTACAGAGAAGGACCTTGGCGATTGTAGGGATGACTTACAGTGGACTGGACAGCTTGAGCACATAGACATTAAGAAAGAGGATGTGCTGGAGCTTTTGGAGAGCATCAAGTTGGATAAGTCACTGGGACCGGATGAGACATACCCCAGGCTACTGTGAGAGGCGAGGGAAGAGACTGCTGAGCCTGTGGCAATGATATTTGCAGCATCAATGGGGACGGTAGAGGTTACGGAGGATTGGAGGGTTGCAGATGTTGTTCCCTTTTTCAAGAAAGGGAGTAGAGATAGCCCAGGAAGTTATAGACCAGTGAATCTTACTTCAGTGGTTGATAAGTTGATGGAAAAGATCCTGAGAGGCAGGATTTATGAAGATTTGGAGAGGCATAATATGATTAGGAATAGTCAACATGGCTTTGTCAAAGGCAGGTCATGCCTTACGAGCTTGACTGAATTTTTTGAGGATGTGACTAAACACATTGAATGTAGAACAGTAGATGTAGTGTATATGGATTTCAGCAAGGCATTTGATAAGGTACCCCATGCAAGGTTTATTGAGGAAGTAAGGAAATATGGGATCCAAGGGGACCTTGTTTTGTGGATCCAAAATTGGCTTGCCCGCAGAAGGGAAAGAGTGGTTGTAGATGGGTCATATTCTGCATGGAGGTTGGTGACCAGTGATGTGCCTCAGGGATCTTTTCTGGGTCCTCTTCTCTTTTTTTTTTATAATTTTTATAAATGACCTGGATGAGGAAGTGGAAGGATGGGTTAGTAAATTTGCTGATGACTCATAGGTTGGGTGTGTTGTGGATAGTGTGGAGGGCTGTCAGAGGTTACAGTTGGACATCGATAGGATGCAAAACTGGGCTGAGAAGTGGCAGATGGAGTTCAACCCAGATAAGTGTGAGGTGGTTCAGTTTGGTAGGTCAAATAAGATGGTAGAATATAGTATTAATAGTAAGACTCTTGGCTGTGTGGAGGATCAGAAGGATCTTGGGGTTCGAGTCCATAGGACAGTCAAAGCTGCTGTGCAGCTTGACTCTGTGGTTAAGAAGGCAAATGGTGCATTGGCCTTTCATCAACCGTGGGTTTGAGTTTAAGAGCCGAGAGGTAATGCTACGGCCCTATAGAACCTTGGTCAGACCCCACTTGGAGTACTGTGCTCAGTTCTGGTCGCCTCACTACAGGAAGGATATTTACAAGGATGTTGCCTGGATTGGGGAGCATGCCTTATGAGAATAGGTTGAGTGAACTTGGCTTTTTCTCCTTGGAGCGACGGAGGATGAGAGGTGACCTGATAGAGGTGTATAAAATGATGAGAGGCATTGATTGTGTGGATAGTCAGAGGCTTTTTCCCAGTGCTGAAATGGTTGCCACAAGAGGATACAGGTTTAAAGTGCTGGGGAGCAAGTACAGAGGAGATGTCAGGGGCAAGTTGCTTTTTTTTATGCAGGTTATGGTGAGTGCGTGGAATGGGCTGCCGGCAACGTTGGTGGAAGCGGATACGATAGGGTCTTTTAAGAGACTCTTGGATAGATACATGGAGCTTAGAAAAATAGAGGGCTGTGGGTAACCCTCGGTAATTTCTATAATAAGTACATGATCTGCACAGCATTGTGGGCCGAAGGGCCTATATTGTGCTGTAGGTTTTCTCTGTTTCTAGAAAATGATTTTAAACAAACAGCTTACATTACAGGAAGTGATGTTCATACAAAACTGCACTTCTAGAGGCTGGAACACCTATCGTTCTCCATAATTACCTTGAAACTAGGGGCATCTTGATCACTAGATGCAAAATGTTCCGCTGCACAAACTTCTGTCACCTGTCCCATCTCATTCTCTAATGGGAGATCTAGTATCGCACTCTGCCTAGTTTGGTCCTCTGTGTACTGATTAAGGAAACTTTCTTGAACACATTTGACAAACTCTATTCCATCCAGCTGTTTTACAGTATGGAGTCCTAGTCAATATATAGAAAGTTAAAATCACCTAATATCACAACCTTGTGTTTGTTTTTGCAGCAGTCTGTAATCTTTCTGCAAATTTGCTTATCTAAATCCTGTGGACTGTTGGGTGGTTTATAATATAGACCTTGATAAGAGGGGGACCAAATGGAAAAAGAGAGGGGTGGAGGGGTGTGGGGAGAGAGATTACCGGAAGTTAGTGTTCATGCTGTTAGATTGGAGTCTACTCAAACAGAATATGAGGCGTTGTTCCTCCAGCCCCAAGAGTGGCTTCTTCAGGGCAGTAGAGGAGCTGTGGACTGACATATTGTAATGGGAATGGGACAGACATAAAGTATTTATTGTGAGGCATACTAAAAGTCAGAGAAACTGAACATTTAAAGAAAGTTAAGGAGAATCGAGGGAGGAAACCGGGAAGAGGCAGGTTATTTGTAGTGTGAATGGAAGATGGAAGGCTATTGTCGGGTGCAAGGAATATAGATGTCTATGAAAAGATTGAAATGTGAGGACACAAGTCTCAATGCGAGCTGTAGGGAAAGTGAACCAGAGTGGGTATTAAGTACGAACTTGGTGGTCTACCATGGCTGAATATGGAATAGTATGTTTTGAATGGATTTAAGTTCATGAAGTAGCTGACTTGAAGAGTTTCAATATGAGGAGTTTGACTGCAAATGATCCAAACTGGAGGAAGGAAAACATTTGGGATGAGATGGATTACAGACATGGATACTCAATATTAACAAGGGAAGATGGAATAATACCTTGACTAATATAACGAGAGATACAGCAGGGTAACAGGTGTTTCAGCCCACTTACCATGTTGATCATTCGTCACCTGTTTTCATCTATTAATACTAATCCACCATTGGATTTGTGTTTAATTTTTCCTCTTTCTCATCAATTTACCTATCCCCACCCACCCTCGGACTCTACGATTAATCTAAATCTAGAGAAATTTAGTGGCTAATTAAGTTATCAACCCGTCCTCCCTTTGGGATGAGAGAGGAAGATGGAGCCCCTGGGTGAAACCCATGTGTCAAAGGGGAAACAAAATGTGCAAATCCACACAGATAGCCAAATGGCACCTGAAGTCAAGATTGAATTAAGTTCTTTGGTGCTATGAGGCAGCAGATCTGCCACTGTGCTGCCAGCATATATAGCATGTATAAATATTTAGTAGAGAATAAAGTAGAGATGTAACAAATGTAGTTCATGCCTTTAAAAGGAAGCTAAAACCAAATCATCCATCGTTTCCTAGGATCTTAAGTCACTTAACATCCAATGCATTTTCTTCTGCTTTGTTCCTTTGATCAAGTAGAATATTTTACAGGCTTTTTTGCTTTATAGGTATTTTGTGCTTTTCTGGGGGAGCTGTAATTTTGTACTCGGGGAGCTTTGCCCTGTTTCTTGTGGAACCTGAAGGCATTGTGGATACCAATGAAAAATAATTGACTTGAAGTGCCTTAGCCAGAAAAGTAAATAATGGTTGTCAACTTGGATTGCTGATAGACATACCTTTTTAAAGTAAGAGGAAAATCAAACCATACTTCACCTCAATCTATTCAATACCTGTCGTTCAATATGTCCTTAAACTACAGTTAAGTGTCAACTAAGATTATGCTGTTTTTAATACACTAGGTAATTTTTAGTAAATAGCTGCCTCATACTCTTAGTGTATAAATAAGAATCAGGTAATATGACAGAATTGGCAAAGGGAATTAAAGATGGCGGCCTTCCACTGATGGTTTTTGTTCTCAAATCAAATCAGGTTTAATTATTATTCAAACCATATATAGATATAGTTAAATGAGATAGCATTCCTCTGGGGCCCAGGTGCATAACGTATGTTCACAATAATGAGTGAGATTTAAGAAAAACACATCATTATGCAAGAAAACACACGTATAGTCCAAGTCCCTGAGTAACATGCAAATTGATGGTATAGCTCCCAGCAATCCAGCCTGTCATTCCACTGGTGGAACGCTAGAGGGCAGCACTGACAGGAGAGGCCAGCTCTCAACTGAGCACAGACCCATGCTACAATTCCTCCAGCATCTTACCTGGACTGCAGCAGCAGGCAAGCCTGCATGAGGCCTAGTCCTTGCTATAACTGAGGCCACTCTGCTGCCTCACCTGTCTCATCACAAAACAAGGGAAACAGGCCTGTGGCATCTCACATTATCAATGTCCAACAGGGTCTTGCGATTGCAAGAGGAACGTCCAAGACAGTCACTCACAACTACACTGCGCGCTGCTTCCGTGTACCAGCTCCGATGTTTTCTAGTAGCAGGCAGCAGCACAGTCAGCACCTCCGAACCCTCTCCAGCCCATCCGCCAGCTTCTCCTTCTCCCGGCTGCTTCGCCCATCGGCTGCTCCGAACAACAAACAGATCACTGATGTAGTTGACCTGCTGTACCCGTTGTTCTTGGGGTCCAGTATAGTCTTGCGATCATAAGAGACACATTTTAAAAAGAAAAGTGCACCTTTGGTTAGCCCCTGAAGCTGCTGCATTCGAATGCGCTGTCAACTTACCAGAATTCTATGGTGGCTACTGAAAGTGACAGAATCCACATTGTAATTTGGTCATTAGGAAGACTCACTTGAGGACTTTCCCTCTGACCGACAGGAAAGAATTCCATCTGTAGTTACTGGCATTAGACTTGTCTCCTTTCTTGAAGACATTTGAGCCAGGTATTGGGGCTTTGTCAGGTGTAGAGGACTGCATGATCTTTCCAAGTCCAAGTAACCACCTTAACTGCTAGAAGCATAAACAAGGAAACTTTACTGAAAACTACCAAACCTTTTGAAAGCTTTGCTGATGTAATGTTTGTCCAGGCAGTATTAATTCAGCTAATTGTTATTTACCAGTCCCTTCCCTCCAGTTATACAACTTTCTTATTGATCTTAGTCCATAAAAGATGAAATGGGCAGTGTCAGTAGCAGTAGGGGTGCAGAATTACAAACGTTTGTAGGTGTTTATTGTTTAGAAAAGAGATGGTGATAACGGCTGTTTTCCAAATTGGAGAAAATTGTGCTTTTTTGGTGGGGGAGGGGTTTGTTGTTGCTATTGTCTTTTTTGCAAGCTTTCGAGATTCATAGGTGAAAGATATTGGAGAGGTTCGTCATACACTTAAGCGGGGCATAAGCACTGATGAAATGGCAGTTGAAATTTAAATGTGTCATATTTAGATCTTGTAGAATGAATGACCAAATGATAGAGGTAGAATTGACATTTGTACATGCAGAAACTAGTCTTAATTATCCCTCCATAGCGAATTCTCTTGCGCTTTTTGGTTATTTGCCTTTCACAGGAGAAGATAAATATTGCTGTTCAGTGTTTTTAAAAATGCATGTTCCAGATATTTGGGTAATTGCTTTATTCTGTGTATCAAAACATGAGCCTGGAAGTCTAATTCTACATGTATACTTATAGTGTCATACAAATAATACAGAAAAAAATCTTGAGCTAGTTTTGAAAAAAATGCATAAAATACCACATGCTACTCTGAAACGGGGAGCTAGACCAACTTGAATGAGGAGGTGGTGAGTCATGCAACGTGGAAGTAGGCCCTTCAGCCTAGAGCAAGCTCATCCCATCTGCCCGCCAGTCGCCCTCTAAACCACCCCGTCCACGTATTTTGGATTAACCTACCCTCTCAAAGGAGGTTGCACCAGGATTGGTCCTTGCGTTGATATCCCTTTATCTTAGATTCCCTGTATCTGTACATAAACACTTTCTGAGTAAAGGTAAAGACATTTGTAATATTGGCGAAGACTTGTTGATCAAGAAACAACTAACCTGTGGTAATGTGTAGATTTATGTGGTGAGATCATAAACTGCAGTCTTAAAACATAATTTGTTTTCTTTTGTACCCCCACAGAGGCAAGCTAACAGCAGCAGCTCACCTAGCCTGTTGAGTGATTGTGCCAAAGCTTATGCTTGTGCAGGACATGGTAAGAATTATTATTTGTAATTCAACAGTGTTAATTTAAAAGTCTATTTAAGCTAAATACAAACTGCTGGAGGAAATCAGGTCAGGCAGCATCTGTGGAGGGAAATTGACCATCTTTTGGATTAAAACCCTTCATCTAGGTTAAAAGAATGGTGGGAGATGGCCAGTTCAGAGGTGAAGAGGAGAGTAGGCCAAGATTTGCCGAGCTATAAGTGGATCAACATGACAAGGAGTTGATTGACATATAGAATTGGAGTGGGGAATGATGAGAGGCAACAAAATGCTGCAGATTACGGAATCTGATCATAAAGGTAGGGGATGAGGAACCAAATAAGAGTTATGGTGGGTATTTAGGCCGGAGAGGTGTGACTCACTGGGAGGAGTGTGTGGATAGATCAGCAGATGGACTTGGGAGAGGAGAGAAAAGAAACTGGGAATGGGCGGCTGGGAAGAAAGCATTTGGAACAAACAGTGTTGGGTAAGGGGCTTGGGTAGATCAAGTGAGAAAAGGGACAGAGTGGGAAGCATGTTATCTGAAATTTGAGAATTCAGCATTCAAAATTGGGGTTGCAGACCATCCAGGTACTGTGAGATGTTGGTCATTTAGTTGACATTTGGCCTTATCCTGTCAATGGAAAAGTCTGAAGACAGACAGGTCAGTGAGGGAATGGGAGGAGGGATTAAAATGGCTTGCAATTGGAAGCTCCAGATGACCATTGAGATGCTGACACTATGGTAGAGGAATTTGACATCATGGCGAGCCTAGAACCTTGCCTTCTGATCACAACTCTCCAACTTAGCAATATAGACTTCTGATAAGATGATGGCGCACCTCGATGCAGTGGCCATCTGGAGGTGTTATTGTCTCTTAAACTCAATTATTTAAAAAAAAGGATGCTGCTGGACGTTAAAAACTTAAAGTACCTCAGGTTTATCCCATCAGAAAGTTGCTCATTGGTGGAGAAATTGAAGGAGCTGTACTTGCTGCAGACTGTGCTGTTCTCTGCCTTTGCACACCGACGCCTCTCTGTAGCAGTGTGCAGTCTCACAGTGAGTGGTTGTCTTAGCCACTTGTGAGTGCAAGATCCTGTTGGATATTGGTAATGTGGAATGCTGCAAGTCACTGGATTATTGGCGAGACAGATGGCGGGGAGCTGGGTGGCCTTGGTAGCAATGAGGACTAGGCCTCAAGCCGTGGTGTCGCCTGTTTGCAGCTGCCCTGGATGGTTGGTGCTGGAGGTGGTGTGGCATGGCGTCCAGGCTGGCGTCATTGCTGCCCTTGGTGAAAGGCAAGCTATATTGTATCCAACTACAGACTGCTGCAACATTCATGTACTTGGACTGTATTTTTTGTGACTACACTTCAGACATCCCACCTCTCTCAGAAGTTCCGAGAGTCTCCGGCATATCAATAGTAGCTCCCTGACGCCCGGAAATTATATACAATATCCCGGAAATAGATTTTTTGAGCGGGAGAGGGAGAGCGAGTATCCTGATTGGTGTCTCTTCGTGCCAAGAGTGGTCCCCAACCACCAGGCCACGAGGAAAAATATGATTTGGCGATATGAGTCAGCCGCACCTTTCCTCATTCCCTGTCATGCCCACTGTTGAGTTTGAACGCACATGAGGTCATTACGCACGCGTCATCCATGTCAGCGTGGGAAGAAGATCAACTCCTCGAGCTTGCAAATGACAGCGGGCTGAAAAGTATGTTTGACATAACATCTGTGCTGGCATTCTGGACCAAAGTCAAGGCTGAATATCCTGAGATAGCCACAAAAGTACTGAAAACGTTGCTTCCATTTCCAACATATCTCTGCAATGAATGCAACGAAAACTAAATTGCGGAATAGATTGGACATAAGGAACCCCCTTCGAGTATCGCTGTCTTCCATCACCCCTCGATGGCACCGTCTTGTTGCAGGGAAACAAGCCCAGGGCTCCCACTGATTCAGCGATATTGGTGTGTTGCAATGATTTTATATGTTCATATGGGGAAAATATGCGCCATTTGTTTAATATCTAAATGTTACTTAAAATGTTATGATGCTATTGACTTATAATTGACTTATCACCTATATTCCGGTCGTGATTAACGCCCCCGCCCCCAAGTGGCCAGTCCGCAGGAATATTGTCAATATTAAACCGGTCTGTGTTGAAAAAATGTTGGGGACCCCTGCTAAGTAGACCTATCAGTTTTCTCTGTGGGCGGGCTTTACAGTCGATCTCAAAAATAATGACAGTGTTGCTCACTGCACTGTTTGCAACAGTGACTTTTCTATTGCTCTTGGTGGGTTAAAATGTAAGAGACATGTTGAGGTGAGTTTAACAGGTGTCATTCGTTCAACAGGTGTCATTCGTTCATTAGCATAGCTAATGTTATTTAAACTAGCTGGCTGGCTGCTAAGGAGCTACGCTGTTGATGTCCTACGTGATGAGGCAAACTCCCTGTAGACTTGCTTAAAGTTGTAATAGAATAAACATGATAATATAATATAAGTACATATTTCACTGTCACATTTTCTGCATATACCCAACTTGGTTTACAGATTAGACAAAATCACTAAACACAGTATTACATACACCTTTGGAGGTCGACGGGGCTAAGGGGGGTGTGGGTGCTACCTCCCTGAAATGAGTTTTTGCAGGGCGGGATATCTGACACTTTACTGATATCTCATGTGCTTGTTATCTTGTATGTGTTATATGTGCTTTGTGTTGTATATGACTGTTGGTACTGTGTTTTGCACCTTGGCTACACAGTAATGTTATTTTGTTTGGCTGTATTCATGGGTATTCATTTATGGTTGAATAACAATTAAATTGGAACTAGATTGCAAGCTATGTGACCATTTGGGAAGACGGGGGCAGCTTGCTTTAGGATCAGCCATCCTGATTCAGTCGATTACTAATCATTGGTAATTTTTATCAAAGAACTTTGGATTGTTTGAAGTTTGTGGTAAGACTGTTATACTGGCGCAAGATGAAGCTTAAAATACTTAACTATTTTAGTAACACTTAAAGGGTAGATTGAAATCCCACACTTGTAGAAGTTGATTTTTTAGTACCACAAATGAATCTCCACTGGAATGGATAGTTCTCACTTTTTTCTTTTTTTGATGCTTACATATGGCAAATAGGTAAAACAACTTCGTGTCTTTCTGTATTTGAATGGTGGGTTTGGTAAAAATGCAGATTTTGGAGAGTAATTACTTTATTTAACTGTACTTCTGCGGTTACTGAAATTCTCCATGTTTCAGTATTTTTGTCCTGCTAAAAATCAATCCTATTATGTTAAAGTTTTTATTAAGGTTGTGTGTTGCTGCCATGTGTAAAATAACTAAACTTGGGCTAGACAATGAACATTATCCATCAGTAACATTAATCATCAGTTTGGTCAGAGAAATTTCATGACTTTTATCACTGTCAGCATAATAAACATAATATTCTGAGTGTTTTGTGTGTTACGTACCCTGTAACTGGGTTGCCAAACCAGCAGAAATGGATCACTCAGTTGGAGTCTGGATTACTAGAACTAAGAAAGTTTTATTAAAGAAACAAGCAACACAGTAATCGAAAGGATAATAAATGCACCAGTTCAGCAATGATAAACATACATGTGCACAGAATTAAGATAACAGCATCAATCAAGCTCTATCATTGTCTAGGGGTAAATGACCAATTTCAAAGTGACACAAAGTCCAGTTCAGTTTAGTTCAGTTCGCAGTAATCGTTGCCATGGCTATGGACAATGTGGGGGGAAGGAGAGAGAGAACGAATGATCATTCCAAAACGGCTTCCACTCACAGACCTGCGATATTTCTCACAAGCAGCTTTCGGGCGAGTCCTTTGTGATGTCACCTGGGGTCACCGACTGTGACCCCTCCTCCAGATGCGGTCAATCCTCTGCAGTGAACCCGGCACCCAAGCAAGGGCGGGCACACACCGGGTTCCCGCTGATCGTACCTTTCCACCCTGTGCGTCTAAGGCTGATCCCGCGATCAGCCGTCCACGAGCTTCCCACCGACTTGGGAGAGGCGCACCGCTTCCAGGGTCTTGTTACCTCGGGTGTCGTGTGTCCTGCCTTAGCGAACCTGTCCCTTTTTATCCCCCTGCTGGGGTATCGCCTGTCCATCACTTCAAACAGTTCAGGATTCAAAGGGGGAGCCAATCTTGACAATACCCAGACTGATGGCTCCTTCATTAACACCTCCAGATGCTGCTTCATTGTTCCTTATCTCTCCCTCCCCTGAGGACAGGTGGCAGACCAACTGCTGATGCCACTGGTGCTAGCCCAGGCCAGCAAACATCTTAATTTATGTGTATTCTCGTCACATGTGCATACTGATGCTGACTCAAAGGTCATGTCTCCATTTGTCCATAAGGAAGCAATGAATTGAATTGTATACAGTGCAAAATTCTTTAGTATTGATCACTCGAAAGTATCCATTGGCTAAATAGAGATGGTCCTTCAGTCCAACAATTCCGTGCCAACCATTGTGCCCACCCAGCTAGTCCCAATTTTCTCGATTTGGTCTATATCCCTCAAAGCCTTGCTCCTCCATGTACCTACTGAAGTGCTGCTTAAAGATACTGCTGTACCTCCCTCAACTACTACTTCTGGCAGCTCTTGTGACATTTCACCTCACTGTCTACCTGCTGAGCACTTTCTCTGTACTGTAACACTTTATTCTGTACTCTGTTACTGTTTTATCTTGTACTACCTCAGTGTACGGTTGTAATGAATTGATCTGTATGGACAGTATGTAGGACAGGTTTTTCACTGTGATAATAATAAACCAATTTACCACCAACTTCTGCATGGAAAAAATGTTGCCCTTGCCCTTTTAACATCTTGTCCCTCTCCTTTGAGCTTCCCTACCATGTGGAGAAGATTGTCACCTTATCTATGTCTTTTGTAGTTTTAAAAATTTCTATAGGTCATGTCTTGTTCTCCTGCTTTCCAAGAAATAAGACCTTGCCTGCCAACCTCTCCTTAAGTTCATGCTCTCTGGTTTTGGCAACAGCCTTGTAAATCTTTCTGCACTGTTTCCAGTTTAACCATATCTTTCTTATTACAGCATAACCAATGCTGTCCATAGTACTTCAAGTGTGGCTTTACCAATGACTTGTACAAATGCAACATAATGTCCCAACTCCTATACTCATTGCCCGATGAAGGCCAGCGTGTTAAATGTCATCTTCATCACCCTGTGACATCATTTTCAACTAAATTTACACTCGAACTATTAAGTCCCTCTGTTACATTGTACTCCCTAGAGCCCTACCACATTTCCATAAGGCTTTCGACAAGATGCTGCAACATGAGACGGCTAAACAAGATGGTATTTTGTTATTTCATGGTATTTCAACTCAATGTTAATGATTTAGATAAAAGAATTGATGGCTCTGTGGCCAAGTTTGCACCCAAAGATGGGTGGAGGGGCAGTGAGTCACCAGGAGGACTTGGACGGATCAGGAGAACGGGCAAGGAAGTGACAGATGGCATTCTGTGTAAGGAGGTATATTTAGAATCAGATTTGATATCACTGGCATGTCGTAAAATTTGTTAACATAGCAGCAGCAGTACGATCCATTACAGGATAATAAAGATAAATAAATAACTCAATTACTGTGTGTGTATAATTAAATATAGTGTAAAAACAAATAATAAATATTTAAAAAGTGAGATGGCATTCTTGGCTTCAATATCTATTTAGGATTCGGATGGCAGAGGGGAAGAAGCTGTTCCTGAATCGCTGAGTGTGTGCCTTCAGGCTTCTGTACCTCTTTCCTAACAGTAGCAATGAGAAGAGGGCATGTCCTGGGTGATGGGGTTCCTCAATAATGGATGCCGCCTTTCTGAGGCACCGCTCCTTGAAGATGTCTTAGATATTATGGAGGCTAGTACTCCAGATGGAAATGACTTTATTACTTTCTGCAGCTGCTTTGGGTCCTGTGCAGTAACCTCCCCTCTCTCTCTCCACCCCCCCCCCCCCCCCAATCTGTAGAAGTTTTCGTGTGTTTTAGGTAACAAACCAAATTTCACTGCTCATGAAATATAGCCCTAGATCACCCAGACAATACAAACACCTATGTTAGGATGCTGTTTAACTATAGCTTGTGTGTTTAACACCATCATTCTCACAGTCCTGATCAATAAACAACAGAACCTGGGCCTTTGTACCTCCCTGTACAATTGGATCCTCGACTTCCTAACTAGAAGACCACAATTTGTGTGGATTGGTAATAATATTTCCTTGTTGATGATTAACATGCGTGCACCCAGTGTGTTTAGCCCACTGCTCTGCTCTCTCTACACCCATGACTGTGTGGCTAGGTAGAGGTCAAATGTTATTCTAAACTTGTTGACAATACAACCATTGTTGGTAGAATCTCAGAGATTCGAGAGGGCATACAGGAGCGAGTTATACCAGCTAGTCACAGCAGCATACATCAGTATGACCAAAGAGCCGATTATCAACTTCAGGAAGGGTAAGATGAGGGAACACCTGAAGAGCAAGAGGACAAGATGTGAGAGAATAGGACCAATGAAGTGTGACAGTGGAAAAATGTATATGGAGCCAGAGGAGATGGCAGAGGTACTTAATGAATACTTTGCTTCAGTATTCACTACGGAAAAGGATCTTGGCGATAGCAGGGATGACTTGCAGCGGACTAAAAAGCTTGAGCGTGCAGATATTAAGGATGAGGCTGTACTGGAGCTTTTGGAAAACACCAAGTTGGATAAGTCACCAGGACCGGACAGGATGTAATCAAGCTACTGAGGGAAGCAAGGGAAAAGATTGCTGAGCTTCTGGCAATGATCTTTGTGTCATCAATGAGGACCGGAGAGGTTCTGGAGGATTGGAGGGTTGCGGATGTTGTTCCCTTATTCAAGAAAGGGAATAGGGATAGCCCAGGAAATTATAGACCAGTGAGTCTTTCTTAAGTTGATGGAGAAGACCCTGAGAGGCAGGATTTATGAACATTTGGAGAGCCATAATATGATTAGGAATAGTCAACATGGCTTTGTCAAAGGCAGGTCGTGCCTTATGAACCTGATTGAATCTTTTTGAGGATGTGACTGAACACATTGATGAAGATAGAACCATAGATATAGTGTATATGGATCTTAGCAAGGTATTTGATAAGGTACCCCATGCAAGGCTTATTGAGACAGTTAGGAGGCATGGGATCCAAGGGGACATTGCTTTCTGGATCCAGAACTGGCTTGCCCACAGAAGACAAAGAGTGGTTGTGGACGGGTCATATTCTGCATGGAGGCCGGTGACCAGTGGTGTGCCTCAGGGATTTGTTCTGGGACCCCTACTCTTCGTGATTTTTATAAATGACCTGGATGAGGAAGTGGAGGAATGCGTTAGTAAATTTTCTGATGACACAAAGGTTGGGGGTGTTGTGGATAGTGTGGAGGGCCGTCAGAGGTTACAGCGGGATATTGATAGGATGCAAAACTGGGCTGAGAAGTGGCAGATGGAGTTCAACCCAGATAAGTGTGAGGTGGTTCATTTTGGTAGGTCAAATATCATGGCAGAATATAGCATTAATGGCAAGACTTGGCAGTGTGGAGGATCAGAGGGATCTTGGGGTCCGAGTCCATAGGATACTCAAAGCTGCTATGTAGGTTGACTCTGTGGTTAATATGGTGCATTGGCCTTCATCAATATTGAGATTGAGTTTAAGAGCAAAGAAGTAATGATGCAGCTCTATAGGACCCTAGTCAGACCCCGCTTTGAGTACTGTGCTCAATTCAGGTCACCTCACTTACAGGAAGCATGTGGAAACTATAAAAAGGGTGCAGAGGAGATTTACAAGGATGTTGCCTGGATTGGGGAGCATGCCTTATGAAAATAGGTTGAGTGAACTTGGCTTTTTCTCTTTGGAGCGCCAGAGGATGAGAGGTGACCTGGTAGAGCTGTACAAGATAATGAGAGGCATTGATCATGTGGATAGTCAGAGGCTTTTTCCCAGAGCTCAAATGGCTAGCACGAGAGGGCATATTTTTAAGGTGCTTAGAAGTAGGTACAGAGGAGATATCAGGAGTAAGTTTTTTACGCAGACAGTGGTGAGTGCATGGAATGGGCTGCTGGCAGCGGTGGTGGAGACGGAAACGATAGGGTCTTTTAAGAGACTCCTGGATGGATACATGGAGCTTAGAAAAATAGAGGGTTATGGATAAGCCTCGGTAGTTCTAAGGTAAGGACATGTTCGGCACAGCTTTGTGGGCCGAAGGGCCTGTATTGTGCTGTAGGTTTTCTATGTTTCTATAAACCAATCTTCAGAGGGATGAGAAGTGAAGAGAGTGAGCAATTTCAAGTTCCTGGGTATCAAGATCTCTGAGGATTTAATCGGGTCCCAACATTTCAATGCACTATAAAGAAGGCAAGATAGCAGCAATATTTCATTAGGTATATGGTCATGTACTTTTGTAGAAAGAATATAGGCATAAACTTTTTTTTGGAAATAGGAAGTGAATTCAGGAACCAGAGGTGCAAGGGAATTTGGGAGTCCTAGTGGAGGATTCCCTAGCAGTTAATTTGTAGTTTGAGTCAGTAGTAAGGAAGGCACATGTATTGTTAGCATCTATTTTGAGAGGACTAGAATATAAATGCAAAGATGTAATGTTGATACTTCATAAGTTATTGATCACATTTGGACTGTTGTGAGCAGTTTTTGTACCCCATATCTAAAACAGGATATGCTGGCACTGGAGAGGGTCCAGAGGTTTACAAGAATGATCCTAGGAATGAAAGGGTTAACATATGAAGAGTGTTTAATGGTTCTGGGTCTTTCCTTGCTGGAGTTTAGTAGGGGGAGGGGGATACTATGGAAAATTGAAAGGCCTAGGTGGAATAGAAATGAAGAGAATGTTTCAGGTAATGTGAGGGGTCTAGGATCAGAAGGCACAGCCTCAGACATCAAGGATGTCCTTTTAAAACAGATGAGGAGTTTCTTTCACCAGAGGGTAGTGAATTTGTAGAATTCATTGCCACAGATGGCTGTGGTAGCTAATCCATTTAGTTGTTTTGAAAGTGGGAGGGTGTGATGGGTTGTAGATTTAATAAAGGCGTTAAAGGTTATGGGGAGAAGAAAGGAGAATGGGATTTGGAAGGAAAATGAATCAGCCATTAATGAATGGTTTAATCTTTTTAAACTGTCTAGGATCTCCAGGGAGTGTTCTTGATGCTTTATATTGGTACTACTTTATTAAACCTATATTTTTGAGGACTTGGGAGAATACCATTTGGGATCTGGTGGATATAATAGAAAGTAAGAATATAGCAGGAGTAGGTCACCTGGCCCCTAAAGTCTCATCATGGCTGATCTGTCCCAGGTCTCGTTTTTCCTTCTGTGCTGATTACCTTTGGATCTCAGTTCCTGATCTTTCAAAAATATCTTGCAGCTGTCCCTGTTATCTTCTGTGTATGCTATTTAACTATGTTATTCAAGTCACTGTTTTAGCCCATTCAAAAAAAAATCCTAAAATGGGTGTCCATTTTTAGTATTTGCTGTTTCATATTCACTTACATGTCCCATATAATACATCACTATCATTTAGTTTTTGCATCATTGTAATTTTCCTAGTGATAGTATTTCTGTGCAATCTTCCCATTATTTGACTGCCTGTAGATTTTGGACCTCAATTGTTCCTTAGCTCTGTTTCCTAATTTAGCCATGTGACTTGTTACCATTTCAGAGGCAGCTAGGGAATGTCATTAATTGCTGACCTTGTCAGTTGTGCCCCTATCCCCTGAATTAATAATTAAAGAAATGTTAATTGATTTCTAATCTAAGCACTTTTTTTTCCTTGCAGATCAACTAAGTTTACCTGCCTCATTGTTCAGTGATTTCTCTAGCCTCAACATCTCCCAAAGGAGAAAGGTAGGCGATTTAGCTGTGATTTAAATGACTAAGTGACTTCATTTAAGTTCATTGCATAATTTCTCTTTCTTTTCCTTGCATTTCTGTGCCTCGTTTTTCAATCATTCCAACAGATAATTTCCTCTGAGCCTTTGTGGATGATAATGAAAGGTACGCAGTTCATGTAAGTGTCTTCGAGCCAAGAAGATGAAAATGGAAACCCTGTGTTTTGCAACTTTTTATAGTTTACAGTGTTGGTTTGTTTAGATAGGAGAAAACAAAATAATTTGTACAGCTGTCTAACAGGAAGCCAGCATATAGACAGCATTGAATATAACAAAAATCATGTACACCAAAGTGCAACATATTTTCTAAGCACTATTTTACTGAAACTTTTTTGCACACTAAGTATTCTTTGAGAGTTTTTAAATTTTGACCCAGTAATCACTAATATTTGTATTATTGCAGTTACTTGTGCAAAATAAATCATTGATTATTCGATTGACTGTGTTTGTCAGCAATGTTGATTTCTTGAACCTCCAGTGACTATTAGTTACGTTTAATGTAGATAGTGTGTGTAGCATATTGTTTCTTTGTTGGAACTGAACTATCAATCATCATTATCCTGAAGCAGTAGGTAGGGATAACTTCACTCGCCTCATCACTGATCTGCTCCCACAACCTGTGGACTCACTTTCAAGGTCTCTTCATCTCATGTTTTCAATATTTATTGCTTATTTATTTATTATTGTTTACTTTTTTTCTTTGTATTTGCACAGTTTGTTGTCTTTTGCAATTAGTTGTTTGTCCTTTTGGATGTGGTCTTTCATTGTCATGTTTCTTGGATTTTCTGAGTATGCCCGCAAGAAAACGTGTCTCAGGGTTGTGTATGGTAACATACCGTATATGTACCTTGATGAGAAATTTCCTTTGATCGTTTTAACTTTGAACTGGCTGTAATAACAATGTAGTTCAATAAAACCTAATTTTAGGATTGAGATACCTAATGTATTTGGTACACAGGGCTGTTTGAACCTTTTGATCAGAATGCTATTACTTTTTATTCGCTCCCACAATTGTCAATTAATTCATGATTTTCACAGTTACATAGAGTTTGGAAAGTGCAGTGCAGGAACCTGTCCTTCAGTCTACCGTGCCTGTGCCGACCATGATGCCAAAGTAAACTAAACTATGTGCCTGCGCACGATCCAGATCTGTCCATTTTCCTGTATGTTCAAGATAGTTTAATGTCATTTCCGGTACACAAGTGTAAAGGAGAACAAAATAATTGTTACTCCAAATTGGATGCAGCACAAAAAAATGACAATATGATGAAGACAGTAATCATAAAAAAAATACATAGAAATGCACATGATAGCTTGTATGCAATGATTGTATGTCCATAAAGTGAAGTTAGGTACAGGAGTGTCTGTACATAAGGTGACTCTGACAGGAAATGATAAAGTAGTGGTGGTTTGGGTTGTGGAGGAGTGATATTGTGGGTGGAGGTATTGATTAGCCTTACTGCTTGGGGAAAGCAACTGTTTTTGAGTCTGATGGTCCTGGTGTGAATGCTATATAGCCATCTCTTTGATGGGAGGGACAAATAGCCCATGAGCACAGGGTGTGTGGAATTCATGATGTTACTGGCCTTTTCCCAGCACCTTTATGTATATATGTCCTTAATGGTGGATAGGCTAATGCTGGTGATGCACTGGGCAGTTTTGACTAACTGTTATAGAGCCTTTCCACTGCAGTGCAGTTTCTGTGCCATGTAGTGGTGCAGCTTGTTAGGATGCTCTCTACTGTGCATCAGTAGAATGATGTGTGTATAGACCTGCATAGTCCAGCTCTCTTCAGCCTCCTCGGAAAGTAGAGGTTGTGCAAGATGTGCACTCCCAGGTGTTTGAAACTGCTCGCAATTTCCACTGCTGTGCCACCAATGTAAAGAGCTGTGTGAGTGGTGCGGGTTCTCCTGAAATCTCCTTCCTCCTTTGTCTTGTTGACATTGAGGAAGGCCTGTCTAAATACTGCTTAAATGCACTACCTCCACCACTCCTGGCAGAAGTCTACAGGCACTTACCATTTTCTCCTTATAATTAATACTCTCTATTCCAGGCAGCATTCTGCACCCTCTACAAGGCCTCCACATCATCTTTGTAATAACTAGAACTGCATACACTACTCCAAATGCGGCATTACCCAAATTTTATACAGCTGCAACATGAGTCAGGAATTCATAGCTAACTCCCAACTTCATTGGTATAACTTACTGCTCCAACTGACAAAGGCACCTTATTATGTACCACCTTTACCACCTTATCTACTTATGTCACCGCTTATGAAGGTGACTGGTCATGTGCTACAGCATCATTTGCCTGTGAATGCCATCAATAATTTTGGTCATCTGTCTAAAATAGCCCATAAAATGTACATATTTTGTACCCTTGTCTGGGCATTTAAATAATCTTTTTCCCAAGGTATGGTGACAAAGCTAAATGCAATTTTAGAGATGTGATCTAACCAATGATCTGAAACACTGATGAAAATTTGGCACCTATTTTATTCCATCTAATTTTTTATTAGTATTTCAGGTTGTAGTTGTAGAAGCGCACTTTTTATTGTTGTATGTACATGGACTGGTATTGTGGTGTTGATGATTACTTACAATATTCCTTTTTTATTCTAATACTGTCAGAGGTAGGAAATGCACTTGCCTTGCTTGCTGAACACTTGAGATTATAAGTAATTTGAAAGAGATTCAGGGTAATTTCCTGGAGCAGTTTATCTTGGAACCAACTGAGGAACTAGTTATTAGAGCATTTTTTATGTAATCATTTAGGGTTTATTAATGATTGATTATCAAGAAACCACTTATTATGCTCAAAGTATTTCACATTGATTACAGTGCTGTAAGTCTTAAATTTAAACTCAATTACATATATATGCCATACAATCACAAACAAGACTAAAACATTGACTGTACTCTTTTCCATTGATGCTGCCTGGCCTGCTGAGCTTCTCCAGCATTTTGTGTGTTTTGCTCATATATGCAATACAAGTTAGATATACGCATTTAATTTAAGAATCAATTAAATGATTGCAAACACTGACAGAACAGATGTCATAATTTTTTTGAACATATAAATCAATTGAGAAATAAAATCTCCCTGGAAAAAGTAAAGATCAGAAAGTAAAGAATCTTAAGTATTTGATTTAAAAAAAAAAATTAGTGTGGCCAAGAAGAGTTGTTTGTAGGGGTGTACAATATTTGGTCAATGATTCAGCCTGACAATGTTTTGGCAACAGCAGTTAGACTTGCATATATAAAATTAACATACATGAGATTGAAAGGAGAGGCAAACTAGATTATAATCTTATCGCCTGTCTCAGCATTCACATAAAGCACATCAGTTAATGTTTATTGAGATCAGCTTTTGTGAATGTATTCCAGTTGTCCACGGTTGGCACTCCTTTCTTCCTACATGACGGGAAGGAAAGAAGTTAGATTTGATGCCTCTCAACTACCAAAGGCTGTGTTTCTGGAACCAAATCTTCATGACATGAGTGAGAGCATTGGTCTATTTGGATAAATAATCTGATTTTCAAGTCTCTTGTTAATAATTTTGTTCTTGCATCATGAATTTTCTCCTGTACAATAGAACTTATTAAAATTGGGAGCATTACTTGTCTGTCCATTACCAAGGGTAGTGACACTTTTTCAGTCCTCAATTCGTATAGCTCAGTATTTTTAGTTTTAGTCTCTCTCTTGTGCTTCCTTCTCCTTCTGTTTTGAGGTCACAAGATTCTACCTGCAAGTACTTTGTCATGAAACCAGAATATTAGGAGAGTTTTAGAAACCAGCCAAAAATTGACTAAAATGAGTGAGTGAAAATAAATATACTTGAGACATGTAGCATGTTAAATCTTCTGCAAGGAAACCAAGTTATCAATTAATACTGGTCCCTTGTCAGTGACTAGCAAAGTGGAGCTTCAAGAATTTTTTAATGAAGTAAAGATACTTAAAGTAAAATTACTAGTGGTCAACAAATCTCCCGATTTGATGACCTGCATAATAGCATCTTAAAATAAGATTCTCCTCCTTGGTAGACTTTCATGGTAGTGGATGACTTGCATCTGCTCTAATTCTGTGGATTCTGAGGTTATGTATTCAGATTGACAACAATGGGGAGGTTGTTACTACAATTATATTTGCCGTCTTTCTTGATGCTTTACTTGGTTCCCTGGGCAAGAGCTGTGATTTCATGTCTGAGATACCTCTTTCAATTTTAGAGCTTCAATCTTAATATGCATTCTTCTCTGCTTTCATTTGGTCTAGGATGTTTTCAAGACTAAACCAGAGAGTGCTATGGAGTGGAGTCAAGGACTCCTGGGAATAGGGATGTAGTTGAGTTCTATGCCTCTTACTGCAGGTGCTGACTGCCTTTCCGGCCTTGATAAATTTTCCTATATCCTTGGCTTTCAGGAGTGTACTCCCTCAGATATTAAGGTCATAGATGGTCTTGATGTTTCAACGTTGCTTTCTTTGTGGCGCTGTTGCCACCATTGTATGGGTTCAGGTTTATGGAAATAGTGGTGGATTAGTCAGTGGTATATTTAGTCATCAGTAGCCATCATAGCATGAATGATAGTCATCATGGTATGAAGAATGAGTACAATTTTGCAGTGTCTTGCTTAGAAGCAAAAGCTGTTTAATGAGTGCCAATATTGAAAGTGAGGTCTTGTATAAAATAGACTGTTACTATGACAAAATCCCATTTCTCCTCCTTTTCTGCCAACGAAACATTTCAACCCTGTATGGAAATCACCAAGGATAATCAATTTGTCTTTGTCTTTGGTGCAGGGCAGTGTTTCTTTAAACTAGGATGAGAAACTGTTAGCATCCCAGTTGGAGAATATACACTGATGGTTGTAGCATGTTGGCTCATATTAGAGTGAGTCAAGGAATCATGAGCCTTTTGTTTGTCCCATAAGGTGAATTGCTGATGTGTCTGGTTTGCTCATTGTAGTTGGAAAATCTATCAATAGCCTTATTAATCCATTATCAAAATGCCCAAGACTTTGAAATAATCTCAATAGGTAGGAGATAAGCAAGTGTAACACTTGTTCACAGGTTTCAAAATAAAACATAGGGAATAAGGGCAGAGTTAGCCATTCAGTCTCTCAAATCTGCTCCATTATTCGTTCTGGTTGAAGCCAAGTTGTACTGGGCCTGTACTCCTCCACTCTGCAAGTCCCTCATTTCACCAATCTTTTAAAATGCTGCTTAGTTCCTCTAAATAATTTTAATATGGAAGAATTGACTTCCTGCTCAAATTTTTCAACTCCTTCACCTCCCATGTCCAGATGAAGGGTCTTGACATGAAATGTTGATTATCCATTTCCCTCTTTAGATGCTGTGTTCCTCCAGGTTCTAACATCAGTTTCTTGTGACTCCCATATATCCCTTGTTGGATTAATTTTTAAAGAAAAACTGCTTTTTTTTTAAAAAACTAAAGTTCAACTGCATGTTGGGCTCATACCTCATACTAATAAGTGTACTTGGAAGTGAAGTTAAATCTGACTTGACCATTGCTTAACCAATACCAATCTGAGGTGACATACCTGATCTGGTGCTTTTAAGCTCTGCATAGATAAGTAGCCACTTTCTGTAGTAAAGCCTGCTATGGAGAAATAATGAAAAAGTGAATGTCAAATAGGACCTATGTTTTTGTATTGCATTCACTTTTCTAGTTACTTGCAGGCAGCACTATGATATCCAATAATACCAAGCCTTAAATTTTTATGAAGAGCTGAACTGACCCAAACATGGAATTTCCTTGATACTCAACTGTGAGTTTGTGATCAAGAGGCTATTGAAGTATTCTTGGGTGGTCAGGTGGTACAAATAAATACTAACTGAATGTGTTATTTTTCCTCTATGGCACATTGCACTCTATCTGAGGAATAGCTACAGATAACATGACAATTTTGTATGAATTTTTTGGGGGTCAATGGGAAATGCCATTTAACACATACTTCAGAGCCAAGCAAAGTAAATGTTTTACCATCAGTGGAAAAGGAGCAAATTTGAAACTTGTATACAGTTTATGTAGTTGAGTACTTTCAGAATTTAGCTTGTATTTTTATTTTTCCCCAGAATTCATATTTCATATTGATCCTCTCTTTTTAGTTTGCATTAAATTAGCCAAATGTGAAGCTGCTCAATGAGTTTAGTAATTCTGGGTAACCCTAACTGTAATGAATTTCTCACCCTGTTATTCAATGAATAAAAGTGCTGGTTTCGTACAAATAACTACTTGTATCTTTCATTAAGAAAAGAAATTGCTGTAGAACTCTAAATTTAAGGAACCCCTTTTGAACTATCAGTGAAAGGTTGGGAGCTATTATTAAAGAATGTAATTGTTTTATTATTAGATTTGTTTTTACAAGTTAGTCTTTGATTCACAACCTATGGTCTAGATAAAGCTATTCTCTGGTTATATTTGACACTCAAGTAGAAACTATTTATTTCCTTTCTGTCTCTTGAAATGACATATAAAGTTAATATTTGCATCATATATTGCTCCTCAGTTTTTTCTTTTAACAAGTATGTATCATTGGAATTGAAATCTAATATTTGTACTACTATTTGATGTCGTATGAAGGATCCCAGTCCAATACATTGACCTCAATTTCCCTTTACAGATGCTGTCTTGCTATTTTGTCTTGTCTTCTTCTAGCTGCTTGTTTTTTGCTTGTGTAGTCACTTATTTTTGAAATCTTCCGGCCTTATCATTTAGTGGACACAGAATTGCTTCCTTCACAAAATTCATTAACACAAGTTAAGTACTTGCAAATTTTGGCTCGGTGTCGTTGCACCTGATTGCTGATGTCCTAAATACACCATTACCTTTCAGTTTGGGCACTTAGTAATGAAATTGATAATAGTGAGTTTCAAAGAAAATTTTTACATAGTTGATGTAATTGATAATATTGATGTTTTAAAATTATATTTTGATTGTGAAGGAATGTTCTATCCATTCCCTTGATTGTATGTTAAATGAAACAATCCCATATAGGTTTTAGGGATAATTTCATAATATATTATTCCTGGGCTACTAAGAAACAATTTAAGTTCTATCTCTTCAACAGTCATATTTCCTTAATCTTGTTTAGTAAGTATAGTATTTATATATTGAGAAAGATTTTCAATGCTACACAAATATAGAAGAAAGATCAGTCTAATGTTCCCTTTGTTTTAGTTGCACAGGTTTAACATTATATTATAAATATCAGTTAATGCAAAGTAAAGAAAATATGAAACCTAAATACTAGATGCTAACTAATCACTAAGGCAGCCAGATAGACTTGTACTTTTTTATTTGTACATTTTTGACAATTTTGCACATGTAAACAGAAAGCTTAAGTTTGTTGTGAGGTGAAACAGTACTTTCATTATTTATTTCTCTTTTCTCACTTGGTCTTCAACTAGTTTGCATTTTTTGTTTTCATTTGAGCACATAATCAAACAGAAGTCAACTGTGTAGATGCTTAATCTCTGCAATAATCCAATTAAAGATGTTTGTTACTTTGCGCATAGTGCTGAAACCTCTTGTTGGTTTGAGTTTATGTGAAAGGGCTTATTTTTATCTTCTAGAATTGTTTTTACTTGCTATAAACATTTTGCAATGCTGTAAAATTTAAATGTTAGGTTAATTGCTTAGTGGTGGACTTCAAGGATCTGATGTGAATAATCGCATAGGATGTTGTTTTATTGCCAGGCACCAAATCCAGCTGCAAGTGAGTTCATCCCAAAAGGAGGATCAACCCCAAGGCTAAGTTCTGTGTCCCAATCCAATATGTCTGCCTTTTCACCAGCCTTATTCTCTCATCCGTCATTGGGCAGTCCATCAGCAGCTGTCTTAGCTCCAGGTAAGCTACTAGTGGGTATCTTAACAGCACTTCTGTACCTTATAAATTATATTCATTTTCAAAATAAAAGACTGCACACTTCCATAAGTGTGAAAGGAGAAAAAAATTACTGTGTAATGTTGCCTAGTGCATTAATAGCTGCAGGCTATCTTTGCTGATGGTACAACATTGATTGGTCTTACCTCAAATAATGAGGCCGCGTACAAAGAAGAAGTCATCACCCTGACACAGTGGTGTCAAGAAAACAACCTGTCCTTCAATGTTGCAAAAACAAAGGAGCTGGTTGTGGACTACAGGAGGAATGAAGACAGGCTAACCCCTATTGACATCAATGGATTTGGGGTTGAGAGGGTGAACAGCTTTACGTTCCTCGGCATACACATCACAGAGGATCTCACGTGGTCTCTATATATCGGCTGTATGGTGAAAAAGCACAACAGCGCCTCTTTCACCTCAGATGGTTGAAGAAGCTTGGCATGAGTTGCAAATCCTCAGGATGTTCTACTGGGGCACAACTGAGAGCATCCTGACTGGCTGCATCACTGCCTGGTATGGGAACTGTACTTCCCTCAATTGCAGGACTCTGCCGAGAGTGGTGTGGACAGCCCAGCACATCTGTAGATGTGAACTTCCCAATATTCAGGGCATTTACAGAGACAGGTGCGTAAAAAGGGCCCGAAGGATCATTGGAGACCCAAGTCAATCCAACCACAAACTGTTCTAGGGAATGGTACTGCAGCATTAAAGCCAAGACCAACAGGCTCCGGAACAGCTTCTTTCACCAGGCCATCAGACTGATTAATTCACACTGATGCAATTGTATCTCTATGCTATATTGACTGTCCTGTTGTACATACTGTGTTTTTTTACAAATTATTATAAATTGCACATTTAGACAGAGATGTAACGTAAAGATTTTTACTCCTTACGTATGTGAAGGAAGTAAGAAATGAAGTCAATTCAATTCAGTTAGAAAAGACCCAGTTGGATAGGATAATTAATTTAAAAAATGTTCAGTTCATTCAAACTTGCAGTTATATTCGGCTGTGATAAGCATCTGGGACCTGATGCTGTAGTAAAGTATATTTTTCCTCATTTGAAGTACTATAATTTGATGGGCACGGTGGGCATGTGGCCAAGTGCTTAAGGCATTGGACTAGCGATCTGAAGGTCGTGAGTTCGAGCCCCAGCCGAGGGAACGTGTTGTGTCCTTGAGCAAGGCACTTAATCACACAGTGCTCTGCAACGACAGTGGTGCCAAGCTGTATGGGTCCTAATGCCCTTCCCTTGGACAACATTGGTGTCGTGGAGAGGGGAGACCTGCAGCATGGGCACCTGCGGGTCTTCCATACAACCTTGCCTAGGCCTGCGCCCTGGAGAGTGAAGACTTTCCAGGCGCAGATCCATGGTCTTGCAAGACTAACGGATGCCTTTATTAATTTGACTAGAATAGAGTATTCAAAAAAAAAAGACTGCAGTTTCTGGAGATCTGAAATTTTAAAAACAGAATACTCAGCAGGTCAGTCAGCATCTATGCAAAGAGAAGCTATTGATGTTTCAGGTTGATGACCCCTCCATTAGGCCATAATCTAATATTGTCTAACTAGATTGTTTCTACCTTTCCCTGTTTTTAATTATGCTGATTTCAATTTTAGTATCTGATTTTGTTCACAAAACTGCTTATACAAATGAACATTATGTAAACAAGTCAATATTATATTCTCATCTATTCTATTAGTGTGAGCAATGTAGTGGTGGGGTGAGAAGTGCTTAATCTTATCCTTGGGTACTGTTGTTTTTTTTTTGAATATGCATTGTTGAATGTTTAAAAACAAAATATGTTTGCTTGTGAAGCTACCTGTTGGAAAAAGGCACCAGGCAGATCCCCAACTTTGATGGGCTGAGAGTCCAATATGTAAGTGCTGGAGAAAAGGTAGAAAATTTTGAAACGATAATCAACCTGCAGGGTCAAATAGTTATCCATATTAGTTTTCTCCCATTCTGCACTAGAGAAATAGAATGCCCTCGATATTTATTTTGCTATTTCTTGCAACTTTTCTCCTTTCTTCTGAAAGAGTTGACTTGTGGGGATGTGGTTTTTCCAGCACCTCATCCAGGTGGCCAATATATATATGTGCACTTTGAATATTGAAAGACTGTCTGATCATGGGAGGATCAATAATAAGAAGCTGAAGCTGAAGCCTCTTTGTAGCAACACTTTCGCAGTGCTGGCTGCAATCCACTTTCACTGCATAGACTACTGATTTAGTCTGGGATGATCTTTGATTGACTGGCTTAGGTATACACTGGAAAATCTCCTTGAACCATCAAGGGCTCTGTACTCTTATCCTCGCATACAGGAGTTAGGCGAAGAAAATAATTGAGATAAGGACTATGGCCCAGAATGGCCTACTTTTATCCAGTGGAATATGAAAGTTTCATTGTAAATCACATTGATTCAACAGCTCCCTTTTCTACTTCTATCTTTGGTGTAGAAAAATGTTTACAAATTTAGATACTGCAGTCAAAATGTATATCTGCTGGAACACATTATTTGAGGTATTTTTTATTTGTAAGTGGCTTCTCAGTAGTAAAGAATTTTTTTGTTCATTTAAGATGTCATTGACTTGGTTGAATCATCGCTCTGATTAAATCCCTTTTTGGTCTGATCTTTGAGCATTGACTGCTTAATGATTTAGCTAATGGGCTAATGAAAGACTTAAAATTATCAGATTACATTCGGGTGCTTTGAGGAGTTATCCATGAGGTAGAATTCCCTAAGCTTAACAAGAAATTAATTTGGCCAGCAAAATTTAATTTATTTTCCCATTTCAGGTTTATTTCTACTTTGTTCTGATTTTGGTTTCAGAAGTAATTGCTGGAGAATATCTTTAACTTGTATTGTGAAAATAAGTGTTCTATCAATGTTCTTTTCTTTAAGGACCTGTCACCTAAACTTCAGTTATCATTTTACTCAATGTGACTGTTAAATGACCCATGTCCTGTTGGTTATGATTTTTTTTCTCCACACACTTAATGGGATATTGACATGATAAATAAAATTTTCTGGAAGTCAAAGAGTTTACTGTCGTATGTAAAGTGCAATGAGAAACTTGCAGCAGCATCACAGGCTGATACTCATGTAAGCACATTCCCAAGAAGATCATAAATTATACAAATTATACAAAACTTTAATAAGAAAAAAACACTATATACAAGTGCAAAATGATTAGTAGTCACAGAATAGATAAATTGTAGTGCTAATCAAGATTACCACTCAAACCAGTTGGTTTGAGAATCAAATGCGAGAAAGCAAGTATCTTTTCTTTAACCTGGTGATGTGGCCTGAGACTTCTGTACTTCCTCCTCGATAGTAGCTGTGGGAAAAAAATGGAATGGCCCATTTAGTAGGGATCTTTGGATGTTCCCGTTATGAGGCAGAGCCTCCTGTAGATATTATCGATGGTGGGAAGGAACGTATTCATGATGTATTGGCCAGAATCCACCACTCTCTGCAGCTTCTTGCATTCCTGTGCATTTAAATTGCCATACCTAACCATGCTGCAACCAGTCAGGATACTTAGTGTTCAGTGAGAAGCTGAATTTCCTTAACCTCCTAGAAAGTAAAGACACTGGTGTGCGTTCCTTATAATAGCATTTATTTGCTGGGCTCATCTTGTATGTTAACACCCAGGACTTTAAACTTGCTGACTCTGTCCATAACCAGTCCCATGATGTAGACTGTCATGTTCACTGTCTTAGTTTATAAACTGTAACTTTTGTAACCATTAAGTGTTGTAAGATGCCTTTTAATGCAGCAAATACTGTAATGAACACTTTGTGATCTTGTGACTGTTCTCTGTAATGCAGTTGCAATATTTATTTGAAGTTCACCCCACTATTAAAGTAGGTCCTTGTTAATTATAACAAAATAGGGGATATTAGAAACACTTCAGAACGTGGCATAGAATGTACATGCCTTTAATTGCTTTTGCACTTCATTATACGATGTATTAAATACTTCTGAAAATTAGTTGTCATTGTAGCATTGAGAAAATTTCAATTACTGGAAAAGAGCATGGATTAAGGGAATAGAAGCTATGTAATATGTAATTGGTATGCATTGTGGGAATATAAACAAGAAATGCATGTTAAAATTGTAAATATTCTGAGTAGGGGGAAGAACAAAATCCATAATGTCAATGTGCAAATGCAGTTTCAGACCAAAAGATATTTTATTAGGTTGAAACTTCATTTATTACAAAATATCAGGATAAGCAAGGGCCCGATGGGATATATCCCAGGTTATTCAGAGAGGAATGTGAAGAGATTGCTGGGTCCTTGACCAATATCTGTGTCCTCCCTAGCCACAGGTGAGTTCCTGGAGGATTGGTGGGTAGCTAATGTTGTTCCATTACTCAGAAGGGAACTAGGAATAATCCTGGAAACAGTATATAGACTGGTGAGTCATGTCAGTGGTAGGGAAATCGCTGGATAGAATTCTTCAGGTTAGGATTTATGAGCATCTGAAAATCCACGGTCTAATTAAAGAGCCAGCATGACTTTATACAGGGTAAGTTGTGTTTTATTAACTTGATTGAGTTTCTGATGTGGTGACGAGAGTGATTGATAAAGGTAGCTAGATGGTGTCTAAGTATATTTTAGTAAGGTGTTTGCTAAGGTCCCTCATGGGAGGCTCATCCAGAAGATTAAGATGCAAGGGATTCATGGTATATCAGATGTTTGGAATCAGAACTGGTTTGCCCAGAGAAAACTGGGTAGTAATTGAAGGGATTTATTCTAGCTGGAGGTCTGTGATTAGTGGTGTTCAGCAGGGATCTGTATTGGGACCTCTGCTGTTTGTTATGTATTTGAATGACTTGAATGAAAATGTAGATGGGTGAGTTAGTAAGTTTGTATATGCTATGAAGATTGGTGTTGTGGATAGTGTAGATGACTAGCAAAGAATACAGTGGGATATAGATCAGTTACTCATATGGTTGGAGAAATGGCAGTTGGTAGGGTGGTTAAGAAGGTATATGCCATGCTTGTCTTTATTAGTCATGGTATTGAGTTCATAAGTCAGGAAGTTATGTTGCAGCTTTATAAAACTAGTTGGACCGCATCTGGAGTATTGCATACATTTCTGGTTGCCCCATTATAGGAAGGATGTCGAGGCTTTGGAGAGGATGCAGAAGATCTTTACCAGGATGCTGCTTGGATTAGAAGGTATGTTCTATAATGAGAGGTTAGACAAATTTGGGTAGTTTTCTCTGAAGTGGCAGAGGCTGAGGGGGGATCTGATGGGGGTTCATAAGATTGAGAGGCATAGATAGAATAGACAGTCAGTATCTTGTTCCTAATACTGGAAGGCATGCATTTAGGGTGAGAGGGGTAATTTCAAAGGAGATGAGCGAGGCAAGTGCTTTACAGAGTGGTGGGTGCATGGAATGTACTGCCTGAGGCATAGGCTTTTGTGACCTTTAAGAGGTGTTTAGATAAGCACATGGGTGTGAGGAAACTGGAAGGATATTGACATTGTGTAGGCATAAGGGATTAGTTTAGTTGGCCACTTGATAACTAAATTATTTGGTTTGGCACAACAGAGAGGGCTGAGGGGCTGTTCCTGTGGTGTACTATATGTTCTATGACTACCTTGAAGCTATTCACCTTTTCCACTACTGATCCCTCAATGAGGAGTGTTGTGTTTTTCCAGCTTCTGCTTCCTGAAATCCACAATCTGTTCCTTGGTCTTGATTCAAGATATCTTCCCAAGGCTTTACTGCTTTGACGGAAAAAAATATTTGCTTTTTACCAAAACTTTGAGTAGATGGTGCTTTATATGTAGTTGGATTTCCAACATCCTTTATCAAAAGTTGTGCATTTAATTCCACTTACTGTATGTTTGCAGTAAAGGCTACTGAACCTCCATGATAAACAGTATATTACAAGTCTTTAGTTCTGAAGTTGGGTGCATGTTTTTCACTTGTTAACCAGCAGGCATAAATACTTTTGTGCAGCTTTGAAATTGCATTTAGGAAGATACTTCAAGAAAATCCTGATGCCCAATTCAATTCTTCCTCTAACTCTACTTTTCAATTATTCAGAGATGTAGATAGGTTAAGTGAATGGGCAAGGGTCTGGCAGATGGAGTACGATGTTGGTAAATGTGAGGTAATCCACTTTGGAAGGAAAAAAATGAAAGGGCACATTATTATTTAAATGGTTAAAAAATTACACCATACTGCTATGCAGAGGGACTTGGGAGTGCTTATGCATGAATCACAAAAGGTTGGTTTACAGGTGCAGCAGGCTATCAAGAAGGCAAATGGAATGTTGGCCTTCATTGCTAGAGGGATTGAAGTTGAGAGCAAGGAGGTTATGCTTCAACTGTATAGGGTACTGGTGAGGTCGCACCTGGAGTACTGCGTGCAGTTCTGGTCTTACTTGAGGAAGGATATACTGGCTTTGGAGGCAGTGCAGAGGAGGTTCACCAAGTTGATTCCAGAGATGAGATGGTTAGACTGTGAGGAGAGATTGAGTTGCCTGAGACTGTACTCGCTGGAATTTAGAAGAATAAGAAGAGATCTTATAGAAATGTATAAAATTATGAAAAGGATAGATAAGATAGAGGCAGGAAAGTTTTTTCCACTGGTAGGTGAAACTAGAACTAGGGGACATAGCCTCAAGATTTGGGGGAGTAGATTTAGGACAGGGATGAGGAGGAACTGCTTTTCTCAGAGTGGTGAATCTGTGGAGTTCTCTGCCCAATGAAGCAATGGAGTAAATATATTTAAGACCAGTTTAGGTTGATTTTTGCACAGAAGGGGAAATTAAGGGTTATGGGGAAAAGGCAGGTAGGTGGAGATGAGTCCATAGCCAGATCAACCATGATCTTATTGAATGATGGAGCAGCTTGATGGGCCAGATGGCCAACTGCTCCTATTTTTTGTGTTCTTATGGTAGGGTGGCGAAGGAAGGGTGAATAGAGAGAATGATGTATTTGGAATGCTAAAAGAGGAATGGCAGGCATGTCTAATGGAAGCACTTCATTGAAGCATTCCACAGCTGTTGCCTGACCTGAATATTTCCAACATTTTCTGTTTTTTATTTTGGAGTTCCAGATTCTGCAGTTTTCCAGCTTTGCATCTGGCGAAGCAGCATGAGGTTCTGAAGTTTGTATGAAAACCCTTTGTTGAATTGAGAGCACTCACTTCCTGTTTCTATTGTTAATCAGGTTTCTAAATATCCAGTGTTTCCTGCCTTATGGTGCAAAGCCACAGAAAACAACTGCGCTTGTAGTACATACAACAGGACAAAATGTACATACTGGCATCACAAATAAGTGTAAATTCTCTCTGCTTCAGAATTGCAGACAACTAAAATATGAATACTGTAAAGCAATTAAAATTATTTACTTGTTACAAGGTTAATATCAAACATGAGCTTTTTGTGGTTGAATTTTGTATGTTGTATACAAGGGTATGTTCCAGCTTTCAGTAGTTCAGTGGAATGCTTTAAATACAATGATTTCTGTTGTTGCTCAAGTAATGCATAGTTCTTACGTTTGTAACGATTTTCAATTTTTCCTATGTATTTTTGTTTTGTTGCTCTATCCCAAATTAATTCTGCATAGTATGCGTAACATGCATGTATTTATATTATTAAGGAAAAGATAAAATTAGATTCCTATTGTCAGACTGAAGTATTCCCATTGTAAGTGATGTTATGTGGTCGGCAACAATGAATATATCATTGAGTCAGGTTTTATAAACAAACAAACATTTATCAAACTCTGCTCAACAATAGCGGAAAAATATTTAAACTATTAACTTAATCGGAAGTTAACTGCTATACGGCAGCTCTGGAACAGTTCTTAAATTGGTAAATTCAAAAGGCCAAGTGATTTACATGGTCAATAAGGAGAGATTTCCCTGGAAACGGATTTCTTCGAAGATGTGACGTAACTGCTGTTTCTCCAAAGGATTCACGACGAAGGAAATAAAATGGCTTAAAGGAACTGACCTTTTCGTGGTGAGTGAACACTGCGCAAACTTCCCTGCTCTTGCAGGAGTTATCTCAGATACAGGTCAGTATTTCTGAATGAATGCTCATTGAGGTCGATCCTTTATAAAACTGCCAAACTACTCCAACTTCATTGGATCCTTCAGGTTCTTGTACTTTAGTAAGGTCTTCACTCTCCAATACTACTGTAAAGGTAAATCAAAGATACGCCAAACAAAACTGCCAACTGTTGGCAAAACTGCCGGCACAACGATTCTGTACCTTACAATAGAAAGTAAAACTCCGTTTTAAAACGAAACTGCGTCATGAGACGAATATGCAGCATAACAGAGTAACTAACGAAGCAAACAACTGAATTGAAACTAACTGCGTCACACCAGGGGTCTCCCTTTTATACCTGTTGTGAACATGTCATCACGTGACCTCACATCGGCGGGAAAATTACATTGTGACCGCACACTGGCGGGAAAATTACATCACCCCACCATCACAAAACCATTACATCATGGTCATAAGACAGTCACAAGATACCCACGGGGTATGTAACAGTGAAGAAAGCCTTTTAGAAGTAGAATCAGGTTTATTATCTCCGGCATGTGATGTGAAATTTGTTAACTTAGCAGCAGCAGTTCAATGCAATAAATAATATAGAAGAGAAAAATAATAATAAAAATGTAAGTAAATCAATTACAGTATATGTATATTGAATAGATTAAAAACATGCAAAAAACAAATACTGTATATTTTCTTAAAAAGTGAGGTAGTGTCCAAGGGTTCAATGTCCATTTAGGAATCGGATGGCAGAGGGGAAGAAGCTGTTCCTGAAAAGCTGAGTGTGTACCTTCAGATATCTGTACCTCTTACCTGATGGCAACAGTGAGAAAAGGGCATGCCCTGGGTGCTGGAGGTCCTTAATAATGGACGCTGCCTTTCTGAGACACTGCTCCCCGACGATGTCCTGCGTACTTTGTAGGCTAGTGCCCATGATGGAGCTGACTAGATTTACAGTGCTCTGCAGCTGCTTTCGGTCCTGTGCAGTAGCCTCCACATATCAGACAGTGATGCTGCCTGTCAGAATGCTCTCCACGGTACATCTATAGAAGTTTTTGAGTGTATTTGTCGACATGCCAATCTCTTCAAATTCCTAATGATGTATATACGCTATCTTGCTGCCCTTATCTGCATTGATTTGTTGGGACCAGGTTAGATCCTTAGATCTTGACACCCAGGAACTTGAAACTGCTCACTCTCTCCACTTCTGATACCTCTGAGGATTGGTATGTGTTCTTTCGTCTTGCCCTTCCTGAAGTCCACGATCAGCTCTTTCGTCTTACTGACGTTGAGTGCCAGGTTGTTGCTGCGGCACCATTCCATTAGTTAGCATATCTCACTCCTGTATGCCCTCTCGGCACCACCTGAGATTGTGCCAACAACGGATGTATCGTCAGCAAATTTATAGATGGTATTTGAGCTATGTCTAGCCACACAGTCATGTCTATAGAGAGAGTAGAGCAGTGGGCTGAGCACACACCCCTGAGGTATGCCAGTGTTGATCATCAGCAAGGGGGATGTGTTACCACCAATCTGCACAGATTTATAATAAACTATTTAATAACCTACTAAGTTTTATAATACCTATTCATGTGGCTTCCTGTTTCGCTTCTTTATGCATTTATTGAAAATTTGATGCTCTTTCATCTGTCTTTGTCTCCTTTTCTTTTTCTATGATTCTTTGCCATTATCAGTTTCAGTTTCCTCTTTACTTCCTCTGCCTTCCTCTCCATACCCCCTCATTTGCACATTCCTTTGCACTTTCCCTTTTGCATGTCATATTTCCCCATCTTCACTTCCACGCATATCACTCCCTCTATTCAGCTTTTGCACAACTTGTTTTTTCTCACTCTTATCACTCTTCCTTTACTTTAGTCCCCTTTGCCTTGTACCTTCCCTTTTTACCCTCTTTCCACCTTTAATTTCTATTCACCCTCTTTCCTTGTATTTACCTAGTGATAACGAAATTAGTACTGATAATCTTGCTAGAAGTGCAAAGCCTGATTCTTATAGAAAATAATTATTGAATATCAACAAAAATGCTGGAAATATTCGGCAAGTTAGGCAGCATCTGTGGAGAGAGAAAAAGAGAATTAATGTTTTGGGTCAATGAGCTTTCTTCAGAAATTAATATAATCAGTTCTCTTGAGTCCAGGTTCTGACGAAGGGAATCAGAAACATTAACTCTATTTCTCCTTCCATGGTATTCTCTCACCCTGCTGAGTATTTCCAGCTTCATCAGAGTACTGATGAAGGGACTTGGCCGGAAATGTCAACTGTTTACTCTTTTTCCATCGATGCTGCCTGGCCTGCTGAGTTCCTCCAGCATTTTGTGTGTGCTGCGTCGAATTTCTAGCCTTTTCTGTTTTTATTATGGTGTATGTCCATTTGATTTAACTTTAAAAGTTCCAGTGGAGACTTTGTAGCAACATTATGATGCATATACACCCATGATTGGAGGGATGAAAGAAGTGTGCTCAGCATTGGTTTTCAAAGTTCCCTTTTTGTGTAAGAAAATGTGTTCTTGCTATTCTATATTCATTGTTCATTATTATTCATTGTTCTATAATACCATGTTCAACCATCTATAAAGGACAACCAGAACTTAAGCAAATTTAAGCTGCTTTCAGAAGAAGTAAATAGTTGGTTAAACATAAATCTTTGGGGAAAGAAATGCTCTCTGTAATATGTAGGGGATTCCCTGAGGACTGTTGTGAGGTACTGCTGCAGATGAACAGAATAGGGTGGGCAGAGTATTTCCTCTTAGTGTTGCAGTTTTGTTTTAGAATTTAGTTAACTGTTATGTGTACACCATAGTTGACTGTTATTGTGTAACATAGCTAATTGAGGCTGTGAGAGTTTAGTTTGGTTTGAGCCTTGATATGTGCAGTTTTTTTCCAGACTGCTGATGTAGGTTGAGTTTAAATTTGCAGCACACAACTAGTTAAGCTATTCATCTCCAAAAACCTGATCTCCAAATGTATATGTGGAGATTGTGGAAACAGAAAACCTACAACACCATACAGGCCCTTTGGCCCACAAAGCTGTGCCAAACATGTCCTTACCTTAGAAATTACCTAGGGTTATCCATAGCCCTCTATTTTTCTAAGCTCCATGTACCTATTTGTCTAGCTGTCTCTTCTGCATTGTCTATTTTTCCTCTTTCCTTGGTACTGAATTTTAAACTTTCTCCAGCTTCTGTCCTAATCCGCTGGGCTTACTTTTTGACTATGAGAGTCTTATTCTATTCCTACAGAACTGCTGAATACCCAGCACAATATTACAATACTTGTACCAGTTTATCTTATAGCAATTCCTTTCCCTTGGTACAAATGCCTGTCCCAGCCAATTTAAATCCACTGCCATTACTTCTTTTTCAAAACAAAACATTGACTTTTTCCCTCCAAGTTGCTGCTCTATCCTCATTTTCTTTTTTTTTAAAATTTTCGAGCATGTGCTCTCTCAAGAAACAAGACATTACCTGTTTTACTTGGTAAGACATGACTGATTTTTATCTTCATAATATTTATGTCTCAGACCTATCCAAGGTATTTTTATAGTGATCTTAGTTCTGAATTTTCAATTGATCGTGCTTCAACAGCTTTTTGGAGACCCCTTCTGGATTTTCACTACTTTTTTTTTTGGAAGCTGTGCTCCCGAGCAGCTTGGCTGTAGTCTGGCTCCAGTTTAGAAGATTGCCTTCTTGTCTTGAACTCTTACACCCGTTTCATCTGTAAATGCCCTAATTGATCATTTTATCACCTCAAACAGTTGATTAGATGACAGTTAATTTTTTATATTTGAAGAAATATTTTTGCACCTGTTCTCATCATTTAATATTTTTACCCCAGTAATTCACTTCTTTATATTGAAGACCAGTAATCTTTTCTAGTGCTAAGCTGAATTTGGTATACCAGATTCTGTTCTCTGCTACAGACTGCGGTGGAGTTCATATCCGTGCGTATATTTAAGGTGGAAGTTGATTGTTTCCTGATCGGTCAGGGCATCAAAGGATATGGTGAGAAGGCAGGTGTATGGGATCCGGGATCAGCCAGGATGGCATGGTGGAGCAGACTCGTTAGGCTGAAAGGCTTAATTCTGCTCCTATGTCTTGTGATCAGATGAAATCTAGCCAGAGCTGAATATAGCAGGTGAAATCTACCAAAACTGTTGAAAATAATGTGCATCAGAACAATGGTAATAAAACAGAAAGGGTAATCCAGAGCTTGGATTAATCTTGAATATTTTAAGTTCAATCATTTGATTGTATAAGCCTGGACTTAAAAGTTAGCATCAGGAAAGAAAAACATAAATGTACTTGGAATGTCAGAAGAATCTACAATATTGTGCAAAAGTCTTAGGCACATGTTAAAAAAAACTATGAAGTGAATATGTTTTCAAAATTAATGAAAATAGAAGTTTCTAAATATCAAAGGAATTACTATAAAGAACAATTTTTAAAAAAACTAAAATCAAGTATTTGGTGTGACCACCCTTTGCTTTTAAAACTGCAACAATTCTCTTGGGTAGATTGTTGTGCAGTTTTATAAGAAAATTAACTAGCAGGTTGTTCCAAGCATCTTGGAGAACTTGCCACAGTTTTTCTGCAGACTTTGGCTGTCTTGCTTGCTTCTTTCTCTCCAGGTAATTCCAGATAGCCTCTGATGATTTTGGCATCAGGGCTCTGTGGAGGCCATGCCATCTGTTGCAGAACTCCTTTTCTTTTTCTTCCACTGAATCTAGTTCTTTCTGACCTTGGCTGTGTGTTTGGGGTCATTGCCCTGCTGCAGAATGAAGTTGGGACCGATCAGATGCCTCCCTGATGCTATTGCATAATGGATGAGAATCTGCTTGTACTTCTCAACATTGTGGGTTCCATTAATTCTGATAAGATCACCAACTCCATTCGGAGAAATGCAACCCCAAACCTGCAGGGAATCTCTGCCTTGCTTCACTGTTGAATGCAAACACTCATCCATGTAGCAGTCTCCAGCTTTTCTATGGAGAAACTGCCTCCTGTTTGAGCCAGAAATTTCAAATTTTGACTTGTCAGTCAAGAGCACTTGCTCCCATTGTTCAGCACCAGTTTAAGATAGCGCTGCTGAAGGCAGGCGACTACTTACCAGCAGTTCCCAAAACAAGAAATATAACTAAATATTAATAACTTGTTTCAGTAAGAAAAAATTGTGGTAAATGAGCACTGCAAACAAGGAAGAGCGAGCGAAGGCAAGGCTGAGTAGAGGGTGGAAGTGTGCGGATGTGAGTCGGAGTGAGGTAGTGACATTCTTGAGACGGAGTTAAACGTGTGGAGTGGAGAAAAGGCAGAGGCAGATTTGGAGCCCGTCAACCTGAACTGAGAGTGAGGTTTGATCAATCTAAGCACCAGGCCAATTTGAAAAGGTCGGGTACGGGCCAAAATGTGGGGTCAGGGTCCGGGCCCAGAAAATATCGATACGATAGCGTTCGGGTCTTAGTGTAAAGAAGGACCTGATGTTTAGGCAATTTAAACGGCAGGCCAGATGGATTGAAGCAACAAGGTGTTGCCACCAGAGATTAGGGGCAGGAAATTTCTGCTCGCTGCTCTGCAACGTTTACTCCATTCTGTTGCGCTGAGGCTGTGGGTCTGCTGTGGGGCTGGGTTTGTCGGCTCCATGACATTTACTCCATTATGTGCCGAGCTGAGGCTGTGGGCCTGCTCTGGCTCCTCTGGGCTTCGTGTCCGAAAACTCACTTTCATTCTAAATGCTATTTGCTTACTTTTATTGTTTGCCCAATTTCCTCTGCTCCCCTCTCCCACTTCCTTTTCTTACAAAGCTCCTCTGGACTATAGAGGGATGTACTTGGGTTCCAGTTGTTCCTATGAGTTCAGAGCTGATAGCGGTATTGGATTTCTGATTTAGAAAAGACGTCAGTTTGATGT